>NW_021940750.1:23159524-23708046 GCF_001715985.3 Manacus vitellinus
AAGAAAAGATACAAGGACTCCCTGAAACAACATCTCAGCCTTGGCTATATTGATCAACATAACTGGTCTACTCTGGCCTCAAATCAGGAGGTCTGTAGACACACCATCTATAACGCTACTGCTTCCTTTGAGAATGCATGCAGGATCACTCTTGAGGAGAAAATTCAACACAGAAAGAATCGTGTCTTGCAGAATATACCACCTAAGGAGTCCTTCTGCTGTGCCTTTTGCAACTGGATGTGCCTATCCCGTATCGACCTTTTTAGCCACCAGTGCACTTGTAACAAACGCGGGTAGAGCCCTTCCCAAATCTTCGTTCGTGAAGCCCAGCCATGATTCTTCCTTTTAAGTGCATGAGATGTATCATTCATCTCCCCTCCCCTGCCCTCCCCTATAAAAAACTTATCCTTTTAGTCCTTTTTTTAACTTCTAAAATTAAAAATTTGCATGGCAAGTACTTGCTTACCAGATGATTCAGCTTAACAAGAAATGCTGCTGGAGGCTGTGGTGAAAACTCAAGCTTTGGTAATATTACAAATCTTGATTTCTTGTGACATATTTGGGTTCAGGCATTTCGAATATACCTCTAAGTAGCAGAATAAGATGAGAACCAAGGTAGCAGCTTGGTCTTGTACATTAGTACACACAAAATGAATTGAATAGGCTTGGACTGTTGAAACCTCACATTCAAATCCTACATTGTTGAGAAAATTTTCACAGCTTGAAAATATCTGACTTTTGTGTGGCAGGTTTGTGCAGCTGCAAAAGCATCAGGTTCAATGTCTATGGAGGAGGGGATCAGGTTATTTTGTATTGGAACTGTAGTATACAGCCTATATTAATTTTCTCATTTTATTTGTGTGAATAATTAATGCTTTCATTTTCATATATTCACATTAGTAAATTAGAATACCTTATTCCAATATAATAATTTCCAGCAAAACAAGTATTCTGCAGGGATTTGCATAGCAGTAATTTCCTACTTGGGTTGTTATAAATATTTACAAACTGCGTGTAGGTGGATCTCTGTATGGTTAAAGATTTCACCTAAACCTTTTATTGGAATAATTTTCTAACAATTCTTTGACTCATTTGTTATACCCTAAGTTTTGTTTCTATTAGACAATTGCAATGGTAGCTTAATCGTAAAAATAGCAAAATCTCTTAAAACAGCAGTCTTTGTTAGATGTTATTAATAACAGTATTACTTGTATTTGGTATTAGTGCTGGCAACATTCATTTGAACATCTCAGAGCACTTTAAGAGTGTCTGCTGATGCAGGATATCCACTTCCACAGCAAAGTATCTTTTCTATTAATGTAAATTCTCATCTTGAGTTTTAAGCTAACTTTGTTTTTGCAGTTTAAGCAAGGGAATTAAGTGATTTAGCCTAAGGAACAGGAGCCCAGAACATAATACAGGACTCTTGATTTGAGGCAGGGAACAGAAGGTCTTTAATGCCTCTTCTGATGTGAAATATTGCAGTACAGAAAAGGAGTTTGGATGGTCACAGAAGGTCAGACTGTGACCCTTTCATGTCATCCCATGAAAGGGGAAATCACTTTCATTTTACAGATTTCTCAAAAGCAAAGAGAAGATCCAATTGAAACCTTAGACATAACAGAACACTACTTTTACCTTTCTGTAGGAGCTGCTGTAACATTTCTAACAGCTCTGAAGTTTGACTGTGATTTGAGAATTAGTTCCATTAAAAAATGTCATATTCATAGGTCATTCAATGCTAATGTTGTACAGTCAACTACTGTATATATTCTAGTGTTTTATCTAGGTTAGTTTTGAATATCACAAAGGAAGCAATCATATAAATAAACCAATATTAATTGGGTGACATTTAAAGCAATGACCTTCAAAAGATGATTCACCAGGATTATTTTTGTTTATGCTTGGAGTAGGAATTGCAGATCAGGATTCCTGGTTTCTTTCATGGCTTAGGCACTGGTACACCACTGCCTGCCAACTTGTGATAGTGTCCAATGGACAGTACATTTGCACATATACATTTATGTATTCTGCAAAGGCTGAGTTGCTGGTACTGTTTGTTAAATGTCTGCAGATATGTAGTCCTTTTAACATGGCAAATATTCATCTTATTTGAGGTTTTGGTAAAAACGCAAAGAAATGTTACATTAGAACCTTGGCAAAATACTAGATGAAAACCCAGTAGTTTTAGCTTGCCTGAAACATTTAAAAAGTATTTTTCATATTAATAATTTACTAATAATTAGAAACAATTTTTATGAGCTTTTAATCTAATCATATATAACTGAAAAGAATGAATTTGTACTTGAGTTAATAGCTGAAATTCTCATTAAATTGTTAGAGCAAAGTTATATCAATTTCAGGTGAAATAAACACAGTGGTGATAGGCAGTTACAAGAGGCTTTTCACTTTTTTCAAATCTGTACTGACGTAATTACTCTGTAATAAACACATACACTTGAATTCTCATTTTCTCCAAAATAAAAGAACAAAGTCACTGAGATGCTTCATGACTCTGTTTGTGATATCAAACTTTTTTTAGTCAAAGCAATGATAAAAATTTTGATATAGTTTCTTTCTTCTTGGGTGCTATTGTCTTTTTCTTAAATGGCTGCACTGTCTTAACACAATGATATCATTTAAACAAAAGAGAGTATTGTATATATTACAATTTTTTGTAAAAATGCATAAATTTAAAGTTTTCTATAGTTCTAGAATATCTACAGGTAACTGGTGAATATTTAATGATTGCAGATAAGTCGTCTTATGTGCAAAACATTTTTTTAATCAATATATACAGCATAGCAGAATTATTACAGGTTTAAATCTCTGATTCTTCAGTGAATAGAACTGCAACCTTCCATTGTGGTACTACATAGTTTGTGACCCAATTTAATGTACTTTAATATTCTTTGTTCTTCTAAGTTTGTTTACTGCCCTGAGTAAAATTATATGATCCATAGAACAGATTAGGAAAGAGAAAGCTCAATAATAGAAGTTTTGTGTAACTGCTATCTGAAGACATTATGATAGAGCTGAGATGATTTGAGGAAGCCTATGAGCCTCTTATAAATTCTGGTAGATTTTGTGTAGTCATTTATAAAAGTATACCATTGAGTTTTTCTGTAAGGATATGAAATCATTCTTTAGTGAAGAGCCCAGAACATCTCTGCCAGTCAGAGACAAAAAGTCATATTAACTCAGTTACTGAAAAATAAGCATACTGGGGAGCTGAAAGCTCCCCAGTGAAGCAGATAGAAAATTACCAGGAATGACATGAGGGAACATTTAAGCATGTAGGGATAATCATGAAGGTTGGGCAAGAAGTCAGACCAGGTTACATATAGAATCATCATAGAACGGCTTGCATTGGAAGGGGACCTTAAAGATAATTTAGTTCCAACCCACTTGCCTTGGTCAGGGACACCTTCAGTTAGACCAGGCTGGTGAAAACCCCATCCAACCTGGACTTGAACACCTCCAGACATGGGCCATCCACAACTTCTCTGGACAACCTGTTCCAGTGCCTGACCATCCTCACAGTAAAGAATTCTTTCCTAATGTCTAATCTAAACCTAGTACCTTTCAGTTTGAAGCCATTCCCTCTTATCCTGCCACTATATGCCCTTGTAAAAAGTTCCTCTCCGTTTTTCTTGTAGGCTCCCTTTGGGTACTGGAAGGCCACAATCAGGTCACCCTGAAGCCTTCTCCAGGCTGAACAATCCCAATTCTCTCAGCTTTTCCTTATAGGAGAGGTGCTCCATCCCTCTTAACAACTTGGTGGCCCTCCTCTGGACTCACTCCAACAGGTCAATGTTCTTCCTGTGTTGGAGACTCAGAGTTTTTTCCAATCTGGTCTTGAAAACTGCCATGGAGAGAGACTAAAGAACATTTCTGAGCAGTGCTTGACTGCCCTCTTGGTGAAATAATACATTTTTAAGACCAGTGAATGCTACTACATTAGTGAAACAAAAAAGTCCATGAAAGGTTGTTTTCTCAAGCAGTAACTTTATTATTGTTTTTAATTTCTTATGTCTGATTGGTACATGCTGCACCAGTACATCTCCATACACTGACACACAACTCTGTGAATTCAAAGCATCCTTCTCTCTGGAATAGTAAAAAAACCTGGAGGTTACCTCCTTTCTAGGTGATCTAGACAGTTTTCCATGAGAAAGCCTTGAGATTTGGCCACAGGCAGCCCCTTGACTCCATTCAGACTCAACTACTATAGGTTTTCAGGTGCACACAGGATCTGTGAGAGTTAGTTGAGGAGCTCAAGAGTACAAGGAGGTCTTCCAGAGCTGAGACAGGGGTCAGAAAGAAAGTGTGAATTAGCCTTACATTCATAAATTTCCCTATGATAATTTTCCCTTATAAGATTCTAAAATATATGGAAAATATATTAAAAAATGGTTTTCTGGCGCTATTCAACATTAATAAACATAATAAGCAATTGTATTATCTCAGTATACACTGTCTTTCCCAGGAAGAACTTGAAATGCCTCAGAGAGGTTAATTAATTAAGCCTTACAACACAACTGGGATGGAAACATTTCAGGGGAGTTTATAATATCTGTTCATTTTACATTTACATTAAACACAGCACAGAAAGCTTAAAAGATTACTCCCCAGTGACATAGCAAGTCAGAGCAAGCAAGGAGCACAACCCCAAGACCCAACTTGAATGTTGTTCTGCTGGAACAGTGGAAAATATGTATTGCAATTATACAGTTTATAACAAGATTAATAAGGTGTGCAAATATTTATTTATGCTGCAGGTTTGGGATAACAAAATATTGCTGTGATTTAGTAAAGATCATATTCTATAGATTGAGAAATAACTGCAGACGTGCATCACAGAACTCATTTCACATTAGCAGCACAGAGGCATGCTATTAATTCTCTGCCATCCACTTCTGCAAATGTGTTGTAGGTGCAGCAGCAGGACCAATCTCACTTTAAGAAAAATGACTGCAGCTAGAGGGAACTGGCTCCTCTAAAGTCCAAGGAATGGTAGCAATAAAAGTTCTTGAGGATCTGGCTCTCCATGCCCTTTTCAGGTCTCTAGCATTTCCTGCCTGAGTCTCTTGAGGTGAAACTCCCAAAGGAATAGCAATTGCGATTAAGAAGTCTTTTTACCCAGAGCCAGCGTAAGTGGGTCTTGAAATATGTTATATAGACTCTAGTAACACTAGGGAACTTAATTTTTTTTGAGTCAGCATTTGAAATTTTCTGGGGAATTCTTAGGAGATTTGTCCAGACAGGTGGTGGAGTTACCATCCCTCAGGATGGTCAAGAAATGACTGGATGTGGCACTTAGTGTTACGGTCTAGTTGACAAAGGAGTGATTGGTCAAAGGTTGGACTCGATGGAGGTCTTTTTCAACCTAAATGATTTGGGGAATTTTTTTCTTTACAAGGAAAAGAGCTGAGATTTAGCTTTTCATGTTAAATTTTCATGTTTCTCAGCCCAATGATGTTGGGAAGTTGGATGGGTGCATGAATGATTATGGGAAAAAAGCTCAATAAAAACAGAAAGTTAAATGACTTGTTTAGTTCATACTGTGCTTAGTAGTGTAGACTCTGTATGGCTACCAAATTTGTATTAATTCGAAGTACACTGTAAGCCTTTAAACTTTCTGGCCTTTCACTGTTGGAAGGTGCACAGTAAATTTGCATTGTTTCCTCTGAACTGTAATTCTGACTTTTTTTACCAACCTTTATCATTTCCTGAAGTTATTTGACTACTACCTGGCAATTAGTGAATCAATCTGTTCCTGTCATGAATTGCTGAAGTTTCAAAAAAGTGAAAAAAATATATTGGTACAAGTTCACACACAATAATCCAGACAGTGTCACATCTTGGATAATATGAGATGATGTCCTATGTGATCTGAGGATTTGAGCCAGCAAGTTTTCTCAGACTATGTTCGGTATTCACCCTGAAGCCTGGGTCAATATGCATGCTATACCCAACAGAACCATGCTCAGGGAAGTTGTGTCAGCTGTGGGACACCCAAGGTCAATCCATTCTTCCTTATCTTCTCTAAAGAAGAGAACTGACACCAGGTCTAGTTTCCTCCCAAATACCTTGATCATTAAATTTTCAGTGTTCTAAAATGGGACTTGCTTATCCTTTCTTGTTAAAGTTATTCAACTTGGGCTCAATGACTACATTTATATATATATATATCTACACACACAAACACATGTACTTATATTGCAACTTGTGTATGGATGTAACTCACAACTTTGTAGAACCATCAAAACTGTAGACTATACGAATTGTTCCCAAGTTGTATATATGTAAGCCTTTTCCTTAGAACATTCACCTGTTTCTCCATCTTAGATCTTGACTATTCTCTAAAGAGACATTAAATAATACAGTTCTTTAAGCCTACCTTCTTTAACATCTTGTCTTTATCAACATGCATTTAAATTATTTTGCTTCTTGTTTGTGCAGATTTATCTTAAATGCCTCTCACTATCCATTACACAAACAAAGTTGTTAAACAGAGCTGTTCCCAGTTCCAACCCTTGAGGAACACCACTCACTGGTCTCCACTTGGACATTGGGCAATATTCTGCAAATACAACTTCCTGTCTCCACATGTTTCCCCCCACCCCACCCCCCCCCTCAGTGTTCAGAATATCCTGTGAATCCACAGGAAAACTCACTGAAGTAAAATTGGAGGCAGAGGTCTGACAGGGTATGCACATGCATCAACTTTACATCTAGTTTTACTGTTAAATGAATAAGGATAAGGCTATATATATTTATCAATATATTTAGATGAATCTGAAAACTTCTTGTCATTTATTACATGATAACTTTGAGTGTTTATAACCTTAAGTTGCCTGATATTATCTGACAGTGTCAAAAGCAATCCCCAAACATGGAGCATTTATACCATCATTAATAGCATTTTTACTGAACCTACTGCTAGAAACTTCTGGCTTGACTCTGCATGTGAGTTGCTCCCTTCAAGAATGATAATATTTATGCCTTAGAGTGCATTTCACAAGTAATTTTTGAAGCAGTTTTAGCAGGGAAGTCAGCAATGTTACTGTGTTTGTACGGGCATGGACCAAGTGTCACTGAAGTGACTTGACATTTAGGAGTTCAGTGGTGTATCCCAGGTAGGTAAAGGGCACAGAGTCCATACTGGGACTTGATTTGATCTAACTTCCCTGGCACATGTCACGGATGTGCACAGAGGAGGCTGGCTGAGGTCATCGTCCTTCAGAGTACAGCAGCCTCATATTGCTGCAACTTTCTCAGCGAGCATGTCACCCTTATTCAGCTACTTACCCAGGCTTTATGCACTTGTTAGAAGTGATTAGACTGATAGGAATGTAGTGTGCTAATGAAAACACTGGAACCTTCCAAGAAGTACTGATCTCTGATGGAATAAATTCAAACACAGAATTCAGCTTCTATTTGCAAGCATGGTAGAACAGGAGACTTCCACATTAATTGCTTATAATCCTGTTAAATTAATACAGAACATTTCCATAAGTAATTTGATCATCTTAGAAAAATGCTTTCTGCTTCATTGAGACCTACATTCCAAAGTCTAGAGAAACTGGATTTCCACCTGGTTGTTAAAAACAATCCATTTGAAAGGCCTTTGAGTGATTTCTTCCTCTCTTTTGAAAGTATGGTAGGACTGGTGGTTTTTTTTCTAGAATCAAAGCCCACATCATCCCTGGCTTTCTAGGGGAGTTTTCTACTTAATGCCATCAGCACTAATTTCTAATGAAACAAAAGCACTAATTTCTCAAGTACTCATCTTGTTACCTTTTTAATCAAGTTTATGTCCTTACCTCCTCCCATCAGTGCAGGCAGTTTATACTAAAACAGATCTTGTATAACATCTTGCTTTTAGTTGCATATGTATTGTAGACACTTGATAGCAGACCTCATTAGGGCATTGGTAGGGTTGTGTAATGACAGAATGGGGGTTTGGGGTGAGAATACAAACCCATTGTTTTTCAAAAATGATTTATTAGGCATTTCTAACTGCTAAACTTATTGTAAGCCTATAAATTTGCATTCATTTTTACTGATGCGACCCAATTACAGAATGAATTGAATTTCATTAAAATGTATATGCTGGTTCTCTTTCCAGTAAAGTGCTTATTGTTGTCTGCCTTTTGTACCCTACTGAGGAAGAAGCTTGTTTCAGTGAAGTCTGTAGGCTAAAGCATTTTATGTTTAGACTCAGATCTTACCTCTCAGGAATGTCAATGCTTTTTTTTCCCTCTTTGTAGTCAGTCTAGTTGTATTGCTTTCAAGTACTAAGTGTGATCCCTCCAGCTTTCACTGGCATTGTCAGCTGCTTTGATGCATGATCCACTATAACATGCAAGTGGATGCTTATTCCAATGTGAGAAGTTCCATAGTATACACCTTATTCTTTATCTTCAAGGTGATGCTGGGGGATGCACTCACCAACTTTCAGATCCTTCACATTGTTACCAAATCTATGGGGTACAGTCCTCTCTTTTTAATATAGAATATATATCTTCTGGTGGTGGTCAGTTTGAAATTGGCAGAAGGATGTTGTATTGAATGCCTTGAAGATGGAAGTTCTTCCCTCACAAATGCGAAACAGTTGAAACAGTACACAAGCTCCACAAGCCCATTCTAATAGACCAGATTCTCTTCTGTGCAAAGAAGTTACTTAAGATCTGCTCTAAAAATAATTTTTGAACCTGTGACCCTTAAACTGTTTCTCTGCTTTATCAGCATAACCAATCCCTGTTAATATATCCCACTTTGGAAGGGAGAAAATAAAACACAGAAAGTTTGTTTTTCTTTTGTTGTATGTCTTGAATTGGTGTATTTTAGGTATATTTAGCTAAAGCTAGTGAAACCCCACTGAAGTGGCTTACTACATAGTATTAAACTATGTTACAAACACAGTGGTGATAAATGTACACACAGCAAACAACCCAAGTGAAAAACATGTACCAAAGCTTCATATGTTCTTTTTTACTGTATCAGTTAGTCTGATTGAAGAAATTACCACTTGGCATGAAAATTGCCTAACTTGTATGGTATGGCAGCCATCTTTAATTCCAGCTGGCTGCTCTCACTTAGTTAGACAAATGATAAGTAAGGCTTTGTACACCAATGGCATTTGCTGAAGTAATCTGTTGCTCTGTAGTCTTCTGTCAAATATGCAGACTGAGTCTCACTATCTTTAAATGAAGTAATATGAGACATTCATCAACAAATTGCTCTCCTTAAGTCTGTGCAGTAAACTGTGAGAGGGAATACTGTGATTTGTAGTGCATGTTTTCCCAAGGTAATGTCACTTTTAAGAGTTGTAGATTTAAAGTAATGTAAACAGATATTCATACAGTGATGAAAGATTTATAACAAAACTCTGAGGTAAATGGACAGAGGCAGAACATGTACTTAAAATATGCAGTATTACTTGTTTATATCTTAAGTTACATTAAGTGTGACTTAACAGAAGCTTTTCTTTCTTCATTTCTGCATATAAGTAGCATCACCATTTCCATACTTACTAACCTCAAGAGACAGAAAAATCATCAGTCGGTTTGAATGCTTACAAATAATTGTCCTCACTGCATGGATTACACTGAATGGGAAAGCACATAAACAAATGCTGTTAATTCTAAGCTTTCATAGTGATAACATGCAGCAACCTGGTTGCAATCCTGGGAGACACATCACATACCCGTACTCTGATTTTGTAAAAGAGTGGTTTCAGTTTTAAACCCTCTGAAGTCAATGAGGGGAGCCCATAAGAGGAGAGTCCTTTGTCTGGGATCAGAGTAGACTTAGTACAGAAAGTAGCAGGGCAGGTTGTTTCTACATGCTCAGTACCTCTTGTTCATACCTAGGCCTTAGCAGGCAGCTGTATTTAGGAAGCTCAGCATTCATTCCTGCTCATTAGTACTCTTTACCAAAAGTGCCAACAAGGCAGCCAATTAGTGCTGGTTGTGGCTGTGGTATCTCTATGGACTCACCTGTTCAGCTTTCAGGAAGGCCAAGACCTACCTGCTTGTTTCACACAAGGCATTGGGCTACTAGACAGATGATGATGTTAATGATGATCAGCCTTCATTGTCCTGTTATGTATTTACAGTGAGAACGAAATGCGTAATAGTCATTGCCATCTGTACACAGCCTTCAGAATTTATTGCTGGTGCAAAAGTGGCCCCTCAGGGCTATGAACACTTTTATTTGTTAACGCTAAAATAAAGACAGCATGAGCAAGGACTATATTACCACCATCCGTGTTATCAGAAAACCTAAATCCTGCCTTGAAGGGTTGAAAGTGAGAATGCTTTGATTTGAGGTCTTGCATTTTCTCATGCATTTACTTCTGAGATTGCTGGAAAGGGAACTAATTAGCAGTCACAGCCATGGCTTTCTGTGCTGGTGGACACCTGTCCAAAGAAAATGAACAAGAAGCTGCTTTTGCATGGGCCAATGAAATGACCAATATTTTTCATATATTTCATTATTTTTTACAAGTGGCCTAAGACAGATTAATTTGTGACAACTAAATGTGAGAGGCAATAATTTCTACTGTATTTCTCTGAATATTGTCTTGCCCTTATATTTCAGGCTTCACTGTTAGATGAAATTTATGCCTCCCCAGAGAGCTGACTGCACTTTTACTACCTTACTTTTGTGGCAAAAGCAGTGTCCTAATTTTCTGTTCCTGTGACCCTTCTTGTATACACAAACTTCTCGAGACATTTGATTTTAGTTGCTAATGATTTCTGCCTTTGAATAGTGTTAAAATTGCTGAAGATGACAAAATATCTTGAAAACTTAGCTATGAGAGAGAATAGATCTGTTTTCTGAGCTTTTTATACCTCAATATTTCCAAATTGTAGGAGAAAAGGCATTAACCATGCTTGAACTGCAATTCTTGCAAATAAACCTAAAGTAAACCATATGAACTGAATCAGAGTTGAATAAGGGTTCATCAAAATTTCTTTCACTTATAGATCATATTGTATCTGATACAACTTAGAAATTATTCTCAGCATTCTTAAATATAATTACCAGCAATTAAAATGTGCAACAATATAGAATGCTCTTGGATGGAAGATGAGAAAAAATTATCAATATTCAACAGCAATGCAAAACAAAGTTTTCATAAGGAATAAAGAATTTGAGAATACTAAGAAAAGCAAAGAAAGTAGTCTAGGGGGTTTTATTTGCTCTACTTAATTGGAATGCTTAAAATATGATTTTTCTTTGCACAAATTAGGGTGTGATCCAGAGTACATCATCTTTCAAGTGTTTTAAGATCCCAATTTTACAACTCTTGAAAAGGAAAGCTTCCAAAAATTCAGTGCTATGCAAGGCAATATAAAGGACACTACAGATCTCTGTTTACATTGCAAATATAACATTGTCAAAGTTCCAGAAAAAACACCCACACAGTGTAACCAGATGGTCAGAAGAGGTGATCGTCCCACTGTATTCAGCATTGGTGCAGCCTCACCTCAAGTATTGTGTGCACTTCTGGGCCCCAGAGTTTAAGAAGGATGTGAAGGTCTTTGAATGTGTCCAGAGGAGGGCAACAGCGCTGATGACTGGAAGGCTGGAAGGAGTGTCCCATGAGGAGCAGCTGTGTTCATCAGGCTTGTCTAGTTTGGAAAAAGGTAGGCTGAGGGATCTCACTGCTCTCTGAGAGGGAGATGCTGAGTTCTTCTCTCTGGTATCCTGCAACAAGATGGGTGGGAATATTTCAAAGCTGTGCAAGGGTAGGTTCATACTTGACATTAGCAAACACTTATTTAATAAGAAAGTAAAGACTCTCACAGATCCCTCAAAATTGAACTATTATATTCTATATATTTCTCTATTTTGGTGTTTTCTTTTTTTTTTTTTTTTAAAGAAAATCCACAGGAAGGACCATGGTATTTTTGGCTTCATCCATCAGATTTACTTTGTGCCAAAGCCAGATTCTTAGTGGAAATAGGAGACATCTCAGTGAAATGGTCCCTTCTACCTCCTGGGTGAAAATCTCTGCACCAAGTTGCTGGAAGCACAGCATGTTTGCAGCAAAACAGTCTGTGGTGCACAGATCTTGCCTCAGACTACCTGTTGTCGGGCTGTACTCTGACATGCCAAGTTTCACAGCAAATGAAGCAGACAGGTTTTCAGCACAGGTGGGATTATTTCTGCCCAAATGGTGGTTTCTGGTTACTTGTGTTTTCCTCCCATTGTTGTTGCTGTTGTATTGCTTGGTTTTGTTGTTGTTTTATTGCTGTTGAGTTTGGGTTTTGGGGTCTTTTTCGCTTGGCTGTGCAGACAAATTTTGATCTGGAGGGAAACATCAATGTTTCAGCTTTATTTTGCCTCCAGAGGGTTGCAATTCAGCTCTGTTACCTAATTGTAGAGTTGTAACTCCATCACGAAGTGATGACCTAACTAATACAGCTGGGAGAAAGTATTGTTTAGCATTTATGTTGCTGACTAGCAGGAAATTATGTCCAATATGTCTGGATCAAGGCTTGCCTTGCAGAGATTTCCTGTGAGAAAGTAGTGTCAAAGAGTATGACTGAGCTTTCCTCTGCAACACGAAAGATTGTCTATTAACAGTGGCCTCACATGCCCCACCATCAATTGCAATCAACTGAAGCAGGCTGTTACAGCCCACTCTTTCCTTTTCTCCTCTCTTATATAGGTATAATTTTTTCATGAGATACTAAGCTAAATAAGGCGTAAGAATTTTCCTGCCATGGAATGTAAAAGGAGAGAAAAGTTGAAAGTAGAAGAGAAGAAAAAGCCCCCGAGCAAAAGCTCACTTATTACAGTACTTATTTTTTTCATTAAATCTTGGCAGCTACTTTAAGAATTAAAATATTACTAGTTTTCGAATTTTACAACTGACTAGCCTGTGAATTTAAAAGCACTTGGGGAAGGGTGAATAGTTCATTAGCTTGTTCCCTCAATGACACTTTCAAATACTTTCCTTACGGTGACCTCTATTTTAAATTTATGGGAATCACTTAAGTGTCAAACAAGCTAAGTGGTGCATTTCATTAATGAAAAATTAATGGAGAGGACCTTGGGCTAGTTTTCAGTACTTGTTTACAATACATATAATTCATTAGAAGAACATCAGTCAAGCAAGGTCCCTGCATGGCTGCAGTGGTGTTGTAAATGGGACTTTATTCTCTTTTTTCCAGTTAATGAAAGTATGAGGCAGAAAAAAATACACATAAAAGAGATTTAATGAGTCTTTGGAAAAGTGTTAAAATAGGGTACACAAGTCATAAATTTCAATTACTAACTCTACTCCAACCATACTTATTAGTGTAGGAACAAGATATCAGTCTGTAATAGGATAAAAGTCTTTGTGACAGGCAAGGACCAACTAATTTGCAGAAATTTGGGACTACGATCCCCTGGTTAGAATGAGGGACTAGGGAGAAAGTCTTAATGCTCCCATGTTGTCTCTGCAGGTGAGGTGACACCTGACCTTAAAGCAAGTTCCTCTTTCCCAGAAATGCTGGTGCTTCTCAAAAACTAACTTTCTTCAGAAGCTCCTCAGGGACAGCCTTCGGAGAGAATCTTGCTCCGCCTTTCTATATAATGAACAGAAAAATCAAAGTCACACTTTCATGCACTGTGAAAGGCATGGTTTATTATCTCAAAAGAAAAGCTGTGCAAAATTGTGCAGTTCAAATAC
The DNA here is from genome assembly GCF_001715985.3 of Manacus vitellinus. Lineage (NCBI taxonomy): Eukaryota > Metazoa > Chordata > Aves > Passeriformes > Pipridae > Manacus > Manacus vitellinus. Next base: position 23,173,224 of record NW_021940750.1, read on the forward strand.
ATTTTCTAGCTTAAATCAGGCTATAGCTACCCATAGGTTTTGGATCACAAATAAAACAAGACCAGTCTTCCCTTTAAAACTTTTTTCATCATATAATAGGTGAGGAGTGTTTTAAAGACATATCCTTCCAAGATTCATGGCTAGGCTTTGCGAACGAAGATTTGGGAAGGGCTCTACCCACGTTTGTTGCAAGCGCGTTGCTGGCTGAAAAGGCCAATACGAGACAGGCACGTCCGGTTGCAAAAGGCACAGCAGAAAGACTCCTTGGAAGATGTATTCTGCAAGGCACGATTCTTTCTACGTTGTCTTTTCTCCTCAAGGCTGATCCTGCGGGCGTTCTCAAAAGCACCCACAGCGTTACAGATGGTGTGTCTCCAGGCCTCTCGATTGGAGGCCAGAGTAGACCAGTTGTGATGATCAACTGCCAAAAGACCTTCCTGGATCAAACACAGATACTAATAATACAGCAAACTTTAGTTCTATTTATATCATAAAATTCTCCAGTGTATTATAAATGTGTTTATCAGACAAGTGGTTAGCACAGCACAAGGCAGTGAATCCCAAATTATTAGCAGTATAGTATAGAACAATTTAGGCATATGGATTCATAAGCATGAAGTATCTTTGGGCACAGAAGAATTTCTAGGAGATCCAAGTGGCCCTCTTTCTTCTGCTCCTCACTTTAAAGCAGCACAAGAAAGTATACAACTTGGGACAAGCTATATGATAATGACAACGTTACTTTGTAATGTCCTGGTATTCCAATCCACATATCACTGTGCTGGACACAGAACTTCAGATTTTGAGTGTAGAAAGCTCCTACAGATTTACTACAACATACAAGACCAAAAATGTAAGAAGTCATGCCTCAATTTCCCTGCCTATAAAATGAGAATAATGATATATGTGAAATTGTTGTACCATCTTATTGCTTGTTCATGGCACTTTATACACCCAGCCATTGAATTGTCATCCCATTTCTCATTGAATGGTTATAAATGTCTTTTTAGGAGAATGCTCTCAAATGCTCTGAGTACGTGACTGCCTTTAAAGTGATCCTTCAAGCCTGCAGGGGCTCACTCAATGCCAGTTTTCCAAGCAGATTATTCAGATCAGTCTGCATGAAGGAGTAAATGAGGAACAACAATTATGGCTTTTCTTACTTTCTATTGGCAGTGGATTAATAATGTAAAGTACTCTGCATGACAAGCTATTTGTTTTTGCTGAGATTAAATGGAATCAGTTGTAAAACTATGTGGGTTTATTACCATAATATTTTTCATACAGTGATAACCAATATGAGCACCATAATATCATCCAGATCAGTCCTTAATGGACACAAGTACTGCCTAATGTTCTTAAATACGTTTGGGAATATGAGCTCTGAGTGTTAGTTTGTTTAATAATACTAATAAAAGCACAAGAAAATATACAGATGCTGATTATATTCATTATAAAGGGAGGATAACAGACTGCAATTATGCAGCACATTGAGGAATAACTAAGATAATGTTTGCAAGGTTTTTCCCAACACAAACCAGGTGACTTCAGAAATTTTGAAAGAAGCTTTTTTTTGTCTCTTTTACCAGGCTTCAAAAATTTGTTCAGAATGAACCGATAGTTTGAAATGGACCAGCATAAGGTGTGCATGTTGCAAGACTGCAGTTCCCCTCTATTGTAAACAAATTTATTTAGCTGTGACTGTACCTATGAAAGACTAGAGCAAGTCCTGTTCAGAAAATTGTAATAAAAATGACTAAAAAATTCCAGTAGTTATGATATCTTCATCATAGAAAAAGTCTGTTATTCCCTTGCTGCCCATAGTCTTGACTTAGAACACATGGGACACTTCAGTTGACAATAAAGATGGTGGTAAAACAGCTTTTCCTTTTTTTAACTTAAATTCTTCAACAGGAAAATTTAATGTGATGAACTTTTTTTTCTTTTCATGGCAAATGTTTTCTGCATTCTAGAGGAAAAAAACAAAAAATATACTCCCAGATGATATTTTCTATGGCTATTTTTCTTATTGAAATGTTGAGATTATGGTACATCGTGAAAAATCTCCAGCCTTAGGAGCCTGGTTTATGAAAACCAGTAAGATTTCATGAGGTATTACAGCAGAATTTTCAGTGTATTCTGGATATTTTAACTGTGAGGATTTGGATATTTTTGTAGCTGTATGTATGCTTAGGGTTGGTTTTTGGTCTTGGAGTTTTTTGTTGTTTGTTTGTTTTGTTTTTACTACTGTTTTTATTTTGGTTCACCAACAAAGTAAACAGTCAGAAAGCTTGAAATCTTTTATTTACAGATTACATGTATGAGGACAACTGGCCTTCTTGGTTTCTGTTCTGTACTTTCTGCTGCTACCAGGTTAATGGATTAAAACCCAAGATTCCCCCTTTCTGGTAGTGCACGAGTGCTTGCAGAGTCCCTGCAGAATGGCTTACTAGTACTGCTCACAACTCATTTTGAATGCTTGAAGGTAAAACAGGAATGAGATCTGAACTGGTCACTTCTGATCCCAAGTCAGAAATGTGTCCTTCTGACATCCAAGCCTACAGTATTAGAGTCCATAGCCTACATATGTAAATAATCACTCAAAAAAGCCTTCTGTTTCCAGTGTCCTGAATGTCAGAACTGTATTCTCATCAAAGGATTTTAGTATAGAAGTGTGATGATAGTATCAATTCTTATCTAGTTGTTTCCCAAATGGCATATCTTTCTTCAGTGCTTTCATTTTATTCATGAAGCTGAGACTTGAAAAACTGCTTCATTCAATGATAAAACCCATAGCTATTTATCTAAATTTCTAGATATCTCTAAACTTCTATGTTACCCTAAACTTATCAGTGTTATTTCTTCCCATAGACTCTTTTGTTTTTCATATTTGGGTGAATGCAAAGCTGGGATGATAAACAGTTCAAATGTTTCTCTAATTGTCTTTAAGTTTGAAATTTTATAGTCAGAGACTAATAGACTGTATCTCCGAGCTTGCCAGTGGAAACTGCTTCCTCAAAATGTCTCACTATTGTAAGTGAAAAAACTCTAAAGAAATATTCTCTTTGTAAGTAGGTTATTCCTTTTAGATTTTCCAGAAACGAGAAAGTTGTTGTTTGACACATTAATTCATTTCTTAAATTGTATTGATCAAAGACAGATAGACGCCTCATATCAAAGTCATATTAATCTGTTAAATCAAATTAACCTCTAAAATTTGCATCCTTTGACTGTGATAATTAAAGAATGTTTCCCAGACACTGAGAGTTCCCAGTTCAGCACCTAAATAAGAAGTTGTTGTGTGAATGCAGTGTCAGAGTTCAAAAGACCATTATAAAATGAAAGGATAAAATATTTTGCAGTCTCTCAGAATCAGGATCTGAGATCCTTATGTAGTAAGATAAACTTCTGGTTAACTCCTCAGAATTTTTCACTCAGTAAGGGCTTAACTGCATGGCATAAAAAATCTGGAAGGGATTTCCAGAATGAATAAAATTGCTTGGAAATGTGGGAGCCAGTCAGCTCTTATCCGCTTCCTGGATTTCTGGAAAATATTTTGTGCGGTTTTTTTCTCTAGAATTTTCATTAGCTTCAGGAAATATAGAAGAAAAAAGCTGAGAGTACACCACAGAGAACTGTAGGTGGTCTGTGGACATATTTCTCGTTTATTACTACATTTTGGACTGGTTTGTGGAATAATATTATTCTTAAGTGAAAAGTATTTATCAAATTAATCAACAACTATAAACACTGATATGCTACACAGGATTGATTCTACTGTAGCTCTCCTCATTAATCAGGAACCATATGCTATTCAGAGCTCTATGCTGGATGAAAAACCTCTGATGTCTGTTTATATACTAGACATGCACAAGTGAGATTATGAGACTGAAAGGTAAATTGTGGGTGGAGGGTACCTCCATTGCCACTTCAAGTGTTTATTGACTGCTTCTTAGAAGTAGGTTTTGGGGCTTTTTTAATGGTACTTCTGTCTTTAATATTGTTCCAGAACCTTGCTGTTTTCTCAAATAATTAGTACTTGTATTCCAGCCAACACTTTTATTCCAAAAAGAGAGAGTTGATGGGACAAGGACAATTTGGGAAAAGCATAAAGGTCAAGTCTGTGGTTTTGCACAATTGTCCCACTTGATTCTAGTGATTAGGATGACAAACTTTCATCATAAAATGCATTTAAGCAAGGAAGTGATACTATAGCTATTTTTGTTTAGTGTGTTTCACATATAGACTTCAATATAAAAATCTTTAAAATCACAAAAGGAAATTTTTTAACTCTTAGATAGGAAAGCAGTAATTGTTCCTTTTGTTTTTGCTTCCTCTGATCTCCTGAGATTTAAAACAGGTCTTACCCTAATTTAAACAGTTTTGATCAGTTAGGTGTGAGAGAATTAACTTCCACTTGTAGAAGGTTTCTCCTTGTGATCTCTCTTTTCTCCTTGTGATGTATCAGGGAATATATAAAATAGCTTAAATTTGATGTGATATTTTTCTTTTGAAATTATAAGTTATGGTAAGTTATGGTAAGTTATGGTAGTTCTGTCTAGTTGAAATAAATTCCAGACATTTTTAACTGTATATAAGCAGCAAAACATTTTGTGTACCTCATTGTCCCCTTGCAGCATGTTTTATCACTCTATTTATACAAATAAATGCTAAAAATGAAAGCAAAGAAATAATAAAAAACTTCATACTCTTTCTAGTTGATTATTTCTTCTCTTTCTTACACAGTGTGGCTCACCTGAGTGGTAATGTAAATACCCTAAAGCCAGCAGATACTAAAGCAATCTCATGATCTCTAGAGTACTGCATCCACCTCTGGGGTCCCCAGTACAGGAAAGACCTTGACCTACTGGAATGAGTCTGGAGGAGGCTGCAAAGATGATCAGAGGGATGGAACACCTCTCCTATGACAAAGGGCTGAGCAGATTGTTTAGCCTAACAACTGGGGAGACCTAATTGAGGCCTTCTAGTACCTGAGGGGGGCCTACAAGAATGATGGAGAAGGACTTTTTACAAGGCCATGTAGTGACTGCTTTAAACTGAATGGCTACAAACTGAGAGGTAGTAGGTTTAGATTAGATATTAGGAAAGAATTCTTTACTTTGAGGTTGGTGAGGCACTGGAAGAGGTTGCCAAGAGAAGTTGTGGATGCCTCATCCTTGGAAATGTTCAAGTCCAAGTTGGTTGGGGCTTTGAGCAAGCGGGTGCAGTGGAATGTGTTCTTGTCCATGGCAGGAGGGTTGGAACTGTATGATCTTTATGGTTCCTTCCAACTGAAGCCATTCTACAATTCTACAATTCTATGATTCTATGATTTCCATCCATAATGCTGCCTTGGCAGCTCTACCTCTTGTCAGTGAATGACAAGTTTCTGTGAATTAATCAAAAGGACACTATTGTTTGAATATGTTGAATGCTCTGGCTCCATTCCCTCCCTTAAGGAATGTATTTCAATATCCCTTTGCCCGGCTTTGGACTATAGTCTGCTTGATATGGTCTATTACATGTGTATGGCTTATATATGAACCTGAGTGATTACTGAGGAAAGTTTATGCTGTTGGACAAGATTCTTGCACAACTGAATCACCTTTTATTGCTCCGCAGGATTTCCACAATGTTTCTCCATTAGTTCCAGATGGTCAATAAGGACAGTTTTTATGCTTTTTGCCGAAGCATCCAAACTTGGCAGTAAGATACAGACTAGAGCAGTTCAGCCACTTTTGCCAATTCTCCAATAAAAACATTTGAGATGCTATAGGCTGTGAGAATATATTTAACATTTGCATTTATTCTTAGGGGAAGTACTGCTCTGATAACCTGCCTTTGCGCCCTATGGATAAGTTGCTCCTGGAAGGAAGAGCTGTGAAAGAGGAGGTTCCTGTTGACCAGAGATGATATGTGTGTTTTGTTTGATATGTCACAGATCAATGACACTTTCGTATGGAAGCTTTCATATCTCTCGGTTTTGCTCATGTTCTCACCTCCAGTAATGCTCACTGTAATGCATGTTCGTCAGGAATTCTGTTCATGGAGGTCTCCAAATGGTCTTCAGGTAGAAGAGACTTTCAGAATTAGTGAACCCAAAGTAAAAGTCAAATAGAAACATTTTCGTGCCTGAACTAAATATATCCTATAATTAGCCAACAGAAAGCCCACATTTTTTTTTCTATGACACATTGTGTTCTATTTCCATTTCCCAAGGGCTAGAAAAACCCAAGATAACTGTTCAGTCTGACCTGTGACATAGTAAAAAAGAACTCTGCTTTCTTTTGTTTCTCTGATGTATTTTGTAGATGAATTTTTATAAGTTCTTTGCGGTCAAGTGAGTCTGTGTTTCTGAGAGCGCTTTTGCTCCAGACAGGAAATGTAAATTTTTTTTCCCAGTTGAACGGTGTTATCAATGTTACTTAGTACAGGACAGCATAAGATTGTACAGCTACAGCAGGAAGAAATTTCTCTATTTAAAATTAGGAGGGTTTGAAAATGACACCAAATCAACAAGACATGAGTAATATGGAGGAGGTGTGATCAGCTCTAGTCTCTCTTCCAATTGGAACAATGAGAATTTTGGGGTGACCCCTGCTTGAACTAACCTAAATTATGGAGTGCATACTCCAGTACGTAATATAAGGAAGACAATTTTCTGTTACTGGCAGGAAGCATGGAAAAAAATCACCTGAAAATGAGCAACCTGGGAGCAGACTTTCAGAGAATGTGATTTCATGTAAAAGAATAATAAACACTTGAAAAAAATGTTGAAAAGGGAGGTGAGTGGAGCTAAAATCAGTAATATGTTAAAAATAGAAATAGGTGAGATTCTTAGCAGACATGCAGCAGAAAAAGAAAAAAAAGTAGAAAATAGGAATGTGAAAGTGAGGGCCACAGAAAGAAAAAATGGAAAGGCCTACATTCCTGGATTGCCACTGACTCTTTTTCCTATCATGTAATGATAGCATTATATTTCCATTATGACAGAAGTTTTCATTGAAAGAAGTTGCACTATTGTCAAGTAGGTAATCTTTCCAATAGAAGATTAGAAAAGGGAAGAATATTAAATAGATTCATTAGATTATCATTCAGACTCTGAGTGCAGAGAGAAGGCATGGGAGAAATGATAGTAGGGGTCTTAGAGAATGGAAGAGACATAGACTATGAAGTAACTATATAGTATTTATTGAGTACCTATGTTGTTTCATTTGTCTCTTGCCAGTTCTCCTTTCATATTTCCCTTGGTAACAGAGGCCAAATCAGGTGTAGGTGGTGTTTGGTTCTTCTCCTAGTTTAGCTACTGACTCACTATACATGTTTCTCTCACCATTCCAACTCTGTGTCTTACTTTTCCTCTGTGGAAATTGGGGTTGATGCTGCTTAACAACTTCACAGGGTTGTAGTGAACATTAATGTTTGTTTCAAGATATCCAGTCAGAGAGACACTGGCAAGTGCAATATCTCATTAAGGATAATTGTCTTCTTTAGTTGATGCCACTATTTATCTGGAAATAGATAAATTTGGACTTTGAAGTCCTACTGGGAAAATGTAATTGCATCATTTCTGCGGGGGTGTAATCTTCCTGGTGCCTTTGAAGAATCTGGTCAAGACCACCAGATTCCAGCTGTATTAAATGATCTTGCTGCAAGACCTTACAGTAGTAAAAGCTGTTTATTTAAACATTTAATTTTCAGTAACTTACCCTGTCCAACAGCAGATATTTTCAGCTTCCATATCACAACAACCACTTCTAATCCAAGATGAAGAAAGTGATTTTTTGAGAAATATATTTTTCTAATGATTTCTGTGACTATTGTGATTGCTGTGACTTTTTCAGAAATCAGCTGTTATGAACATTTTTTATTTGTCCAGAGGCACCTGCTGTGATTTCCTCAAGCAACTGATTTAAGCAAAGTAAACAGGTAGTAATGGATCAAACCTATCACTTTGCTAGTCCTGCTCTTTGAGGTTCAACTGCTAGCTAGAACTTCCCAAACCATGATTTTTCCTTCCCCTTATTTTCTGTCACTGGTACAGAATTTCTGCTTATCACTTGTTAACATAAGCATACCCTGACTCAATGTGAAATCCCTCTTGTTTTCAAAAGATAGAAGTTTTATAAGACTGAAAAACGTTAGTTATGTAGAAGGAAAGCAAGGCTGAAATATTTATGGTAATTAGTATTGATTAATGTCAAACTTATTTACCTATATAAATCAAATGGTTTTCAGTTTTGCTTATTTTTAGGTCTGCTTTTTTTCCCCAGCCAATACAATAAAATACAGTCTCTTCAGTGAAATTTCTGCCTTACTAGTTACTGGACTAAAACTAATTAACGAGGTACCCATTTTTCTTCACATCTGTAAAGCAAACTGAAGAGAACTGAAGCAGATTAATATTACAGAAGAATATGCCAGCTAACATGTCCAACAAAGGGCTCATAAAAAATGTGAAATACTGCAAACTTGTAGGTTTCCTCTAGAAACTCAAACTATGCTTTAGTTTAAACTCACCTTCTCTCAGATGAATCTTTACTTTGATTCCTCTAGAAACTGTTCTCCCGTTTATATTCTAGGCAGAATAATTCCCAGAGGATTCATTGGCTATCCCTACCCATTTCAAATCTTACAATATTAAAAGAAAAAAAATATGAAAAGCTCAAAAGCTCCCTAGCGAACAATTTCTTTTTCTACCCTTATCTTCAGTGGACTTTGGTATCTGATAAGAGGAGCTTATCTAGGTGAGGAAGTGGTGGAAAAATGCTGGTGGAAGCTTTGGAATTGTCTCTATTCTGAATTAAACCCTAGCTTTTTATTCCTGATATGAATACTGTAGTGGAACTCATAGCAGCCAACAGCTGAGATGCTGCAAATAACTGTGACTGCTAGAAGATCCAAAAGCAGATGAGATTGCATGTAAAATCTTTTTTCTCGCACATCAAAGACCTAAGATGTGTTCTTCAATTCGTTGATTAGGTTGATTTAACCATGGATAACAAGACTGTCTCTAGATAAAATATTCTCATTCTGATATGGCTTTAACATTGGGCCCCATATGACATAGGGGTCCCAATTTATGATTGGAATTCAGTGTTGTACAAGCACCATTGTAATCCTCTCATATAATCATTGTTTTTGTTCAGATTGGTTAGATTCATAAAGGTTACAATGGAGCAGCAAAGGAAGGGGCTATAAAAATTGGTTCAAGAGTGAATAACAGAGGGAACACAACATAGTGAGGGATTTATAATGTACTTGTTTAGTAAGAGTGGATTGCATCATTTTAGAGCCGAAGTGTTGTTTCAGTAAGAGAACCCTTCACAGCAGGAGTTCTCGTTATGTATCACTGACTTCCACAGTACTTCCCCAGACTCTGTGCTTGCACTTTATGTTTTTCCGTTCTGCTTAGTGCAACATGCCAAAGTGTAGAAAGGTGACAGATAAAAATGATCCCCAAAAGAGTCACAAACGAATAACCTGAATATATGAGCTTTTTTTTCCCTCATCTGTATTGGTCTAAAAAAGCAGTACTTAGGTTTATGCCAACAGAAAGATGATGTAACATTCTGATCATCTCTTTTGCAATCTGACATCACTCAGTATTTTCCTTTTGGTTATCCAGCCCTTGTCTGTATAGCCAAGACTGGGTCATTTCCAAAAGCTCGGCCTTTCAGCATTTATAGCTTCAGTAAATTTTATACAGACCCACAGGTCTTCCCAGAAATAATTTCACACAAGAGATAGACTTTCTAGACTGTGCTAATGCATTTGGATATGAGAAAGTGGGTTTCAGGATGGTTCTTTTCTAACCATTACCTATTGGCCATAACCTACATTGGTCCATCTCAACCAAAACGGATGCTGGCTCATTTCTGGGGTCTTTCCTCCAGCATTTCTGGAAGAGATGCCAAGCTCATGACTGTGCTCCAAACTGCAAAAAGTATGAGACAATTCAGGCATTGGTTCCTAAAGACCTTGGAAAAACATGTCAAGAGTAAAAGCAGCACCCTTCAAACTGCAAAACCCCTTAGGATACTGGCTACTTGCTCTGTAATATTTGTTTTCTTCAATCCTTTTAAAAAGGTCTATAATGGCAACAACCTGGCTTTAGAACACAGGCTTAATGATGGCACAACTTTCTTCAAGCCATTGTCTTTCCAGTTGGTCATTAATTCCCAAATGGTGCCAAAGGCTTTTTGACTGTGGCATGTTTAATTCATGGAGGTTACACAAATTACTTCCTGTGAAGATTTGCAGATGTAAATTCAGGAACCTCCTTGCATTTTTGGCTAGAAATCTCCAGTCTTCTTGATATATGTGCCGATGGAGAAACTCAGCAACTTTGAACATATCTTACTGCAGAAGAAAAGAGAGAAGAAAGGAGGGAATGGGAAGGGAAAGAAAGGGAAGGGGATACCCTGGTCTCCCTTATTTGCCCACACTGACATGGCCTAGATGTTTTTTTTGTGCCCTTGCTAGAACTTTACTCCCTCTATAACTGCAGGTTTCATAATAGTTTGGTTGTTTTTTAATTTGTCCTCTTCTCTGTAGCTCTACTGGGGATGCAGACTGGGCTGTATGAAACAAGTTGGTGTCAGGTGACACATGTTTTGGCTACTAGCATCTGATTCAGGGATAAAGTTGATAATGGACTCCACACTATTAAGTAACAACAAAAAAAAAAGGGAGTGGTGGTGGTGATTTTTGATCAGTAAACTGCTTTATAAAGAATAACGTAACCCTCTAGTATCAAGGTCAAGAGCTAATTTTACCACAACCATAACATGCAGGAGCATGATCCAGAGCTGTTTAGCACTGTAGAGCAACACCAGACAAAATTCAGGGTGCAAAGAAGATTATCACAGAATTCCTTAGCACCTCAGTGATGCTTCTTTAGCAAGCACAATCAGATTTCTTGCTAAATCCTCTTTCTCTTGATTTCTGTACTGCCTGCTTTTCTTTTTAAGGTTACAAAAGGTATTTAGTGTGTGTAATTAATAAAATTTCATCCTCTTTATTTTCAAAATGTTAACCTGTAAATAAAAAGTATGAAGTATATGACTTTCTGTTGTTTCAGAGCTGAAAGTCTTCCATCTAAAGTTTGCTTTATTGCTTTCTTTACACCAGTTACCATGTCTCTCTGAAGAAAATGATAAAGCCTACATTTACCAACCCCCTCCAAATCTGACTCTTACACAAGAATTTCAAGACCATGTAAATCAAAAATGTCTCATATGTTCAATCGACTATTGACAATACCTTCAGAAGAAGAAATGTGGTAGCATTGCATTTTCTGTCATGTTTCATCCTGCAGTTGAACCTGATTTCATCTTAAGCATTTGGATGCTGAACTAATGATGAAGTAGGAATTGAGAACTGAAGAGAGATTCTGTATACCTGGAATATAATTTCACAGCCACATTTGTAGCCATAGAATTGCAGATGGTGTGAAAACATTGTTAATAGCACTTTATGTTTTCAAATACAACACATTCATAGATTAGTCTTTGCCACACCCCATGGGGTATTTTCCTTTGCATTTCCTATATACATATACCGAGAAACTGCACACAGAGGAGACAGACTCAAATTTAATTTGTTGTTATAACAGCTCTTGATCTCATTGAGTACTGCTCTATGACAGAAGTAACTGCTTTCTGGTTATTTTAATTTCTTGCTGAATTCAGCCAACTCTGAGCCCTCGGTTACTTCATTGTCAGGCTGGATAAAGTAAGAAGATAAAGAAGTTGTCACTCATGAAATTTTTCTAGCCCCTTTCCTCTCTCCTTCTTAGATTGTTCTTCAGTGAGCATAGCAGAGAAATGGGTGTAACATTGGCCAGTTAAATAAGGTTTAACCTGTTTTAGCTCCTGAAGCTTCAGCTAGTGCCTCAGTCAGAGAATTTACAAGTCACTTTCCTCTTCTTCCTCGTGTTGCCTTTTACTAGGACAGCTGGGACAGATCAGGAGACCAGCTTTGATGGCTGAGGCAGATAGGTTGTTTGCAAGGAACAAAATAAGGGGATGTTGTGCTGCTTAGGTATCAGAATAATTTATTTCATTGTGGCAAGTGTCTTGCAGGGAGGGGGTAAGGGGTGGAATCAAACAGAAAGCCAGGCATTGTGCAGTTGATGAAGGTGGCTCTTGGACTGTAAAATGTGTTTTTATTGCATCATTTATCTCAAATAAATAATTGAGGTTCAGTGACTCCTTACAGGAAATGACATGCAGACCAGCCTTATTTTAGGTTGAAGTAGAAGCATCTATCATGTAAATGAAATCTGAACTGTGCCAGCAGGATGCATATATTGAAGGGATAATGGGTGGATGATGTATTTTGTTATCCTAAGCCTTATTTATCTACTTAAATTTTTTGTTTGTTTTTTTTTTTTTTTTTAAACAAGCAGCTATAGTGATAATTGCCAAATGTCTATACAATAGAAGAACATGATTATCTAAAGGGTTTCAGGACATCTGAAACCATAAACAGGTACTGAGCAATTACCTGGGAGGATGGTCTCAGGCCTGCTTATACATCTGTTCTCTTTCCCATTCCTACTCAGCTTCGTTCTACTTTTCTCTGCAAGAAGCCAACACCAAATTTAGGATGTCCAAGACTAATCTAAACAGTGCTAAGAATTCTTTGTGTTCCCTAAAGTCTAATTTCCACAATTTCCCATTTAAATCATAAGAAGTTGATGGCCTAGAGGACATACCTGTATGGTACAATGAGTGTCCTGAGAGGATACATGACAACTAGCATATCTGGTACTAGAAGCAGTTTATCTGCATTTGTCAGAAGCTACTGTCATATAACATTGTGGAAGGGAAGATGATACTTCAGAAACTCTAAACAGGCTGATTTAACCCACTCACACTCTCACACTCACGTCTTCACAAATACTAGGATGTGTGGGCCCAAGATCAGCTTTGTGCCACATGGGGGATGAGATGTGCCAGCCACTGAGTGCTCATCACATTCTGGAGTTCTTGTTAGGTGATGCTGAGTTAATTTTGGGACTGGTCTTTTAAACTCATTAAGAATCAAGTTATTATGGTGTTGTCCTCATACTCAGAATCTTGTGTAAGTTTACATAACTCTTAGGCAAGGTTACTGCTTGTTGTCCATTTTGCCCTGTTTGAAAAATATGTCGGGAATAATATACATCCGTGTAGCAATAGCCTGTTTTCCTTGTGGTCCAACAGGAAAAGAAAATGGCACGTGACCTTGATGCAATCCTCTTTTTGTCAAAAGGCCTGATGACTCATTTGTGCTATGTTCTTACCAAAGTGCAGACTTTTGGGCCTTCCCATGAACAACACATTTCTCATTTCTATTTCTAGGAGCAGTGTCCTTTGCTGGCAATGCAAGCCAGACTTTTAACACTTCTTCTAGTGTTTCTTCTGGTGCTTTCATACATTCATTTCTGTTCATACTTAATTTGTGCTAATCTTAATATTTCTATTACAAGTCTCTATATGTCCCTCGGGGCAGCTTAGATTTAGATTAAATGCACTGGGGCAGAATACCAAATAATGTGGTTGTGGACATACATATCTGCTTATTCGCTGAGAGTCCTAACTCAACTTGGAATAGTTTAATGTCCCAACTCTGAATCATGAATTTTCTTGGTCCCAGTTTCAAAACAGTTGTGCACACAAGGTCAACAGAGCACCAGGAAGACACTGGCCCAGGTTTACCAGGTCATTATGCAGTTACAGTGGATTAGCTTGGACAGCTACCTTTGTTCTCAGGCTATTACAGTTTGTTTTTCCGTAATTTTTTCCTGTTGTGAGTATATTCTTCAGAAAGTGCATGGTTTGCAGTATCATAGGTATTCATCACCATTTTCACAAGTTCCCAAATAGCAAATCAAGCAACAAAGATGATCTTCCTCACTAGCTCAGCCAGCCTCACAACTCACTGAACTGCTGTGCAGCATTACTGGCTGCACAGTGACTTTCTGAACTGAGTTAATACAGCAACTAATTAAAGATCAGTCATCACAAACACCAGTTTCTTTATAACTATATTGCTGGTCCTATCAATGTTTAGCAAGTACAACACTCTATGAATCTGTGATCTACAAAGGTAGCTGGAACTAGTGAAGCAGCTTTTGACAAATAATGGTTGTAGCCATATTAGCAGTGTTAGCAGAGTGTTGAAACCTTTTAAAGAGAGGTGGAAACTTTTTAAGTTCACTAATACAGGCATGTGCAGTGGGGCTGCATCTTAGTGAATTATGCAACATTAAGCTTATCCTTCATTTCTGTCCTCTTAATTGGTACATTGTAGGACATTAGAAAAGTCTGCTTCAAATACACATCTTATTTGTGCAGTGCTTCAGAAACAATAGCAGTCACCCATCCTAGGACAAGCAAGAGACGTTGCTATCCACATAAGACAGGAACACATCTCACTGCTTTGAAACATAAGGAGAGTAAGAGAAGACAGCTGGAATTATTAACAGTTTCATTGACCCATTCATAAATTATAGAGAGACTTCGGTTTTAAGAGGTGACCAAAATGACCACAGAGAGCTATTAACAATTCTTAAAAGTGAGTAAATCTGTATTAAGCAGTTAATAGCATCATGAGCTTGAGAGCATAAGACTACTATTATATCCAAGAGAACTAAATCAAATCAAAGTCAGGTCTGTTATCAGATTTAGAAGGAGTGACTTCCAGTACTAGATCAACCTGTCCTTTATCTGTTTCATTTATGTACAATACCTGCCAATGATATCTTTTATATGGTGACTGTAACTATGTTTATTTCAAAGGAGTTGCATAGGGGTGTCTGTAATTTCACATAGAAAATCACACAGAAAGATTCAAAATAACTGGTACAATCTTATTTATCAAGGGAAGTACTGTATTTCTTGTGCAGGTCCTTTGGTTATCGATATCATGTAGAACCACATGGTATTGAATCTGAGTTATCCAATACTGTGAGTTGGGGATTCACAGTCAGACCCTAGCAACAAATTAATTTCTGTACCCAGATAATTTACAGTGATTTTTACCAATTTACTTTATGTTGACTTTGGGGTCAGGGAATATGCATTTTCCTTGAGAAGTAAAATAATTTGTCATTGTGGTAAGCATCTGAAGAAATTTGCTATTTAAAAAGAGTAGCTTTAAATTATAGTTGAAATCATAACTTTATACAAATTCTTATGTACTGGTTTATTACTATTGTCAGTTCTTGCTACTCCATAAACTGCCTAGCAATTGCAGAGAAAGAATTCCAAGTTGTACTGCAAACTGTAGCCCACCAGCAGCATCTGCAAAGTGACAGAGGATCCGACTCCCTGTTAATGGAAGTACATGTGTGCACACAGAGATTGATTTACTTTATTGAGGAGTCTCTTCTTAAAATAAACTTATATACAGCAACTTTTTAACTTATACTTTACTGTTACTATAAAACCGAGAGAAAATTATTGTCCAGTAATAAGGCATGGGATTTCAGAGAAAAAGAGGTAGTATCCAGGCAGTGACAGAGTGTAATTACTGTTGGTCATGTCTCTTTACAAACAAAGCACAGTGATGATCAGTTTCTTTTGTTCATTGACTAAGCAAGAACATAGCAGCTCTACCATATTCAAGCACCTTACGCTGCTCTCAGGCAATGATTCAGTGCAGTGAGGAACAGGAGTGCTTATTGAATTATCACAACTACCTTTTTGTGCTCAAGAGAGGACTTGAAATTGCCCCAAATTGATGGGCAGACCTTTCTTTGCAAGAGGGTTATGGAAGGTAGAGGAAGAGGTGACTGTCTTTTTTTCTTTGGCAGTTACCATACTGTTCAGGCACATACAGTGCCAAACCAGCCCAGTCTACCTTGTTCTTTCAGAAGTGATTGAAGGCTTTAGTAGTTCATTGACACCAGAGGAAAATGTCTCTCTCCCCTTTCCTGCTCTTCTGTTTCTCTCTTCCCCTTCACCTTCCCTGTTCTGATATCCCATCCTTTACCCCGTCCAATGCTTTACTGAGGTTATCCAACTTCCTCAGAGTTTTCTGTAGACTAGTTGTCTCACAGTCTTGAAAACTGAATCATCTTGTGAGTCAAACAAGCACTGCTTTTAAGTAAATGTGGATGGAGGGGAGTGAGGAGGAAGAGAAGGATCCTTCCCTTTTAGCTTGGACTGTTCCTATCATTCCATCTTGAGTAAATATTCTTTAATTTGCTAGGACTTCTGTGAGAGGTTCAGACTGTTGTTGTGTAATCTGCATCTTCTTCTAGAAAGTGATGCAGAAATAGATGAGACAGTTTTTTAGAGTTTCAGAGATCAACTTATCAGCAAAGGTCCTGCCTCTGTGTTTCTCACATATACCCTTAAACTGAAACTATCAGTTATACCCTTAAACTGAAACTATCTTCTAGATTTCTCATCAGGTGTTATCACGACAAGATACTTTCTATGCACCTTCCAGGGCATGCTCTATACACAGAGATAAAAGCTGAGATAGACTTTTCCGCAGGAAGACTGAGAGCTGAAGCAGAATGAAGAGGGAGCAAGAAAATGTGCTGTTCAGTTCTTCTCCTTATAGTGGAGAGCAGGTAAGTGTTTGTGGCTTGAAGTGCTGAGAGATCCCCAATGAGTCCTTTCTCTACACTTCGAATTTTAACAGAGTATGTAATACAGATAAATGCACTGAACAGGGACTGGAAACCTTTGGGCTTGGCAGTAAGAAAATGCAACTAGTCTGCTTCCCATTTAAAACTGTGCTTCTAGAGTTCCTCATTGCTCATTAAGAATCCAGATGTAGCATTTTGTTTCAACCCAGTCTTATGCAGCAGTTGTTGCTCATCTCACTTTATGGAGAGCAGATTTGCTTAAGCAAACACAACTTTGTTTTTGACAAGGTAGGCTGATAAGAGGAGCTGTGCTGACATCTACCTGCACTTCTCAAAAGCATTTGACTTCATACCACATGACATTCCAATTAAAAAATTAGAACCATGCAAAATTAATGTAGCGCATAATAAATAGATTATAATTGTCTGATGGATTTCAAAAAAGGAATTGTAAATGAGGAATCATCATCCACAGAGAGTATTTCCAGCAGGGTTTCATTGGGATCTTTTTCAGCCTAACACAATTCAGTAAGTTTTTTAATGTTTCAGAAATGAGGAAATCAGTGCCTGTAAAATTTGCAGAGGATACAGCATTAGTAAGAGTAAACAGTGGTAAAGTTGGATCAGTTTAACAGATCAATCTAGTTCATTTGGAAAGTAAGTCTTGTTTATCCAGCACAAATGTTAATGTAGCAAAATGCAAGATTGTTTGTTTGGGAACAAGGACGATGGGCTACACATGCAGAGTGGGTACTTGCTTCCAGGGAAACAGTGACCCTGAAAGGAGTTAGAAGTCAGGTTGGATAATTGACTGCACAAGAGCTCTCAGTTTGATGCTGTTGTTGAAAACTAATGTGACCTCAGATAAATAAGCAGAAAATTGCTGATTAGGAATAGGAAAGCAGAGAGTATGACCCTACATAGTGATGTACTCTTATGGAGTTTGAATGAGACCATTAAATGCATCCCTGATTTGGGAGTTGAGCCTAAATTGTAGGAGGTGAAAACACTGCACAACACAGCCTTCTGAATGTGGTATGCTAAAGTGATGGCACCTGAGGAAGGCTCTGTCACCAGAGACCTGTTTGAGTTGAAGTTCTTCTTTGACATAGAATCAAAGAATATGATGAGTTGGAAAGGACCCATCGAGATCATCGAGTCCAATTCCTGAATCTGCACCCAACACCCCAAGAATCATGCCATGTGCCTGAGAGCATTGTCCAAACACTTCTTGAACTCAGACAGGCTTGGTGCTGTGTCCACTGCCCTGGGACCCTGTTCCTCCAGTGCTCAACCACCTTCTGGGAGAAAAACCTTTTCCTGATATCTAAGCTAAACCTCCCGTAACTCAGCTTCGTGATATAATATAACCTGTATTTAAATGGTAACATTGAAGTCACTCCAGTTTTTGTGCTGAAGCACCAGTCTTGGCTAGGGAATAATAAACAGACTAACAATGTCCAGCATCATTACGAGGGTGTGTAGTTATAGGACAAGGGGTAATGAATTCAAACGGAGAGAGGCAGAGCAGATATAAGGAAGAAATTTCTTACTGTAAAGATGGTGAGGCACTGGAACAGGTTTTCCAGAGAAGCTGTGGGTGTCTCATCCATGGAAGTATTCAAGGCCAGGCTGGGGCTCTGAGCAACCTGATGTAGTGGAATGTGTCCTTGCCTGTGGCACAGGGGCTTGAACTAGATGATCTTTAAGGTCCCTTCCAACCCAAGCCATTCTATGATGCCTTCCTTCCTTCCTTCCATCCTTCCCTCCCTCATACCTTCTCCATCTTCTATATTAAGTAATTGTTGCTTTTCAGTCCTTGTAACCTCAATTTGATGTTTGATGTTTAGATTTTGGGTGATTCTGTTGAAGCCTACCCCCATGTGGAGAGCCTGACAGTGAGATGGCTGTGTTGCTGTGTATTGCAGAGACTTGGAGAATTTATTTCTCTTCTGTTGAAAAGAAGATTTTGAATAACCATGGCAACAGTAAAACCTGCTGTGAATCTTACAGCATGAAGTATTTCTGATAGCTGCTTCTGGGGATCAAGGATTTAGTCAAGGATATCTCTTCTGTGTGGTGTTGTTCCTTCTTGCCCCAGCTCTCCCACATTGATACCAGAGACATCAATGTGAAGGCAAGTGAACAGTTTCTGACAGATGTCTTTTAATGCAATTTTTTTCTGTTCTTCTTTTCTCTGATTGCACATGCATTGGATGTGCATTTCTTTTTATGACTTATTTAAGAGAAATCAGTGTGAAATGTTTAATTTTTAATGTAGAGTATTCAAGGCAAACCACAGAAATGCTGGAAGAAGTGTGTGTATTTTGTGGTGAGTGAAAAAGGACATCCAGCTAATATGAAATGGTTTACCTGGATTAATTAGATCCACTTCAAGGAGTTCAGTGGGAGTGTGACTGACCTGGTGGAAAAAAAAACATCACATGTATGCTAAGGTTATGGTTAGGTACTCTTTTAACCTACAAGAAGCACAAAAGGCTTTGGTGTAACCTAAATTTACCTTGAGCTGAGAGTCTGTATCTGAACAGCCAGTGGGACTCAGGGGCTATCTGGCAGCTAAGTCTGAACTGACTCTGTGTATTTAGATTATTATTCTTATTGTTTTTATCTCTCCAGCCAGCTTGTTTCAGTCTTACCCTCACAGGAGAGAGTAAGGTCTACAATAGGTTAGAGGTTTGCGAATTCAGATGATGCCTATTGCTTGTCTCATGGCTTCATCTGAGTTTCTCTGATGTAAAATGTACATGACTGAATTCAAGAATTATTAATTGGTTGTGTCCTAACAGAAATTTCTTAATTTTAAAATGTCTTATTCTATATTCTGTGTAGATTGAAGTCTTGTGACAGATGCTGCCTGCCTCCCCTCCAAACCAGCAATATCAAGTCATCACATTCCTTTGGTGGTATTCTGTTTGCTGAGGCTGTGTTGAGCGTATATATATTCAGCCTGTTCTGGCACAACCTGCCTTTGCTTGATTCAGTACGTAGTCAGTGCAAGCTCATGTCTGTCAGCAAAGCGCTGGCAGAGGTGCCACAGTGAATGCTGAGAAATGAAAATACTTAGCTATGATTATTAATATATTAGAAACCATCCCTCACTGGCAATGAAAGCTTTCATTCGGCTCTTTAAAAGTCTTCTTGTATGTCTTTCTCCCATGTAAATGAAAAAAACACCCATATTATCCCCCTCATGATGGATAAGTATTTCCTCTAACAGACTGTTGGTCAACTGCTTCAGGTTCTATCTGGACATGAGGAAATACTTTTTTACCATGAGGGTGATGAAGCATTAATTAACCTTGTATTACAAAAATAAGAGTGCACAGTGCAGTGTCACATGGAGCTGCTATGAGGCTCCAGTGCAGAACATACCAGTCAAAGGCAAATAGAGAAAAGACAGACACTGTTAAACAGTCACAGGGCAGCATCCTGAAGGTGGAATGTATAGAGAGGTTGGGTATTCTCCATCCTTGGAGATATTTAAAAACATCTCTACACAGTCCTGGGGAACCAACTCTAGATGGCCCTGCTTTAGAGGTGGTGTCAAACCAGATGACCTCCAGAGGTCCCTTCCAGCTTCAACCATTTTGTGATCCTGTGTTGATAAACCCTTTATGGCCTGTAGTTGGTGACACAGTTAGAAGAAAATATGAGTGTGGCATGTGGCTTCTTGTGTTTGCAAGTCTGTCTTTGCTGTGGAAAGCAGAGACCAATATTGAATATTCCCTGCAGTATTTCAACTTGCAAGTCTCTTAGTGTCTCTTCAGCTGTGTCCCAGCTGTACGTCTATTTTCTTTACTATGATACTCCAAACTTTGAGGGCTGTGTAAAATTTCTGAAGATCTGCAGATTATAGGTGCTATGGGAGTGACTCTTCTGTGTTATGCTGTACCAAGAGTACATGCTGACGAAACAGGTATGTGGGCATTTGCTTACAGATGAGAAAATATTTCTTTTTGGCTTGTGGCAGCCATTTCTATTAAAAAAACCTCACAAAAACCCACAAAAAAACCTCCTCAAAAAAAAAAAAAACAACTCACAAAAACCCAAACCAGTCAGAGCAGAGCAGAAAAGCCTGTTTTTCACAAACCTTCTAAAAATAAGCAGTGTTGCTGCACTGAGATTTTTAATTGGAATTTTTTTCTGCCCAACTCTTTAGTTTAAAACCACCATAGGTTTTAAAATGCATATCTGTGCTTGTATGTATATTTGCTTATGCTCCTAGACTTCATCACCTCGTACTCACACAGAAAGGAGTGGCTCGGAATTCAGCACATCCTTCTGCAGGCTGAGGCGCTGGTGAGGATTCCAGCTGCCACCAGAGAGCACTGTCACTATACGTTTGCAGGGCAGGTGCTGCCGCCACTGCCGGCTGCTGGCACCGGCTTTCCCTTTGGTCTGGCAGTGGCAGGGAGGTTCTTAAAGGAGAACCTGAGCAGCAGGCTCCGTGCTATCTTTACCTCTGTTCTGCTCTGTGAATCCACGCTGAAAGGGGCTGGCAAAGGGCAAAGGGACTTGGCAAAGGACAGCCGGCTGCTGGCACAGCCCTGTGTGCTGGGCTTGAACCCGGGGTGTACAGCCCAAATGGATCCAGCTGTGGGCTGGGAAAATGGCATTTCTGTCATCCTGTCTTTGCACTGCTAGCCCACATTGCTTCTCAAACATGAGAAGTGCTGCACAGCAACTGTCCCAAACCAGGGAGTTTTGACACCCTGCTCCCTCTTCTCTACAAAATGTTTGTTACTCAAACCAATTTCACTTGAAGCAAATGTTCTTTATTTGTCATAAACACAAAATCTTATTGCTTCTGTTTTATGCCTGAAGAAGGACTTGTGTGTTCTTGCAAACTGCCTTGTGTTTTTTCTGCCTTCATTTTGCACACAAATATTGCACACATGAGGCTGCAGCAAAGCTACTGACGCTTCGAGTCCTTGCGCAGCTCAGGAGCACAGCACTGCTGGGGTTTGCACACACCTTGTCTGCCTGGAACCAATGCACCATGCAGGACTAATAATTACTTCGAAAATGGATGTGTTTTGTTTTAAGGATAGGAAAGAACTCTGTATATGGTACAGCTACCTGTTTCTGAAGTAAACATACCTGAAGATGTGAAGACAGCATTTAGTTCTCCTTCTAGGGAGGCTGCCAGACCAAATTATATTCATCCTCAGAGTTATCTCAATTGCTGTCGGATATTCACTACTGAATGAAAGTAGTGTTAGAGATCTCAAAAATGTTGCATCTGAATTCCATTCTTTTGTCCATTAGCTGAGTCTCAGTTAGTGTCAAAGGACTTCCTCCATGTCCTCAGGAGAGACTAGCAAGGGACTGCAGTGCAAGGATTCCTCAGTTGTCCTCCCAGGGGTTAAAATGTACATGGGAATGTGGCAGGGGGGTGATCTGGCTGACTGTATCCTCCTTTTTATGCAGTAACTTGGGTGCTATTTCTGATGAATGCTGTCTCAGCTTCTCAAAGCACTGACCCACTGCCTTGCAGAGATAAGCTACTGTCAGAGCTATCATTTCAGAGTTGGTGCATACTTGGACAGCATTTCTTATAGCTTGGATGGCATAGCACCACAATAGCAGATGCAGTTCCTGTAGATGGAGACACCCAAGATACAGTCTTCAGTAAAAAGCATGAGGTGGCATCCTAATGCTGTTGCTCATTCTGTAATGTGTAGGTTAAAATAGACAGTCTGTGGTGAGATGATAGGCCTGTCCTGGTCCAGACTGAAGAGAATTTTCCCTTAAATAAATCCTGCAAGTGGAGGCAGTATCCTCCTGTTTCCTACAGCCCTCCCTTTCATATAACTCCAGGTCCAAATCTTGCTTAATTTATATGCTCTGACAAGATCTTAGAGCAAGAATGATAGCACGGTTGCAGAGCACAGGCTATCGTTTAGTATCCAAAGCGCCAATTTTCTGACAAAGTGTATAATCTAATATAGTGTTGTATAGTATCTGTGTTTGACAGGGAACCTCTGTAAGTCACCTCAGATTAAGAAGAGAAGAATTCGAACTGTTATATGGGTAATGACAAAGAGAAAAGAAAACAATTCAGTCACAAATCTCCATTCTCTCTCCCAAAAGAGTGTAAACAAGACAGAAAAATACAATCTACCTGAAATCTGACATACATTTTTACCCTGTCTGATATCAATCCATAGTTCCTGTTTGCTTCCCCCTCCCAAGGGCTGAGAGAGCTTTACAAGCAGGAATGTGTACAGATATCTCCACAAAGTGTTATGAAGGAAATTATTTTTGTTTTTCAGAGATGGTAGGATTAAAAATAGTTTTATCCAAATCAGTAAAGGTCTTAAAATTTTGCTGTGAGTGTATCATGATGTGGATTTCTCCTACTGGCTAAGCCAGGGATCTGTTTATTCTGAACTTGTCAGGCTCTGATGACAAAATGGCATATTGGAAAAGACAGGAAAAACTATTACATATTGACTGCAGACTGAGTCCCAAACCTGATGAAACAGCTAAAAATCCCACTGCAGGGTGACCAAGGCATGGAGAAGAGGTTGAGATTAATTTACTCTTTTGAGGGTCCTAATCAGTGGCACAGGGTCTAGTTGGTGGCCTGTCACTAGTGGTGTCCCCCAAGGTTCAATACTAGGCCTCATATAGTTTAACTTATTAATTAATGACTTGAGTGAGGTAGAGTACCTTCTCAGCAAGTTTGTTGACAACACCAAGCTGGGAGGAGTGGTCAATACCCCAGAGGGCTGTGCAGCCCTTCAGAAGGACCTTGACAGGTTGGGCAGAGAAGAACTCTCTGAAATTCAACAAAGGCAAATGCAGGGTCCTGCACCTGGGGAAGAATAACCCCAGGCACCAGCACAAGCTGGGGGCCAACCTGCTGGAAAGCAGTTCTACAGAGAGCTGGTGGTCCTGGTGTCCATGAGCCAGCAGGGTGCCGTGGTGGCCAAGAAGGCCAATGGTATCCTGGGGTGCTTTAGGAACAACACTGCCAGCAGGCTGAGAGAGGTGATTCTGCCCCTTTACTCACCCTAGTGAACTTGCAACTGGAGTACTGTGTCCAGTTCTGGGATCCTCAGTACCAGAGAGACATGGAGCACCTGGAGGAGGTCCAGTGGAGGGCAACAAAGATGATTCAGGGACTGGAGCATCTCTTATGAGGAAAGGCTGAGGGAGCTGGGCCTGTTCAGCCTGGAGAAGAGGTGACTGAAAGAGGACCTTCTGAATGTGTATAAATATTTGAAGAGAGGGTGTCAAGAGAAAAGATCCAGGCTCTTCTTGGTGGTGCCAAGCAACAGGACAAGAGGGAACAGGAAGAAACTATGCACAGGAAGTTCCACCTGAACATGAGGAAGAACTTTACTGTGCAGGTGACTGAGCACTGGAACAGGTTGCCCGGGGAGGTTGCGGAGTCTCCTTCACTGGAGATATTCAAGAACCGTCTGCATGCAATCCTGTGCAGTGTGCTCTGGGATGATCCTGCTTGAACCTGGAGGTTGGACCAGATGACCCACTGTGGTCTCTTACAAGCTGACCCAATCTGTGATACTGTGATACTTGCAAGATTAAAGTAGGAGTCTTAGCTTTCTGTGTAGTCAGTGGACTACACAGAGCACCTGCTGAAGAAGAGGAAAGCCCAAGGTTGGATCATATGGAGCCGATGTGGATTAGAAAGTTGAACAAGCACTAATTAACTCAAGCATTGAAAATAAACTTGATGGGCAAAAAACTCTTCCATTGCGGTATTTATCTGTAATGTCATGTGGTTCAGCCTGGACGGTGCACAGGAATTCCATTCTCCTCCACAGTTATTTGCAAACTTTGGCAGAGCATGCAATGAATTGCATCAGTGAGTGCAGATTTCCAAATGACTTCGAGAGCAAGGAAAATCTTCCAAGGGGGTCTTTTTTGGACATGACCATGCTCCCACTTGCGTAGTCAGGAAGAAAACCATGAATGAACAGCAGTAGAAACATTAGAAAATTTTATTTGCAAAAGTGTTTACAACACAGCTTTGGTTTACTTGCCACGGGTCATAACTTGCCATGGTGATAGCAATATTGCATGAAAACCAGAAGGTGATCTAAGTGGATTAGATTATTTCTTCACTAAATCATGGGCAGGCATTACACAAAATAAAACCACAGGAAAGGTGAATGTCAACGTAGATATTTTTTCATTTGTGACTTTTTAAAATCTGCTAGATTCACAAGAAAAAAAAAAGTAGATTTAAATGATAAGGGGCCATTCCTCATCTCTGAGTTCCACAGTCAACCTAATGGAATTTATGAGCCATTTTTATTCTTCTGGCCCATCTTATTCTGCTTTCTGCTTTTGAACGACATAGCACTGTAAGAAATCTAAGCAGGGAAATTGTTTCTCATTCTTCTCAAAAGCTTTGAAAGCTAAACATTTAAACCAAAACCATCTCTAATCTTCAAAGATGCTAAGAATTGAAAGTAAGTTCAACTCTAGCTGTTGATTGTACATAACCTAAGCTCCTATAGATAACAACAGAATATCTTATTAGTAGAACACAGCTAGAATAATGGTTTGGTGATATTTTTAAGTGTTTTTCATGTATTTCATGATGACACACAAAGCAGCTGTTTACATAGCAAACAACATGTATAATCTCATAGTAAATTGACCATCTACTTGCCCAAGGAGGCAAACTAATAATGTTTTGATACCAGTAGATTTCCCTGGGATCTCAGACTAAAATAGCTTATTAATAATAAGTTAGCCAGGTTAGAGGAGCTGAATGTAAGGGAGGTCATGGCAACCTGTGTACATTGTTTTGCGGATGGAGCATGAAAGATGCCCGTAAACCTAAGCCAAGCCTTTCAAATAAGGATGCTAAACTTTTATGGTCCAGTTTTGGGTGCTGATCTTCACAGAATTCAGTGCCAGATTTTCAGGACTACTGGTCGTGTCCACCTACAACAGAAGTTAAGGGTATTCTCTCCAAAAATGCAGTGGCCATTTTATCAACTGAAATTGGTGCATCTGCAATTGGAACCCACCTTCAAAAATCAAGCTCACAGGCTTTTATGTGAAAGTGAGACTGTCAAGACAGTGTAATCAAAATCACTGAAAAAGCCTCTTTCACTTAGTGGCAGATCTGTTTTCTCTAGCACAAAGATAAATATTTGAACAGTAACAAGCACTTTCACAGTAAACTGCACTAAGATCTCCTGGATTTCCACCCTTGTGATTTTAGTGAAGTATCTTTCACTTACTCCCTGAACCAGAAAGTCCTTTCAAGATTCTCCAGGAAATTGAATCTTGCATCCAGATTTTCCAAATTCAGTCTTTCAATATTTCTACATTAAGCTGCCAAAGTACCAACAGGTGTGATAGGTCTCCATTGAAATAAGAGGTTTTAATCTTCACAGAGCCAGTGAAAATATTTGCTGTTGTTATGTTATTCCATAGTGGCAGATAATTTAGAATAAAAACAGATGAGTTTACTATGGAAGATACTATTCAGGAAAGAACCATCTCTGTCTCTTGGGAGAGTATACCAGCACTAGTTTAAAGAGTTGCATGTAGGCTGCCAAACTGAAGGGGTCTTAGCTCTCTCCTTCTGACTTACCATTAAGGCTTGAAGATGAATGATGGAGGATAAGACCATGACACCATATTTTCTGCAGTAGAGTTACCAGGAAGAGCCAGTTTTATTTTCTCCCTTTAGGAAGTGAAATCATACTGAAAATTACTCCTAGACAAGCTGTTGATAAACCAGAAGATTTTTTTTGCTGTTGTTGTTTCTACATGAAGTTTTGTTGGTTTTTTCCAATTATTACAATAGAAGGAGTTACAAAATCTGCACTGTGAACTGAGACCTTTTTTCCAAAAGCATGACAATTTTCATACAAAATTATCTCAACATCAAGACAGTTCCATTAAGAATCACCTTTGAGTTGCAGTCTCATGATTCATGGAGGATATATACTTTCTCATTCTGAAGAGCTGTTGGTCATTTTTATATCCTTCAATTACTGTCTGTCTAATTCATATTGCACTCTGTTCTGTCATAAAAAGCCTTTTCTTTCAACAGGGTAGAGAATATAGATTCAGATTTCTTGTGCCTCAAAAGCAGAGGACAAATGAGATTCAGATTCAGCTTTTTGTGGAAAACATGCAAAGTGCAAGGTACTGACTGGAATAAATTTTTGAAGCCTCCTCTAATTCAGAAGCATTGAGAAGAATCTTCATGAGAAAATGTTTTTGAGTCAATGAGAGACAAAAGAAGAAACACAGTTGATCGGTTTTGTTGCTTTTTATTTTTCACAGAACTGTCTGAGTTGGAAGGGCCCCACAAGGATCATTGAGTCCAACTCATAAGTGAATGGCCCATACAGGGATTGAAACCTCAACCTTGGTGTTATTAGCACCATGTTTTAACCAACAGAGCTCATCTCGGGCTATGGAATCTAGACACTTTTAGGACTCAATTCCTACAGATTAAAGTAAATTTTTCTGCCTTGCATCCGCTCTGAGGTTAAGAGAACAACAGGACGCTCTATTTTTCATTATCCCTGTAGCCTACATCTACAGATGATCTCTGGTGGGGATGTGTACGGATCAGTACTAGATGCAAACCACTTACATCTTTTTGCAATCTTCTAGCAGTAAATATTAAATCCTTGATGATTTCAAAGGTATAGATTTAAGAGATAAAAGCTCAAATAAGATAGGTCAGAGCCATCTGTCTAGAAAACAGAATGCACACAGGGATTATAGAATCAGGCTCTGTCCCCGGGAAAGTAGTGACAAAGGAATAGACATAGGGCTTAGAGTTGAAAAGCAATGTGACATGAGACTTCCAGAACGCTCCTATGGGGAAAATAAAACCAAGCAGCAAAAATGCTCAGTCTCTGGAAATTTAAGTAGGAATAACAAGTAGAATTAAGGAGGGATTTACTCTGTACACAGTGTAGTGAGAGCCAATACTAGAATACTGCATCCAGCCAAAATGTCTAAATTTTAAGGAGAACATTGAAAAAATAATTGAAATATTAAAGAAAAAGGTTATACCAAGAATCTTAAGAGTTTTTCCCTAAAGGAGTGACTTGATTGCAGCATGTGTCTTCCTGAGAAGAAAATGCCTAGTAGTAACTAAAGAACTGCACTAGTTCTTTAATCTAGTGGAGGAAAACATAATGAGTCAGAAAATATTAACCGAAGCTGGGGGAAAAATATCAAATCAAATTACATATAAACGAAAAAACTGAGCAGTCAGAAAACTTCACCACAGGTGGATTCTCTGTTCCCTGATGCCTCAAAACAAAACTATTCATTCCTGGATGATGCTTTAGCAAAATATGATTTAGTTAAAGAGAATCTATTCAGGATCTACTCAGCCCAGCTTGATACAAAACCAGAAGTAACAAGGCATATTTGCTTAACTGGAAATGAAACACCTTGGGAATATCAGAACAACCAGGTTTTGGTTAGAGGTTCTGTTTTGGTAAAAACACAGAGTTGTCACACATTGTTTTATCTCAAAATCCCTGTTTTTCTCTTAACTAGCAGCAAAAAATAATAAATCCCTAAAGGGTTAAATAATCAAGAGATGTTTCCAATTCCCATATTCAAAGCTTTCTGGGAGTAAGAAACATGACGAAACATGACTGGTTTGAATTTGTTGATTTCAAATTCTACCCAGCTGCATCTTACACAGTTAAGCGAACTCATTTTACTGACTGCTCCGGCATTGTTTCTGGTTTGTGGTAAATCACTGGTATCCGGTGCCAGATAACATGCCCTCTTTTGAGTAGTGAACGTAGATCTGGTTGCTCCAAAAACTGTCATAGCACTTCTCCTTCACTATATGCTCCAGTGGATCATCAAAACAACTTACTTGAGAAATTTGTAATATTGTTCTTCTTTTAGTGTTTCATCTCTAACATTAATACAAGTGGTAACAGTTTTCTTCTAGCTTCAGCCTGTTTCATGAAGTAAAAATAGAGATGTGGACATTTAAAGCTAAAGAAACCAAAGTGAACAAGGAAGATACTCAAAAATGTTCTCATTAATCACATTCTGAAGAAAAGTTAGTTGTCTGCAGGGGAGTTTTTCTTCTACCCTGAAGAATACTCAGCTATTCCTACTGCAGTTTCCATGTTCCTTGGTCTGATTACTGAGATAAAAAGATGAAAGTTGTGCATTTGTCCCTGACCAAGACTATTGCTGTACTTGTCATGAAAGCACTGGGATTTTGTAACGGAATTTTTTGCATGCCTCTACTTGTACAAAATGCTCTTTCCATAGCAGTACTTTACCTTTTTTCTCTGATCTCAGGTAGAGCTGGAAGTTCAACCACATAACCCACCTTGAAGCTGTGCCTGTACTGTTCTATTGCTGCTGACAAACTAGGCCAGCTGGCTAATTAATTAAGGATGAGACACTTGGTGATGTGCACCTGGAAATCATTAGATACCTGGAGGTTACACATTCGTGAGTGCTCTCCTGGAATTTGGAGGTTATCTGTTGTGTGTGTTTCCCTGGATTTCTGCTGGTAAAGTTCAAAGAAAGTGATCTCTGAGAAGTTGCAGAATAATTCTTTGCTTCTGGCCAGGTGCAATTAGTTGTATTTATTGGTAATAGGAATGCAGATTAGAAGTTGACAGGGAATGAAAGTGAAGAGATCAGCCTGGGTCATTGTGATTAAATTCATTCTGCAAAATAACTTCACCTGTGGAAATTAAAGAAATAGTAATACAAGTGAATTATGTATCAAGGTTTTTTTCTTGTGTGCCACTCCAAAGATTGAGAGAAAACATCTACATGCCACAATACTTCATAAAACTCATCACCTCATAACGGAGACAGAGTGAGTTACTTCCAGGTTGTCAGCTTTTGTTCTTTTTTACTCCTTCTCTTATGCACAACAGCTGTATGTTTTTCCACAGTGTAAGGTCAGATATGTTACCTCATCACAATTTGACATTGGAAAATTATGACACTAACACACAGATAATCCAATAAAACTCTTCTTTTGTTCAGAAAATGCTTAGTCTTTGAAATAAACATTCTTATAAGAAGTGATCTGATTTGGTGAAAATTGTAATGAGAAGGTTTTCAGGTCTCAAATTATATTCGTAACTAGCAACAAGGATAAAAATAAGTATCTTTAGAATAATATGGCAGTCAGGGTATACAGAAAGAATAATCACATTATATGTAGTGTTACTTTATTTATTTATTTATGTTAAGGAGCATGTATTTTTTTCCTCTACTAATAATGTTTTCTTGCTGGACTTAAGGAAAAGGAATCTGTCTTGAAGTCAAAGATTTCTTAGCTGTATTGCACAGTGCAAGAAATTAGGCAGAAAATTTTGAATACATTAATTAATAGTCAGTCATGGAGGTCAACATGGCTCCTTCCCTTCTGTTCTATTCTAGTCCAACACAATTTAGTGCACTGAAACATTTTATTGGATTAACTAATCTGTGTTGGATCTCAAATTTATGATTTAGTGCAGCTGAACAAGCTTCTAAAAGACAACTGAGCCATGTTAAATCTTGCTTTTAGCCTATGTCAGATCTGAGATCACTTAGCTTTTTCCACCGTGAAATTAGTGGTAATACAATACAAACATATGCTTCTATGGAGAGGAGCTTATTTTAGAAGCAGATTATAGGAATTAATTTCTTTCTTTTTCTTTCTTTCTCTCTCTCCCTCTTTCTCTCTCTCTTTCTTTTCTTTTTCTGTTAATACAGATGGTGGTTTAAACAACATTTTTTGCCCTTTTTTTTAGGACTGTCTGCAGAGGTCTCTGTTAGTTTCTGCTACCATCTGTTCTTCTGTTTCAACAGCACAAAACATCAAATAGAATTTTTTTCTTTTTAAGCCATTGCCAATTTCACTGAAAGGACTGCATATAGAAAAGAACAGAACAGAATAACTGAGATGTTTTTCCTGAGAAAGAGGAAAAGTTGCAAAATTATGGAGGAGCTTTTATGTTTGTTGACAACTTTAAATTAAAGCTCAGATATGCCTTTCTGAGTAGGTGGTGGTGTCGCTCCTATCCCACTCTCTAGCTGACACTCTGGGTTTCACTTGACCAGAGTCACAAAACACAGTCCTTGGGTATAGAGAGAGAAGACTGAAAGATGGGAACTAATTGCATACAGATAAGACTAGATTCTTTTGGGTGACACCAGTTTTGTATTCCCCATCAAACATGATATTGCCTTCTATATTTTTAATAGCCCAAGAGAAGAGAGACGTGGATCATGAAATGCAAAGACATTAGTATCAGGCACAATTAAAATGTCTGATTTTCTTGTTGCTGTTGACTTTTGCCCTCCTGAAACAAGAAGGAATGAGACAGGCATGTGACATCCATGACAAATACGAATTGCTGCCACAATGATTTGTTTGTATTAATTTTCTTTAAAAGTTTTTCTTTAGTGTTGGCTTTAATAACATTATTTATTGCCTAGTAAAAAAAAGGGTTTACCCCCTGGAAGGAAGGAGCAAATAATGAGAGGCTTACCCAGGGGGAAAATTTAAAATCAGTACATTCAAAGAGGAAAACTTCATTGGGAGCTTTCTGGGGATGTTAACTTGGGATGCTATCTATCTATTTGTGTGTGTTATCAAATTATGTACATACCATACACGGAGGAAAATTAAGGTTTATGATCTTACAAGGAAGTAAGCCTATAAGAAAGATTTTAATGTTATTCAACAAGGACCCAGAGACTTTGAAATAAAAAAAAACCCCACATTTAAGTATTAAAGCCAAACTGTGTAGGCAATAATGGGATAAAGAAATAAAAGGTAGATGACAGTAGCAGCACTCATGAAATGAGAATAAAATATATGACAGCTTTGCTGGACTTTCAAGGCAGAGGTATTGGAGTTGAGGTGGTCAAAAAGACACAATTCATCAACTTTGGGGACTTTAGAGATACTAAAAACGCCAACTCCAAACCCCTTTCTATAAGAATTTGACAACCTCTGCTTCTTGTTTTCGCAACAATTTGCATAAGAAAGGAATGAAAAATGCTAAGTGAATTTGCTTGTGTGTGTGAAGATCAAGGCCAATGAAAATTAACTATGAAGGTCAAGAAGCAATCTTAATGGTAAGATTTTCTGGGATTGTGAAATAACGTCCACACTGGAAGGTGTTGCAGCAGACCCATTGCTTGGCCCATTTAAAACTGGGCTCTCAGACATCCTAGGCATCTCAGACATCCTGCTGAGCCCAGGGAAGCCGTGATGCGGTGGCAGCCCTGGTGCACCTTCCCTATTTTTAGTGTCTGCCAACCTGCTAAAGACCTTCGTGTAGCCCAGTTGGTTTGGGAAGAATTTTTGAGTAATTTTTCTTATGTCCTAAGTTGTCTGGCCACTTTTAGTGATCTTCCATTTCATTTCCTAAAAGCAGTTGCCTTTTGACAGTTGTAATCCATGGATTTCTTTAGTATCCTTATGTTCCATTATTAATGCATCAAGAGAATATATATGCTTCCAGCACAGCTGGAAAAGAATAGTCCATTACTATTTCTATCTCTGTTAATGTTCCTTTGACATTGTGAGAAATTATGTAAAGAGCCCTAAGATTTTTATTTCTGTTGCCAACAACCTACAAGACAGTTTAGACTGGGAGTGGGAAAGTTATGATTTGTGGTGCTATGTTATGCCAGAAGAAGTGGGAAACAACATTCACTGGCATCTGCACTTGGTCCAAAAGTTGAAAAGGAAGACACTGGGTCATTATATGCAAACCATTTGTGTTACAGGCTTCAAGTAGCTGCTTGTGCTTCAGCTTAGGTTTGGAGGAAATAAATAAATCTCCAGAGAGCTGAACACTGTTAGAGGCGAGAGTTATGTTTCCTCTCTTCTTATGTCCTGACTGGGATCTGGCTAATAAAATGCCTGCTTATTCCACTCAGTGCAAAACCATAAATGTCAGCAAGGCTTTCACACAAGGAATGTACCCCCACCACAACAATGCAGCAAGCCAAAAATACACTCCATGTTACAGTGATGAGCGTATTAGAAAATGAGAATATAGAGAACCTGTTAAATGCACCCCTTTCAAAGCAGCTGGGTCACAAATTCATGGTGGTGGGTTAGCTCACTCACACTGCTTCTTGCTATTCATGAATATTCAGGTCTGAAGAAAGACTGCTCCTAAGATGGTCATTGCTTTTGGGTTGTGAACAAGAACATTTAGTGCATAGAAATGTTTCTGTATTTATAAGTCACATATTTAAACAATTTCACTCATACAGGCATCAGAAAGGATGCCATGGTATTCAATTTATCCTCCACATCCTGTGATCAACAAATATCAAGGGTAGCCTGTGTACAACTCATAGGTGGAGGTTTATGTGTGGAAATCAAGACCAGTTTAAAAAGAAATTCTTACTGTGTCCAATTAATGTATTCAAGTGATTACTTGGGCTGGATAAATAAAAAGCTGATGAAACTATTGCTCTCTTATTTCACTTAACAAACATTACAAATGTAAAAAAGCTGTAAAGCCTATAAGCAGAAAGAAAAAGAGCATGATGATCCCTATAGAGAATGGCATCTTTAATTACAAAGTATTCAAACCATATATACTGTTTTGCTATTGACAAAAAGCAGCTTCCTTTGATGAGGAATGTGCCCATATTTCAATCTTCTTTCTTTTTCTCAATAACTCTTCCTATTAGAAAGTCTAGAATTAAGTTGTCTGGCATTCTCCTGCCATGAAAAACATTTATAGACAACATCTATCAAACAAATCTGTAACATTACTATCTGTGTTTGTGTAAAGAAACCTCTTTGTTTAATAAAACTGAAGTGGAAATGACTGAAAGAGTTGAAAGGGCTATATTTGCAGTTTCATCAAGTGTTGATCGAGCAAAAGTGTATTAATGTTTTCATTTCTCTAAGGGATATGTACTCTGTCAAGCAGACCAAGGCCCGATGGTGCTGATGAGCTCTAGGGTGATTTTCATTTCAATGGAGCATCTTTTAAAATTTGGTTTAAGACCATAATCCAGTAATTATGTGAAGCTGTGTATATAACTGCATGTGTGTGCCTGTGGCAGCCTCAGCTGATACAAGCCTGGGCTGCTGCCCACGTTCCCACCTTTCCCTTCTGCTGCTATTCAGCTTTCTTGTGGTTGCATGACGAACAAGTTCAGAAAACTGATCTAACTGAAAATTAACCTTACAAAATAGAAATTAATTTTCAAATCAGGATAACTTACAAACTGTGAACTATAGGGACACTAAAAAAGCAGGTCTCTGGAACTTACATCTGCACTTTAGGCAACTTCTGTTCCTACCATTAACTTAAGCATCCTCATATGGCAACAAAAACTCATAGCTCAATGATATTGTATGGACCTGAAACAATACTCAGTAACTTCTCAGCAGTCCTTTCAAGAGTCAGAAACATTCACGCAGGATCAAAAGGAGGAACAGACAAAGCAGACAACTGATGAAGCAGCAGTTGTGACAGGAGCACAGCCTAGCTGCCTGTGTTGCCTGTGGTTGATGCCTGAAGAGATTGCTGCTGAGGGAGACAGGACAGCCACTGGTAGGCTGGTGGCCTTCCCCAGCAACAACATCCATGGCCCTGGAGGAGGACCAGCCCTTGCTCTCCTAGCCCTTGCTTCCCATCCCAGTTCTCTCATCATGTCATGTCATGTCATGTCTGTCTCCGTCTCCATGTCTGTCTCCGTCTCCGTCTCCACCTCTCTTTGCGAAGGAAATGGTTTAGCCATATTCTAGTTCACCATTCAGGGAGAAGACATTGACTTGTGCTGAGAAATCTTTACGCTGCATTGGTTCATAAAGGCAGGAGAATGACTATTAAAGATTGCCAGCTGAAGTACATGGAGTCTGTCAAGGAAGTTGTTGT
The DNA here is from genome assembly GCF_001715985.3 of Manacus vitellinus. Classification (NCBI taxonomy): domain Eukaryota; kingdom Metazoa; phylum Chordata; class Aves; order Passeriformes; family Pipridae; genus Manacus; species Manacus vitellinus. Next base: position 23,207,703 of record NW_021940750.1, read on the forward strand.
GCCTTAAAAATGCTGAGGGTTTACTGTGTTGGCATTTTCCTCTCAGTTTGTATTAGCACTTTGAAGATAAATTTTAGTACTTTTTTATTGGTAGGGTATTGAGTCTTGGCTGCAAAAACAAGGGTCATTGTAGCCAGAAGCTGTGAAAGTCAATTTTGACTTAACATCAACCCTGCTACTTTAGCTCTGGGACTCTGCTGTTCCAGACACATATTTGTAGCAGATTGACTGGGGGCTTGTGAAGCAATTACAAGAACACTTGAATATTTGGCCAAAGCTGCCAAACTCTCATTACTTTCCATCAAAATCAGAAACCCCAGGTAAGATGCCATGGGCTTGCAGGCTGGTGCCTTGTCTCACATACATCTCCATGCCCAGTATCTGCAGTCCTATACTTTTGTACAAGGCAAAAGCTCATTAAATACCATGTTGATTTTCTTTCTTTTGTTGTTGGAATTACTAATAACACTTACTAACAGTAACAACATTTTTAACCTTATGGACAGGCTAGCATTCAATGTTTCTGTGGGTTTTCTCTCTTGACTATACACAGTGATTATCCAGGGGTATCTTGAAGAATTATTTTTTGAGAATTACATGAAAGCAAGCTGGCAGACGTGATAATGAACTGGCAAGTGTTTATATACCTACCTACATGGCACATGCCCTCCATGTCTAACAGCTGGTTGAGATCCTTCCTAAACACAGGGACAACTGGAACACAGGGATATTTGTCTGAAATCTGCTGTTACAAAAGAATTCAGGTAGACATGATGTACAAGAGGGATAAAGGGGAAACTCTGAGTAAGCACAAGCAGTGTTTTTTCTCTTGTGAGAACATATTTGTGTTTAGAAGATAATTATTAACTGGAAGAGACTTTTATAGAAAGATTTACCACATGCATGAGGCATATATGACTAAGTAATTCCCCTGCTGATGTATGAAACAGTGCCTTCCCCTCTCTCTGCCACCATGCATCTTTTTCTCCCACAGACACTTAATGAGGACTTTCACCATGAGGTGAACTCTGATGTTTTCATGAGCTGAGGAATAATGAGAATGGACCAAGGCATTAACATGTTCAAGACCGATAATAATTTCCTGCTGCTACATAACAACCAAAGCATCTATTGTCAGAGCAGGAGAGACTGATCCTCCAACAGTGTTGTGTTATGATGTGATCTCGAATGACTGAAGTACTTCCATCTGATGAATGTGAGTACCTTAGAGTGACAGTATTCCTGTCTTACTTCTTTTTTTCTTCCTTCGAAAGCAGTGTTCATTCTCAAAATACTGTATTTACTTCCATTATACTAATGGTTCTCTGAAAACAGAGTTTGACCTTAAAATCTGCAGATGTTAAGCATGTCTCTTGTCAGGCTTGATAGTGGCCTAAGAATATGGTTGTTATTTGTGCACAGCAACTGTAAAAAGCAAACAAAAAAGAAATACTGGGTAAAAATCCTGGATTAGGAAGACGTCACTGGCCTTATTAACTCAGAAGTCTGAAGTGCTAAAGCCTGGCTCACTCCCATACATTTGCTAATGTGCTGCATGTACCTCTGAGTGCCTTACTTGTACTCTGAACAGTGCAAACCTCCCCCACTGAGACATTGCATTTTGGCACCTTAGTTGTCTGCAAAAAGACTCTGCAAGAAGACTTAAAAGCATAAAATAAATATTTATTAGATACCACAGATGAGAGAGATGATTTACAGAGCTAGAAGGCTAAATGCTGGCAGGATCACCACCCAATAAAGTCCCCCAAGAATCCTTCCTGGCAAAACAGGCATTGGTCGGGAGTGGAAAGGATGATTCCTGCTGCTCCCTAGAGCCAATCCTCTATGGTGCTGTTTCCCTGTTTTTCCCCTTAGGATTCTATACCTTTCCACTTTGATGTTTTTCTTCTTGAATCTCTGAGCTACCTGCAGTCACTGGCCCAAAAATTCTAATTCTGTAATTTTCCCATTCTTATCTTTAAGGTCTTTGTTCTACAGACTTTCTCACAGCTGTTTTTTCAGAGGTAAAGGATTTCCTGAGAACTCCAAGCCATGATGACATAACTGTCAGATCAGAGTTGGGTCTTGAATCCTTGGAGTGCAAATCTCCTTGCCAGAGGCTGAAAGTTTGTATATATTTGAGATAAGACGGGATAAGTTCTTACAAGAGGAGTCCATTGAGAGTCATTGTATTCATAGAAACCATACTTGGCTTCAGAGGTCTCTGAGTTTCACATTAAAAACCTTGCAAGAGGCACTGAGGAAATCACATTTACTGCATTCTTACACTCCTCCCTAGGTATTAGCAGAGAGTGACTTTAATCTGACATAGCATGACTGGTCTTCTGGTTTTGTGTAATGTTATGATTGCTCTGTGACAGAAAAGGAACTGGTTTTGAATGCCCACTGCTGAAAAAGCATTTCTTATTTGCTAACGATCAGCATGAGGATGCTGTGGTGTAGTGGGACAACAGTTATGGCCTCTCTTTCCTCGTTTTCACTCTGTTGCTCAGGAGATTACTGGTTCAGATTTTTCTCATATTTCTACCTCATGTTCAAGGATATTTGGGAGTTGAGAAGGTGATCCTTAACATGTGGATTCTCTAAGCTTACCATGGACACAGACTGGACCTGCGTCCTGTCCTCTGCTTGCCTTCACACTCATTCATTCTCCCAAATGAACAAGGAAGGGAAAATACAAATTGTAAGGTGTAATATGGGAGACTATTTTGTGGAAAGCACCTGATTATCAGTGGACTATAGCCTTTATATAGAATGAAATCATTATTTGAAAGCACGTATGATCCTGATCTTGATTTTGTGATTCATAAAAATCTGGTCTAGCATCTTCTTACCTCCCTTCCTTAGTAGTCTAAACGCTTCCATTTTCTGACCACTGTCACAATTGTTCCCCATGCACAAATGCAACTTGTTGTAGAGATTTTGTGAGATCCTAGTGAAAACCTTTGAAAAAATGGCAAAATATGCCACAAACAGAACTTTGATCTCTGTTGCTTATAATGTACTGATATTTACAGTTATTTGCAGCCTGGTTACAACTTAGTAAGAGTTACAACTAAGTAAGAAGTAACTTCAAGAAGTACTAAGAAATTTCAGGTTCTGTGGGCTTGACTGTAAAATCTTAACATTTCCAGTCTCAGTAAAAGTGTTAATCCTTCCCTTTTTCTTTCCTCAGAGTCACAGCACTACTGACACTCCTAACTATTGCCAATAGAGAAGATTTTCCAGGGTCTACAAATGTGCCGATTGTTCTTTAACAGGAGAAGGGAATGCAGAAATATGAGGTAGAGTGTGACTCTGTAAGTAAAATATCAGGAGACTATAGGTAAGTATGGAAAGAAAGGTCAGCAGCACTTACCATGTTTGCCACTCTTTTCACTTTGATGACAATTTGGCATTCCTACTATTTAGTTAAACTTCAGTGAACACAGAAGGTACCACCAGGCTAGTAGTCCTATCACATGTCTGTTGGTCCTACATTACCCTTCCTGTTCCTTATGGCGGGTTTAAATAGCATAGGAAACGTCTGCAACTGTAGGTCTCCCCACCACCATGCTCTCACTTTTGCCTCTGAGGGATTTTACGAATCCTCATGAACTGTGTCAGCTGGTGCATAAAATTCACGGGAAAAATGGAAGTCTTTGCAAAGTCTTTTGGAGTGCTGTTAATAGATCCTCGTGATGGAGGAAAATGACCTGTCAGTGTAGAGGAGAGGATATTTTCTTGAAGTCATGGGTGCAGGTCAGGAACCCTAAAAAGCCATGAGGATGAAGCAGGGCAGTGATGTTGACTGCTCTCCTGGTGACCAGGACACAGCCTTGGTTCTCACCACACAAAACACCTGACTGTCAATGGAGACAACAGCTATTGTTGGTCTTGTGAGTGCTTGCAGATGGACTCTGATGTTCTAGGATGTAGAATGGGGCAGATTACAGAGTCTATGTCTGATGGTGCGTTGTTTTCCTCTCATTAGGCTAAGTTCCGTGGTGATGGCAGCATTTCTTTACGTTACTAGAAAAATGTGACTGCATACTTCAAGCAGTTTGTGAGCCATTCAGATTCTGTGACAATGCAGATCTGAAATATCTTAGTCAGTGCCATTTATGGCTAACAGGGTAACATCTATCAGGTTCATGGTATTTTTGCAAAAGCAGAGGAAAATGTTACAGCCCACTGTTGCATACACACACATTTTGTAACTATGGGGAAACAACCGGAAAGATGGTCTGCTGAAATAAAGCTGAAAGTCTCGTGCTTTCCAACTCCTTTAAGAAAGAGGACTGTATGTTATCTCCCATAGTTTGATCAGCTCACTTGAAAAACAAACAGAACAGAATAGAACAGAATAGAACAGAAAAGAACAGAATATTTCACTTGTAAGGGATCCTCTTTTAGGCTTTTGTTGCCGCATCATTACTAGTGGCAGGTGACACAGTTTATGTGCAAGCCAAAGTGTGACGTTACTACTCCATGTAGGGGACCACCTACCAATTTCACAGCTAAGATAAACACCTAACTGAAAGCAGACTTTGTTGTAAAATCTCTGACACCTTTTACAGACACCTAAAAAGCACCTTTCTTTCAAGTACTTATGCTCGTCTTTTTCAAATGGAAACCAGAAGACTTGAAAATCACATCTGAGCTTTGCACTTGTAGGTGACAGGGGCATTTGAAGTCACCTGTCTTGGGTGGAGCTCACTAGCACTTTCACTTTGCTGTTATTAAAGGCACCTTGTTAGTACTTGCTGGTGCATAGGCCCAAAGAAACTTAAGCTCCCTTTCTTAGAGCAGTGTTGTTTCTGACATGCTTTACTGTCTCTTTACTGGGACTGGATGTTGTGTGATTAACAGGCACATGTTACGCAGATATGTTGGGAAAGGTGACTCCATTTTCCTGACTTAGAGCCATGTCCTTGGTGTTTAAAATAGGAAAGGCAGTGGCCTTAGGTTAGAAATGAAAGACTGGATACATAAGGTTGAAGATGTCTATATGCTTAGATTCACTGAGCACTTAGCAGTGTTGACTCAGGCCTCTTCATTTCCAGCATGGACTTGTTGAGTTTAGTGTAATGTGGGACTTTGAAGTATGAGGTGGTTTGCAGACGCATGTTGTATATGACATCTGAGGTCCATGTGTGTAATAGTCTCCATTGGTATGTTTGGCCCAGGATATGCTTTCCTGCTTTCCACCGCTGTGTTGATCTTACATTTTATGGCCTGATTTGTCTGTCCCAGATTTCCACCTTCCATTATGGGACTTTTTCTCTCCCTTTATAGTATTTCAAACTTTTTTCAGTTCAGCAAACAGTTTGTTCCCCCCTCTGTCCTTCAAATAAAGTTTTCTTTGGCAATCTCTGTCAGGATAAATTCAATAACTGTTTAACTCAGAACGATCCCCGAGGAGGAAGCCAAGAGTCAAATACTACAATTATTCATATTTTGGTGAGAGGAATCAGACTTCTCAGGAATCATTTCAAACAAAGCGCTAACAGTTTATTCCTGCTGGGTGGAAGCAGGAAGTGTGCTGGAGGGAACCTGACAGCCTCCTGAGCACCATCAGGAAGCATAAAATGGATGGGCAAAGAGAGGAAGAGAGAGAGGCATTAACGAAGAAAAATGTCTCATTTCCTCCCTCAAACTAATTGGAAAAATATGTTACTGGTTGTGTCAGTGGTAATTTCTCAAGGTGGTAATAGCTGCAGCCTGTCCTGCTATGGGGCTGGTCACAGGTTGGACCTCTACCCCAAATGTCTGTGATTAGTGCAAACTGTGGCAGTTTGTTTACAATATAAATGGACAAACTCATACACACACACAAATATTTATAAGTATACCTACATATGTAAGGGGTTTTTTGTCCACTGAGGATCTATGCCTCATTTCTAGTAATTCTTGACTGTACATACATTTACGAAACAAAACATAATGGAAAACAATTTTTGTGTGTTTGGGTTTTTGTTGGTTTTGTTTTGTTTTGTTTTGCTTTTTAAACTGTTCTTTAATTCACTGCCTGTTCTCTGTTCTCATCCCCACTTGAGAGTAGCTTGCTCCATGAAATGGTAGGGAGATACAGAACTGATGTAACTATATTGGTCACAATATTTTAGAATAAAAATGGAATCACTTATAAACACTGATGCAAATTCTGGGAAAAAAATAGAAAGATTTCATTTGATGCACCAAGGCATCACCCACCAAGGCATCTAACATCACCCACACTCCCACCCACTGTAATCACTATAATCAATGTTGATAAGCCCATTTATGATTTCTTTGTGAGCATGCCCAATGCAAATTGAGATATTGCTCACCTGGGTTGCTCTAATTCCACTGTTTAGCTGACATCCTTTAATAGACTCTGGCCCAAAAAAATGCCTAGTTTAACTCCTCTCTGTCAGAGCCTCTGACCCTGACATATCACCTTTCCCAGGCCAGGAAAGAGGTACAGGGCAAGAGTCAGCTTGTGTTAGCTGCCACTGAAAGGGAGTTTCCTACCAATTGGAGAATTTTCTGCTAATGGGCCTTTCATACAGCCCCTTTATGCTGCCTCAGAATTACAGGTCTCTTGCAGAGAGACCACTGTGGTATGTGGAGAAAACAGTTTTCAAATTCTTAGATTGAATTTCTTATAAAAGCTATAACGAAAAGTATTCAGTTCCACATCTCTTCAATTATATTTCTGTGTGGCTGATGAAAAAAGCAAAAGATAGAGCCCAAATCCTGTGCAGAGGTTCCCTTCTGAATAAAGGGGTGGGCACCTGCCTTTCAGTGATCACATGCAAAATATTCAGCCACTCTGGATGCACCGAATCATATTCTGTCATCATTTTCTTTACTCTTTATCGTCCTGAGACAGACAAATGTACCTCTCTGTAGTTTTCTATATGTACATGTTTTTTAGGTGGAAAACCTTTTTATCAAGGATATAAAGTGAAACTGCTAAATGAAAATATCAGTTGTTGGTTATGCCATATACCTAGGAATGTTAATATAAGGAGAGAATCTAAAATTACAGATCTGTAGATTTAATCTGTGGAGGTTTAACAGTGGCAGCACTGTACTGAAAATTCACAAATCATCTACCTGGATTATTAACATAGTTTTTCTTTTATTAAAGAAGTGAAAGAGATCTGAAGAAGAGATCAAACAGCAAGCCTCTGTTGCAAGCTTCCCAAATGTACTTAGAAGCCAGCACCCTTTTAAGACCTCTGAGCATAGCCCCTTCTAAAATTGAACATATCTGCAAATTAGAGATTACCTTGCAATAACAAATCACCTTCCACTTTCCTCAATCTCCATTGGTAAATGTGAGCACATGACACTCAATGTACAGCACACAAATGCTCAAAAAGGTAATGAGTTCTTCAGGTATCCATAAACAAGCCATATTGTATAATATTGTATAAAGCCAACATGGAAGAAAACCCAGAAACAAAGTGTGGAGAGTGCAGCAGCTGGGGAATTAGTAAACTAATGAGATTTCACTTCCAAATTGCAGTGGCTATTTCATACCACCTAGAAAAGCTTTGGAGATGGAGGAGGAGCTCTGATAGAGGCCAGTGATTAGGGTATCATCTTGGAAGGGCATAGAAACTGTGTTCAAACCTTTAGTTGAAACCAACCATTGCCACCCATGGCTTCTACTTTGAGTCTGAATACCAGAGGTCAATAATTTTTAAACCATGGAAAAATTTGTCCAGGCTGTGTTCATTTCAAGGGCAAACCTGAGAGTGGACTCAAAATCAAATTAATTATCTTAGTGGTTGCAGTCTCCTCTAATCTAATATCTTTTCCCTCTTCTTTCTGTGACTGGAACTTTCTGTTCTCAGTGTTGCATATCATTTACAGAAATGTGTATTTTATATTTGCTCAGATGTGATGACATTGGTTGCTGTGTCTTGCATTCATAGGACTCTTTGCCACTACAGATGGCAGCAATGAGATTGCTGTGCTGTGACCCTGATTCAGCCAATCAGCAACCACCCAGTTTGGGTGTGATGTGGGAAAGCTCTCATGGATGTTTGGAAGAGCTTTACCTCTACAGATTCTTGGGCAAGCAGTACAGTTACTCTCTGTAGGCTGTAGAATTACTCTTTGCTTGCCAATGCAGCTGACTGGATGGTAAATGCCAGTGATTAGGATGGACAGACAGCTGGAGAGACGTCTTTGAGAAGGTCAGAGATATTTGCCTTCACAGTTTCTTCTCCCTAGTTCTTTCTGTTACATAGTGAATCACCCACCTGAACCATGCTCTTTTACAGACACCTCAACTCTGCTCGGTGTTGATCTGTGCTGATGCTATTGTTTAATGCAATGACTGTGTTGCCTGAAAACACTGTTTCTATATAGAAGAATATATTAAAAAAAAAAAAAAAGAAGGGACCCCCCCCCAGACACCTTAGGACAAATAAGAAAGGAGGGAAAGGAGGGGGTACATCAGTACTCTTGTTGATTCGGGGTATTTTAACTCTAGAAAATTTTTTAAAAGTTACTTGGTTATAGATTTCAATGTTAATGGTACCCAAGATTTCCTACAAGCACAGATTTTCTGGGCAGACTCCACACTGGGAGATTCTATCTGGGTATACTCTATGATCCTTGGTAGTGGCGCTGCCTGCTACAGGTAGCACGGATGCACAGAATGACTCTGCTTCTGTTTAAGGGCAACATTTGGAGCATGGGAGGTATGGGGAATGGCCATTATTTAAGCATATACGACATTTGGTATTAATTTATTTTCTCTCAACTATTGCACAGCAGAACAGTGGAACGAGGATTTTCCCTGGGGTGGCTGTTGTTCAGATGTAAGTGAAACATAACACATAAATTTTAAGAATAAAAATAAAAATAAAAGTATGTATCCTTTAGCTGTAATCTCAGTTATTACTTGTTCTGAGAAAAAAAGAAGGGAGGATAGTGATTATGGTGGGGAAGAAAGTTCTTTTATTTTTGCTAACACTAAGTTAAGTTAGGGTGGATAAAATATGTGATATTTTTGCTCAGAATACTCATAGCTTTTTGCTTTTTTCCTTACCCAATTAAAATCCAGCACATCTAGAAGATGTTTCTGTCTTGCACAAAACTAAATTCAAATGTGGCTGGCGAGACATCAATGCATCACTTTGCTGGCTGTGAAAAGTAGCAGGGGCTCTGAGATCCTGTCAGTGTTTAAGAGGGTAAAGTGCTAAAAGAAAAATCAGTCAAATTCTCAGATTCATTATGACCCATAAGATGCCTGCCAGAAATTAAATGCCCGGTGGAAAACAGCAGAGTGTGGTTGTGTGTGAGTGTGTGTGTGATGGAAGTCAGAAATGTGTTTCTGTGTGTACAAGTGGAGGAAGGAAAGTAGAAATTGAAATTTCAATCATAAATTCCCCTTTATTGCCGGGTGCAGGCTGAGAGGTAGAAAGGACAATCCCATATACAGGGTCGAATGTGCTTTCTTCTATAATTTTAAACACTTTTCCTTAGTATATTTCAGTGTTTCAGGTGAGTTACAATAAGAATATTATACCTTGATCTGTAGGTTTCAATATTGATCCTCTCTTATTCTTTCAGAGATGTAAAGGGCATCCCCTTATTTGCTAACTCCCTCATCAAAACTATCCACACTGTGCTTCCTCTCAGAAGCAGCACTCACTGCAGAGAATGAGGTCAGAGCCTTGGCTGCAACCCTTCAGCATGTCCTTTCTGCACAGCTGGCACAGCCAGGCACCCCCATGAACAGGCAAAGAGAGCACTCATACTAGCGTGTACATCTTTGATAGCATCAGTAAACACTGTCGTGAACCCAGGGGTTATTGCACTGGAATCTGGTCCACTATCAGACCCCTCAAATTCATTGCTCCTTGTCAGTCATATGTATGTTTTGATAGAGTGCTACACAGAGAGTTCATACATACATTTTCCATACCTTCTTACTCTTTGTCCAAAGTTTCCTAGAGCAAAAGGAGGGATGGGAGATTCCATGTCTACTACAGATAGGGCAGCTCAGCAGCCAGGAAATTAAATACCTCCCCTGGTCCTTGTATAATGATCTCTCTTGAGTCCTGACCAGCATGACTCATCTTCATTTCAGTAAGGGGACAGGCTGGAACTGGGAATGGCAGAATTAATTTATCGCATTTTAATAGAGAGGCAGCTCAGGAAGGGAGGGACTAATGAGATACTTTACAAAGAAATTAACAGACTTCCATTCAGGGTTGTCTTCTGTGAGGCAGCTGCAGTGATGACAGATGGCATCAGGCATGGCCCTGTGCTCCCTCCCTGCCTCTTCCCTTCTTTCTCAGAGGGCTGCCCTCCAGTGCATCATCTTCCCTGATTACTTTCCCATCACTGGAGTGGAAAACCCTTTACTTGTGATCCCAGTGTCCAGCTCATGTATCTTCCTGAGCTCGGGGTATAAAGCAACTGGGGTGTGTTGTATATCTTAAGCAATGAAGAGTTCACAGGTGAGACTGGTGAGGTATCTCACACCCCTTAGGGCATATGGAGAAACGATTTTTCCTAGGTTTTGCTGTTTTTCCCCCCATTTTGAAGAAGCGGGTGCAGGAAGCCTAACAGTTCTACTGACTCAGCATTCACTCAGGATTCATTTGCAGTTGCTCAAAGGTCATTACTGAAGATTTGGTTCAGCAAGGCATTTGGAGAGGTAAGGGGTTTTTTCCCTCTTGAGAAATGTGAGAACACTCTTATCTTAAGTAGGTGATTAAGGCTTATTGCCTTTGAAGGTACAAGTAGGTGCTCCCATTCCATATTGAATCAAGTCAGAAGACTGGATTTGTTACAGGATAGTTTTGTACCACCTCATTTAGGTACATTCAGACATTTTCGCCTAGAAAGATTTTTGTGGGTTTGCTTGCACGTTTTTGTCTTCAAACATATTCTGAACTTTGCTTCTAAAGGAAAAAAGATGGAACAGAAAAGAGTTCTTGTAACCACTGAAAATGGTAAATTCAGCTCAAACCTCACAGGTGTGGCACTTGAGTCTGCTACAGAAATTCCTGGAATAGACAGTTAAAACAATCCTCAGTTGTGCTGCAGCTTGCTCACCTAAACAAAGCTTTTTCTTTAGTTTCAGCATTTATTTCCCATGTGCTCAGCTTACAGATTATTACAGCATTACCGTTCATACTCTCCTATCCATCAGGCATCATACAGAGCTCTGCAGTGGTTAAAGTACACAGATTTTTGTGTCTATAGACAGAGTAAACAACTGGTGACAAAATGACCTAATCATCTTGAAGTCATTAGCTTCAACTCTGTATCAATCATTCCATATTGCTGCGCTAATAATCCCTAATTATGAGCTGCTCCTGGTGTTAGCACTGCTAACTGTTTTCGATTTAAATGCAGATGTTCCCTGACCTTCTGCTTCCTGAGGAATGGCAGATAACTCCTTCTTTTCAAAGTCAAAGCAGGGGGACAACCTCTCCTTGTGGCACTGTGAAACCATTATCACCCCACCCAGGGATCTCAGGTTCCCCTGGGGAAGAGCAGGTATTTTGACAAGGCTGGAGGATGCTCTGGGCAGGTCGGGCAGAGCACTGCTCCTGCAGTTAATTGGCACTGCAGACACATCACTGCTGGCACTGTGTCAATTGTGATGCTGTTGCAGTTAGTTGCTGGTTATCTTGCCATACAAGCCAGAGGCTGGGCTGTCAGCATGTAGAGGTTCATTGTGATGGAGAGGAGGAAAGGCCAAGTATCTTTTCCTTGAGGTCTTGAATTAGACGGGACTCAGCTTGCGTTTTAAATGCAGTCAGGTATTTCTTATATACAGAACTTGGTACACACCACTGACAGTGTGTTTGGGATTATTGTGTTTGCACTTTTCTGAATTCTTACCTGTAATTTATCTCATTCCTACATTATTGTGACTAGCCACGCATTGATCATTGCTCATAGCTTTCTCCTGTTTCCAAAGAGGATAATATATAGATTGTTTTTATTATTTTGACATATATCTATAGATATATATGTATTTGTCCCACAAAAGAGAAAATGACTGTCTCACCTTGATTGGAGCATTTTGGTGTTTGTTTCTTTTTTTTTTTTTCTTTTTCTTTTATTTTTTTCCCCCAAAGGTACACAAAAATATACTCATTCCAAAGAGGTAACTTTTCTCTCTGGAGATGCTGAAAGATTTAGGGCACTCTCTTGATATCAGTAGGTGTTGACTACTTTCTTTTCAAAATTAAATCCTTTTGAAATCAACATTTTTATCAAGGAAAAGATACCATAGAAAGACATTTTCTGCTAATGCTTTTTGGGAGGGTAAAAGGAAGAATTGGAAAGGTAGTCTTGTTGCCATGTCCACTTCATAGAGTAGAAGAAGTTGTTACTAGAATGTTGACTATGGCCATCTCTTACTATGATATATAGTTATCTGTATAGTGGGAGTAGTACAGGGAATGTATGACATGCTGTATGTGTTTCACCACCAAATTATGTGGCAATGAGAACTGTGGTTACCACTTGCCACATTCGTCACTGGTGTGCTGGTAGGGTTTCTGCTTTCATCAACGTTGAGTTTGCCCACAGAAGGTCCAAAGCTAGGAGTTTCAATTGTAGACACCATTGTTTCCCCATTGAAGCACATATAAACTTCTGTTTCTTGTATGTTGACAATATATATGTGTGGAATTATGTATAGAATTTATATTATTGTCTTCTGCATAAACTGAGCATCAAAAAATCTTCACTCCTTTACAGATATTGTCCCTTGAAAAAGAAATCTTTAGAGAGTGCCTACAAAATCAGTTCAGAAAGACATAATTTGGGACAAAAATGTGCTTTATAGCGAATTGAAACAAGTGATTGTACAGAAGTTATAGTTAATTTTGTTTTATTTGCACATATATTCATCTTGCAATGCTCCTAAATCAGGAGAATTTCAAATCATTTTAAACAGTTCAGTTCTTGAAGGCAATCATTTGACTTTTCAAATTGTTTTAATAAGCAAATGAGAAAGCTTTGGATAAAGGAGACTATTTCTTATTTTTCTTCATGGGCATTTGCTAGCTCTGGACTTAACACACAAATATATTAACCTTTCCTAGGTGATAATATGGAGCATAGGACTGGGTAAGCTAATGAAAGAAATACATTCCTTCACTCTGTTATCTGGCCTTTGAAAAAGTAATTAAATGTACCTAATTGTTTACACGTCTTTCTAAAACCGATTCTATTGGTAAATTTACTTTATTTCTTTGTAATATTTTTCTTTGTCAGTTTAATTTCTGTTATATCAATCTTGTGATTTATAAGGAAATAGCATACTTTTGGATAAAATGATCATGTTCCTCAATTATTCTTATTACTTCTATTAAAAAAGGGGAAAGAGGGCTTCCAGTTTTACCACTTACCTTTAACTCAAAAATCAATGAAATCCCATTCAAAATAATAGGTTACTGTAAAAAAATGCAGATAAGTAGATAAAACTTTACAGAATGCCCATGCTTAAATGTTCAGATGTTTAGATAATTTTTACAAGGCTTTTTTTTTTTTTCCATTTCTTTTATTGGCAGATTAGAAACTCTGATTTGTATTCTGTTTTCATTAATGCCATGAAAATTCCATGATACTGTGTTTATTTAAAAAAAATTCTGATACTTACTGTCTTCAAATGGACTGAAAGACCTTAAGATTTTTTTTTTATTTGAGTATAAATAGATTGTAAAAAATGATCAATTAAAATAACTTGGAATTAGATAGTGACCAGTTTTTAAAACTTTAAGAAGAGTTTGGATCAGTTTCTGTATAGGCTGACCTTACATATCAGATGACTTCTGATTTTATCCAGTTCTTCTTATGGAGTCTACAAAAACAGTAGCTTTCTTTCATAATGGCAATCTTTTATCACAACTCCAATGTTCATTGTTGCTTTGGGATTAACATTTCATTTGACTGTGATGTTATACATTGTAGTGGGGGAAAAACAGTTTTCCCCCTAGAGTTATAAAATGGTAACCCCCCCAGCAGGTGGTGACCCCTAGGGTAGAGCCAACCAGTACTCCTGTAAAATGTAAACATATCACCCAGACCGGAAAAGAAGGTAGTTGTTGTGGTTGTTGCTGTTGTTGGAGGAGAAGTGGTCATGTTGTAAGCCAAGAGGAAGGGGCCCAGAGCCCCATTGGGGGCTAGGCCCCCCCCAGCCCCCGGCTGCAGGGCTACAGGGACTTGGAACTGTGTTAGACTGGGCTAAGTATCTGTAGCTGAGAAGCTGGGAGTTTTTCTCCACTGTGAGCAGCAGCAGGAGCAGTGGCAGAAACAGCACTGACTGGAGGCTATGGCAGAGGGCCAGAAAAGATAAGAACAAGCAGCAAAGACAAGCATGCAGCAACGCAGAGAGAACTCCTGCAAGGAGAGAAAAGGAGCCAGCACAGAGCAGAACTAATCTCCATGGACAGAGTTGTGGGGTAAGAACTGAAAACCAAAACCCCCAAACTCCTTTTGAGATCCCTCCTAAGTGGAGGGGATGGACTCCTACTGGATGGAAGTCCTAAAATGCAGCGTGCACTACAGAGAGAGGAGCTGAGATGCTCAGGCATCCTGGAGCTGGACGGGGATGGCCAGAATGGAATGTGGAGGAGGGCTTCTCCCCCCACCCCACCCTGTTGCTGCTAAGCTAGCAGCCTGAGATCAGAGCACGGGAATTCTGCAAGGGAGTTTGAATCCCCTGAGGATACGGACCGTCATGAAGGCTTCTGCACTTCACTGATATGATGTGGTGAAGCGACCTTTGTCGTGGTGAATGCAGCCCACGGAAGCGAAAGACCCTTGCCTGGAGTCGAAGGGCCAAGAGGGACTTGGAGGCCTCCCTTGTGTGTAATGATAAAAGATACAGCCACAGCTGCTGCATGGGAGAGAGAGAGAGACTGCTACCCTAGAGAGACTGCTGCTCTGAGAGTGGAAAGGATCTCTTCCTTCTTCCCTCCTGGACTTTTATTTGGAGGGAGAAGAGATTTGATCCATTGTAAATACTACTTTGTCATAGAAAATATAGTTATGATTATGTGTGTAATGTATTGTAATATTTATTTGTACAGTGATTGTAATATAATCCCTTCCCCCCATATTGAGTCTCGTGTGTTGTCTGGAAAACCCATCTCACACTGGGTTGAGATGTGGGAGGGGGGTTTGGACTCGGGAATTGGATTTTGGGGCTCTCAAACCATTACATACATATATATCAGAGATGAAGTTTTGTGCACCTAAACACAGCTAGCATCTCAGGTAGTTTGATGTTGAACTGGAACATGGAGGACATTTACCATGCTGTTGAAAATGGTATAAAAGCCATGCTAAACAGAAAAACAAACTTGCTTAATGATGCAAAAACAAAGTCCAACATAATGTCTACTTTAAGGAACTTCAATACATTCCACTCAGTAAATAGATTCAAGAAAATTCAACTTCTGCATGAAAACACCTGAAAAGAAATTTAGGCTTAAAAACCCATCGTCTTAGCTATCAAGACCTTCTTTGCTTTCAGTGTTGCACAAGATATGAAGAGTCACAGTGAAGTTCACGGAAGTGTTTCCAGTGTCTTCAGCGGACTGTTGCTCAAACAGTATTTGGAGACTAAAAGAACTGGTTGAGAAAAAGCTACCTTCTCTGGTATAATTTTTAAGAGATGTAGTTCTCATGAGTTTTTCTAAAACATTAAGGGCTTAAAGAATTCTTTCTAGACGAATTAAATGCTTGTAAGTAATATTCTTCGTTGGAATGCAGCAATTGAAATTACTTTGATGAATGTTGAATTGTATCTATTTTTACTTCATTACTCAAAGCTTTTACAGCCAAGTTTGTTATTTGTTCTTCTTCTAGTGGTCTTTTGACATACTGAGATTTTGTATGTCACACCATGGCACAAGGTAGAACAATATAATTATTACATAGAATGTAAGTTTGTATACTGACATGCTCAGCAGAGAGCACACCCACACTTTCACATCTGCTGGTCAGCAATGTTAATTACTTCTCTTCCTTTCTCTACTGGAGCAATCTGTTTTTCAATAACACTGGCTATTTCCACAAGAATTTTGCTGAATTTAATTCTTTGCAGGGTAGGAGGAGAAATTTATTTTCAAAAAAAAAACCTTAACTTGTCTGGTTTCCTTATCTGGAGCCTGAATTTCAAGCATCTTCCATTCTGAGGCAAAATCACGACCTTACACTTGCTCAAGTGATTGGACTTGCTGGCTCCCTGCTGCAGAGCTGAATATGAAAGACCCCTGACTTCCCGACTCTGATGTCTCTCGCTGGATGCAGCTCCCAGAGTTTGTTCCCACCTGGTTCCTACTCTGTTCCTTAGGTCCAGCAGGGTTGGTACCTGTAAATGGAGGTGAACTGAGATAGTGCCTCAGTGCGAGTCTTGGACCTCCTGGAAAATTGCAACACTGAATGTTTTGTTTTTTTTCAAGTCATCACTTAAGGATTTTACTTCCCATTATCTCATTTTGGAAGCTAGAACATTCAAATGGGTAAAGCATTTTTACAGGTTCACAGATTTGTGAAGAGTGGCACTTCTGGCTTTCAATTACCTCCAGTCCTTATATCATGTTCATTTAGATATGTATGCTGACGTTAGGATGCTTTGAACAGGTCTAATCTGTTGTTTCTGTATCATTCTGAGCTATTTAAGGAAAGATAAATTTCAATATCTGATATCGGTCTGTAAAGCTGCAAGACATTATTATTTGTTTGAGCCTGGTCCTTGGTTTTGATGGAGTGACAGTAAAATACTTTAATGAGTATGTTATGCCACTCATGCTGATGCCAGTTACTTCACTTGTAAGTTTCCTCAGCAGTTCCACCAAATTCTGATGATTCACTGTTCTTTAACTCATCAGTTTGATAGCATATTTTCTCTTCTAACAATTCAGATACTGTAAGCAAAGGGTCTGAAATAAGCATCTCCCTAATGCTTTCTCTGGTGAAGGCTAAGCATATTTTTTTCTACAATGTCTTTATTTTCTGTGAATTATTCCTCTGTTTCTGGGATTTCAGAATTCTCTCTTTGAACGACTGGATAATATGAACTGAACAATACTGTAGTTTGCATTTTCCTTCTTGCTTAATTGCTTTTTAGTATTCCCTTGCCCTTTATTTCAGTCTTTCATACATAAGTCTACCGTTTCGTAAACCCAATAAGTACATTTGTAGTGCAGTCTGCCTCTCAAAGTGCAGGAAAAATAAGCAGAGAAAGTTTTAAGTAATAAAAAAGTCAAAATGCAAGATTTGATTCTCTCTGTTTGCTTTTATGTAGGACTGTAAACATATTTTAATAATGAAGAGTGAACTCTCCAGTCATCTTCAATTCTTACACAGATATATTTATCTAGAGGCTTTGGCAATTTTCTTGCAAAGGAAGATTATTTTTTTTGCTTTTTTGTACTGGCACACAGTCAGGGAAATTGTCAGGCTAGATGTAATGTGAATAAAGAAAATAAGCCTAGGAATGTATATGATTGCAAGAGCAAAACCCAGCAAGCAGGAGGGAACCAGCTTTTGTCCTCCACCTTCATCAGGATAAATAAGAAGAATTCAGAGTAGGAAGACACAAATACCAGGTATCAAAATCATTAATAATGCAGTTGCCATACAATATATTACTTGTAAATTCCATTTAAAGGGCATGTCACACCATTTAGTACAACCCATTAATCAATAGCTTACAGAGAAAGAACCATCTGTCTTGGTCTGTTCCTCAAATCTAAAGTTCCAAACAAGGAGAGATTTGTTCAAGTCAAGTATTAACTGCTCCAAAGCAAGGGAGCTTGATCATCCAAAAGAGAGCAAAAGGTGGTTCTTTACTTTCAGTATAAGTTGATTTCAGTATGAAATTAATCATTCAATTTACCTCTTCATTGCTTATTGCCAAGAATATGTTATGGAACTCTGTTAAATTGCAATAATCTTTTCTCCCACAAAGTTAAATTAAAATATAAATCAAAAATACTTTCTAAGAGTGAACAGCGTTAAATGGTTATCTTTGAAACATACTACAAGAGTCATCAGGATAGAATGATCTGTGCATTTAGCCTTCATCAGATTCTAAAGACAGTTTCATTAGACACTGGGCTAAATTTATTGCAAATACACCTAATACGAGAAAAATATTTTTTTCTGACCTAACTGGCCGAGTACAAGTACTGTAGTAGCCACCGTGCTGAAGTGGATCTATCATAATCTTTATATTTTTGAACTTGCTAATAGCATTGCATTCTGGCACGTGAACTTGATTGTCTTTATGCCTGTTTTTGTACCCCTTAGAAACTGATAAACAAAAAATTAGAGACTGACTGCAAAACACCTGCTGGAGCTGCAGATTTGTAGGATGTCATATCTGAGACATGGGGGCCCCATGCAGCACAAGTGCTGTGAGCAGCCATGTGGACAGGCTGCCATTCAAGAGAGAGGTCATCTGATTTCATGAAATGGTAAAACACATACATCTGTCCTCCTCTCAACTGGTTGTGGACTGCTGTGGACACGGTGACTTTGTGATTCAGTGCCTTTGATGATCCTTAATCTTGAAAGGCACTTCTGGTTCTCTTTCATCTCATTCTGTGGTGATGAGTTCATTCATGGGTCCAATGCTAGAAGACAGTTAAACCAGCAGAAGAGTTACATAACATTTGATGAACCTGAGCCTTCACCTGAAAACCAGAGCCAGGGTTTCAATTAGTTATTGCAACAGGAAGACCTATCCTGGTCTTTCTGCATCTCTGTATACTTCTAGTTGCAGGATTAGTTGGTACAGAGAAAAAGCGGGTCTGTGTGCTACTGCTGGTGTGGATGTGGTCACATTGGTTGAAGTCCATCCCAAAAAACGACATATCTCCAAATAGCTCTGAAGTGAACATGAACTTAGGAGTCTGAAGAAGGAAGGAATGGCCTGGGTACTTAGCTGGATGTTAACCCAAAAGAAGAGCAGACTGAGTCAGAGAGGGTCAAGGGTTTGCTCCTTTACTCTCGCCCTCTCCCAATTCACCGGATGACTCCTGGCATTTTACTGAGAAGCTGCATAATGTTTGAACTTCTTATTGATTAAAAAGGGATAAAAAAAGAAAAAAGAAAAAAAGAATCCATACAGTGAGGTCTATGTATAGATACCACTGTGCATCAGCACAGGGAATACAATTAACCTTAGAGAGCAGTAGCAGTAAAAAGGAACAGAATAAACTGAAATAATAAAGCTGGCTCTGCACTCTACCATGGTGTCATGGACAGATTGTGCTGAAAAACATCAGCACTGTGGAGCTTTCGGGTGAGGGGGGTTAATTATCTCTCTGTGAAACATTCATTACAGCACCTGGAACTACATGGAACTCACTGGGCTTCAAGTTCATTGAGAGGTTCATGATCCTTTGTAGCATATCCAGAGTCATTCTGGCATGAAGCCTTTTCACTTTGCTCCCGGCTCATCCAAAGCTCTGCCTCCTACATGCTGCAGAGCTGATGCTTTTTCTCTGCTTATTCCTGTGATTATGACTTTGGACTTTTTGCTGTGTTTGTGCAAGATATAGCACAATGGGGCCCTGATACTCATGTGGAGCCTCTGGGTGGGCATGTGATACAAATAATGATGCTGCTGAGCAGCTGGGACATTTTGGCTGTGCTGTCTTTCAGTTTGTACAATTTCTTCACACCCTTCACTGGCTGGCCATACTCAAGCATGAGCTTAAACTTCTGGTCTTAACCTCTGCACCTTTTGCCCTTTCACCCCAGTCTTTACTCTCTCTAGTTTTCATTGCTCCATAAGGCTGGCTTAATTGTCTGGTTTTTTAATCACAAATACTCTCTGTGCATTCATTTGGCCATCTACACTTTTACAGAGTAGTTCAAGCAGTCAGCAGAGACTGCCATTACGGTCTCCTCTTAGTTTCATGTCCACTCTGATACCTATAGGAATTCCGATATACAGAGATGGGCAGGGAACTGGGCAATATATACATAAAATACCTTAAAGATAGAGTGGCACTGAGTAGATGTAGACTCACACCAGTAGACTGGTATGATTAGATCTTGAGCCATAGCTCTGGGGCATTTGTCACTTTTGCTCCAACACTTTCTTTTTATCCCTGCAGCACACTGGACTGCCTTGTTCTGCTGGATGCTCTAAAGGTGTGTGGAGCCGTATTGCAAAAAGGACCAGTATTCAAAACAACTTCCATCTTTTCTAGTCTTTGTTAAGAGAAGGTTTTAATTCTTTCCTGAATTATACAGCAGATCGACTGATGGCAAGAACTCATGTCTTCATGACAGATAAGTTCTGTTAGAGCAGCCTGTGAGGATTGGGAGATTGGAGCTTTGTATTTGAGGTAGCAGACAAAATTAAATCTATTCAACCTCCTGGTATTATTAAAACAAGCAAACAAACAAACAACACCCCCCTGAAAAAAAAATCAACAAAACGAAACAAAAAACCATCAAACAAACATAAAAATGAGAAACTGGTATTTCATTATTTAAAGTGAAGCCTTACAACCTGCAATTTATGATCTGGTCAGTTGCCCCTCAGGAATTTAACTAGATCAAAGTTGCTTGAGCAGGAAAGGCAAAAGAAATATCCCATATGTGAGTCTTCCCCTAGTTAGTGGCAAATCCACTCAGCTGAATGGCATAAAGCTTGTAACTCTTGGGAAGCCCTGCAGTTTAATTCAGAGGCACACAAGGAATTTGTGCTCTTCCAAGGTTAAGTCCCAATGGCTGGGTATTTTGGCAAACATGTCTGAACTTAGACATGTAAATCCCAGTTAATCTTCTTTCTCTGCATGTGAGGTCCCCGCACTTCCTCCCTGAAGTCAAGAGAGAGAAAGTCAAGACACAACAGGGAGAGGACTGGCGTCTGTGTCAGGACAAAGATGAGACCTACTGTGTCAATGGGAACTAGATTAGACAGGATTTAAGCTTGTAACTATTGAGGACAGAGAGAACAGGCTTTTGTCAAAAGGTCTGGGAGACTGTATAAAAAGAGATGTGAAATTGTGAGTAAGAAGTGACTAAGGATTAGCAGTAAGTGAGCAAACAGTGGTGAGGAATAGAAAAATACAGATGATGGACGAGGTACAGAAAGGGTCAGAGTTGAGCTGTGACTTGAAGATAGGAGGAAAGGAGGAAACCCAAAAAATATGGAGGAAGACATTCACTGACAGCATTCCAAGGGAATTGTTTAATATCAAAGGCCACACTGTATACCATTGCTTTGTAAATAAGGCCAGTAATCCATCCTGAAATTACAGACACGGATCCATATAAGGCAAAATAGCTTTGCGAGCAACAGCTTAAGAAAAGTTGGTGTGGTCACTGCTGAACATTCAGTGGGCATAGGAGAAATGTTTGAAAGGATTAATCCATAGAGCAGGAAAGACAGTGCAATGGGAAACTAAGGATGGAGGAAAATGAGCTGAGGAAAAGATACAAGTCTTTTCCTCTCCATTTTCTGGACCATCCAAGTGAATATGACTGTTGTTGTGTAATGCCTTCTCTCAGAGCTGAGGAGCAGCCACAGGACATGCTGTAAGCTCATAGGTCTAGTCTTGGCTGGATCTGCTGATGGCATGCCTCTGTGGCTGTGAAGAAGGCCCAGTGAAACCCAAAATTCAGCTTGTCCTTAATTTGCTCTTTTTTGTGTGAAAACTGTGAAATCTGATCCCCATTGCAAATTTAATCATAATTGTGAAAGTAAATTAGATCTCAGTTTATTTTTCTCCAGCTTGTCATCCAAACTAGCTGTGTACATAATCCAGAAAATAGAAGACATGCCTTGTAGAGTAAAAAATTGGTTTCTGTTTTGCATTTTTAATAGAGTAATGGCAGCATCTTCCTCTTCAGCTAATAATTGTTCTAATTTCCTCTCCAATCCAAAACTCTGTGTAGGTGCAGAGTCAGTTAGTGGGTCAAAGAGTATGCTACAAACCCCCAGGAAATTTTCAGAAATTCTTGTTACCCAGGAAATTTCCTGAACTTTTAGCAACCTTAGCACCTTGTCCTCTTTACTGTCTGGTTGATTCAAAACAGAATGCTAAAACTTTAACAGAAAACCCCAGCAGTAAATGCAGAATTTAGGCTTTGATGCAAAAATTGCCAAATAGATATTGAGTGTTAATGATGATTTAATGTATTGTTATCTGATACAGTTTATTTGTAAAAATGACCTTAAAATACCTTCCAATGCAGCTTGATTTTGGAACATTTTCATGCAGACATGAGAGAAGCAAGCTATCAAAAAGAAGGCAGAAGTATTAGGGGCATGGCTAGAATACTTGGGATTCTGAGGACTAATTTTTTTGTTATGAGTCTTCAAAATCCAGAATAAGTATTTTTTCCTCTCTTATTTCATCATAAGATGAAACATTTCTAAGTCCCCAAGGTAGAGGATATGAACATAACAAATGCTTGTAACCCTGTCACAATGGCTTCACACTGCAATAACAAAACCAAACCCAACTAAACAAAAACACCCAAACCCCACCACATTTGCATTTCGAGGCTAGGTTGGATGGACCTCTGAGCAACCTGGTCTAGTGAAACATGTCCCTGCTCATAGCAGGGGGGTTGGAACTAGATGATCTTTTAAAGTTTCTTCCAACTCAAGCCATTCCATGATTCTATGAACCTGACAATTACCAATTTCTGCTCTATATTGCATTAGATTACAAATCTATGCCTAGGCAACTGGTACATCTCTGCTGAGCAGAATCACAAGTTTTTATGTAATGTCTATCTGTTCTCATACATTGAGCTTGTGTCAAAAAAAATGTCTTGAAGGTGCACAAAAGTAGGAAAACTAATAACCAGAAGGTAAAATCTCTGCCTTTGAATTGAATCCTGACTTGGCTAGTGATTTTACATTTAGTTTTCAGAAAAAAAACTACCCTATGCTAGTTCTCAATTTTTTTATTTGCAGAGTAGAGTTAATGCAACATTCTTAACTCATTGCCAGGTTGTGAAAAACAGTTTTTATTTCTGTAATGATGACGATGATACTGGTAGTATTTTTAAGGAAGAAATCATTGAAGTCTTTATAGCATTTGAAATTTATTTTTGGTGTTATTTTAAAGCAAAAAAATGCCGCTTTCATTATTTGGAATGACTTCGTTTCAATGGGAATGAAATTTTACAGGGCAGCAGTGCAACAAGAAATGGAGATTCAATGCTCCTCTTCTCCTGTTCCAATCAAGATGACATTACAAGGATACACCAAGTGAATGTAGTTAGTGCAGCTAGAAATTTCCAGAGGCACTATGCTCATTTCAAAGGACTAATATTTTTTTCTGTACAATCTAAACAGTGACTAAAAGTGCATGTAAGATCTACGTTGCTTTTTCAATGAATGGGAAAATCACATATTTAAAGTTTTCTAAATCATGGTCCTAAGATCAGTTGATGGTTTCTCCTTCACTTGCCACAACCATAATTAGTTTATTGACTAATGTCCCTGCTGAATGCCTTATAATTTCTTTTAATTAGAAGAAAATCTTTTAGTTAACAATGAAAATAATTAATCTCCTTTAAAGAAAGGACTAGAAAGGAGTAACTTGTTTGCTCATGAATTGTGAAAAGTTAAAAAATTAACAGCAGACTCTGAAGTAAAGCTAGAAGACAAGTGGAATACCATCTTCCTCCTCAGTTTTCAAGATCACTTTCTTTTGTCTACAAATCATTTATGCCAACTTTCTGGGGAAAACATCATTAAGACAAATTTCATTTTGGGTAAGAAGCAAACTAAAAACATTCATTCAGCCTGATCTGATAAATCAATAGATGTAGAAGGTGCTTAGGAAATAAACTGCACCTCTTATCTGTCAGTTTGACATCTGAAACTCCATCAGTTTAGCAAATTGGTTAAAAGCTAAAGTCCCGATTCAAAGCTATTTAAAACAATTGCCACAGATTCAAAAGGAGTTCAAATCAGGCTTTGATACCCACACCCTTATTTAAGGTCTATAGTGGTATTTCCCTCTTGGGTAGTTACAGTGTTGCTCAGGATTAAGAGCAATTCAAACTGCAGAACATGGCTGGGGTTACAGGGCTGTCCTGGAGTTGAA
This sequence comes from Manacus vitellinus, assembly GCF_001715985.3. NCBI lineage: Eukaryota > Metazoa > Chordata > Aves > Passeriformes > Pipridae > Manacus > Manacus vitellinus. The sequence continues at coordinate 23,231,783 of NW_021940750.1, forward strand.
CTACCTGGTTCTGGATAAAAGAAAAAATAACTCCAAAATTTCTATGTTCTAATCCAGTTTAAAAATCTTTCCCCAATTCTTTCCTAACTGTGCAGCTGTAACTGCTCCTTGGGCAGGGATATAAGATACCTGGCCTGTCACAAGGTCAGATGTCATTGAACTAGTCCTAGTCCAGCTAAAGTGAGTGTTAGAAATTTTGTTATCCGACTTTTATTCAAAAGGCAAATTGGGTCAGTTTGTGCAGACTATGTGTCAAGTTTGTAGGTACAGAAAATCTGAACAGATTTGTCAAAACCAGCAAGTTCTATCTTATGAAAAGTTTTTATTCCAGAAATTGTAGAGTACTGAGGACTTGTGAATCTTCCAGAGACCTTGTTGCTCTGAGGAGCCAGGTTGTCTGCAGAAGGGGCTCAGGTAACTGTGTCAGTATAAATCCTCAAAATTAAAGAGTTCAGACTGGTTGCTTTTCACAGTGCTGAAGATGTAGAAATCTTTCCTTCTGTAGATCACACAGAAATGTAAGTGGCTCTTTCCCTCAAATTCAAAAGTTGTTTTTTTTCTTTTTTTTTTTTAATCTCCACGAGATTTGTTTTTGATTAGAATAGCAAATAAGGGGGGAAAAGAAAGTCGGTTTGGTTTCCATGTTTGGGCCAAGTTTTTTCTATATTCACAGTGATAACATGAACAATTCTGACCTCAATTCATCAGTTAATGGGGCTGTACAATAAAGTGAAATTCTCCAACAGAGAATAATGCTACAACCACTGTTAGTGATGTGCAATGCTATGGTTTATTCTCTGTTGTCAAGCAGAGAAGGGGATGAACTCTTCATCTCATCTGTAGGAAGCAGGGTGCTTGGAAGCCTCTGGTAGATCGTTTATTTTGATGATCTTGTTTTCATTTGAGCCTGCAGCATTTGGTATTCTTCACTTACTCCCCTACTGAACACCGCTGAGGCTGCGAGTGAATTGTCATTCATATATATCAAGTGATGTGTTTCTGCACTTATGTAGCATCTGCCACCAAGGATCTCAAAATACTATACAAACTTTAACGAGTAAGCTTTCACAACACTCCTGGGAGGTGCAGAAGTACTGTTAACCCAATTTAATAGATAAAGGAAACAAGATGCAGAGAAATCAGTACATGTATACTCAGACTTCTGCCTCCACCTGTTTGTATATTTTGCAAGCTTCTGTTCATATATAGGGAAAAAATTCAATATCCCTAGAAATGCAAATTGAAAGTTGTTCCCTTGGTAGAAAAGGATTTCGTAAGTGTACATTTCATTATTAAGGCATCTAGAAATCAAAATTTCTGAGTAGGCATACAGGTATTTGCAAGAGTACACTCAAAGACTCATTTTTTCTATGAACACCTGGAATCCAATTTGGGGCTGACAGCTGTCACATAACTCAGAGAAACATGGGCATATGTTCTGTGAGGAAACAGGGCTCACTGGGAGAAACCACAACAGCTCGAGATGGTCTGTTTTAAATTAACAAGTGTCTCTTGTGGTACTCAAGGCTCCTCAGAAAATTACTACTCCAGTCATTGAGATTTTTATGGTAATGAAACATACACTATTTTGAATTATTGAGGCAATAGTTTTCCCTTAAAGAGTCCCCTGTAAGTCTCCTGAGGACACTAAGTCTTTCCAATTCCTCACTCCTGGCTCTCCAGGTCTGCTGTTGAGCCCTGGGAGCTGCCCTGCTCTCCTGGCTGGGGATGTCAGGGAAGTACTTCGGAAGTAAAACATTATCATATTTAAAAGCAACAACAGGGGATGCTGTTGGGTAAAAAAACCCAATCCTCCTTGCTTCCCCCCCACCCCCCTCCTAAGGCCTCTCCGGGAGAACCCACAACACTTGCCACTTTTAGGAGCAGAAACCCTGCAAAAATCAAACCAGTTGTATTTTAGGCAACACAGAGCACTAATTAAAGGACCACACAGGTCACTGTTGAATAATTATTTTTCACTTTTATTTTCAAATTGGAAATGATAATTTTATTTAATTTGACTGCAGAAAGTGATATGGAGAAGCCAGGTGGTAAGCAGTTTTATTGGATTGTTTCTGATCTTCCAAACAAAAAGATTTGAAAAGTTCACCACCATAGCAAAATGGACATTTTCCATGTTTGTAACGATTAATTAGTTCAGAGTGAGGAAGACACATCACATACAAAAGACCTTCCTCTGGGCATTTACCAAATGTCTGGAAACCATAAACTAACTGTATCTGAGAAGCTAGGACCATATCTAAAATAAAATCACTGTTGACAGATTCCCAGAAAAATAATCTCCTGAAAACCTGAGATAATTAGTTATTAGACTCTGCATATTTATGACTGATCAGAGCTAGGAGAACATGTTCCTTTATCAACCTCTTATTACTAAAATCTAATTCATCTGGATTTTTGCAGAGGTTTCTGAATGTTTTACAGTTTCTTATCATAACCAGAGATGTGATAAGGCTGTTGTAATCCTGAAAGAATCTCTGATAATGGTGTTTGTGGCTATGCCTGGTAGATAAGGGTAATCAAATGCCAGGTTTCAGGGCATAAACTAATTGTTTGCAGATGTTGGAAGGAAATGTTTCCTTCTGTGTTCTGTACTGCAACAATTACCAAGGTACATAATGCATGTGGGAGTGAGTTGGTGTACTAGAATTAAACTTTTCTCTGAAATTTTATTTATTTGCCATTTATTTATTACTATCTGGCAGGGCACCAGGCCCACTGGACCATGTAACTAACTTGGTATAGCAAATCTTATGGGAAAGTAATTCTATTCAGGCATGCAATACAATGCTAAGCCTTAGATCTTGACAACAGACAATATGTTCTGACAAAGACTGTCTTATTAACTCTGCTAATAAATGTGTCTGCACTGAAAATGAAAAATAGATTACCTCAATACTTGAATTATGGTTAGAGAAGAAATACATATGTTATGCAGAGGAGCTGCCATGTGCTTTATGAACAGTGAGGTGGATTTTTTCACACTGATTGCATATTGTGTGCCATTCACGGATGCCACAAACTCATGATGACTGGGAAAAACTATACTCTTTCCTTTCCCAGATGTCTTCCCTGTAAATATTTTTAAGTCACATCTGCATGTTTAAAAATGTCATACCCCAGCATTTAAATGAATAATACTTCCCTTGAAACAAATTTGCTCCTGATATAGGTCTAGTGATAGCAACTCAGTTTAATCAACCACATATTTGGATAGCTGATTCATTCCAGTAGATAAGAAGCTAGAGAGAAAAATTAGCATTCTAGCTCATTTTAGTTTACTTGAATGTTGTCACCTTAGAAAACCCCAAGACCCAAACCCAGTGACAGTAGAATGTCAAAGATTTCTGTTTTGCCGTGCTTTTCTCAAGCAGTGATAGATTTACATGCTGATAAAACTTTAGTGCTTCTGTTGCTGCAGACATAATTTCTTTTACCAGTTGGGTGTAAATCTCTCCAAATTTTATGAATTAGTGACTGCAGACTACTGTACTCACAGTCTTTAATTTCTGTAGTGCTGATGCCTAGTCTAAGTCATTGCACTGGCAAGAAAATTAGACCATTTTCTGACTGCCATTAAGTAAACTCTAGTTATGATCTGATCTGGCTGATGAATATTTTCTCTTCTTTTTTTTTTTTTAATAAACATGGCAGAAATAATAATGCAAACAGAAAAAAACCCTGTTTTATTTTTCATAGCATGTAAAAATGTACTACTTTATATCTAATGTAGAACTCATTGCCATATATTATGTAACAGGCCTTTGGATAGGCTGATTGGTGCGTTTCAGATCTGAGGGCCCAAGTGTGGCTTCCTGGTGAAGGAATGTTTTTCCCCAGCTGAGTCGGTGCTCAGGAAGACACATGAATCAGCGGCTACTCTGTACACATCAGTGGCCTTCCTGCCCAGCTGAGGAGAGAAGCTGCTGAGGAGAAAGGGGTGGAAGAAGAGGAAGAACCTCTCAGGTTGTTGTTTGCTATCATTACTCAATCAATAATGAAACAGATGGAGAAAGTGAGGGAAAGAAGAATACAAACAGGTGTTTCAATCCAATCATTAAAATTATTAGAGAGATGCCTCTGCCCGAATTAAGGTGCAAATGAGACCATACACCAAAGTCATTGTATGGATTTTATTTAACAGTAACTGAGGGGTTCAAGGGAGGAAAAAGAGATAGGGGAGAGGGGGTGCAGGGGGAGAGAAAGACAGTGACAGTGAAATAGTGCAAGTAGAAAAAGACATCACTGCTCTGTAGATTCTGAGGGCATCTCATTGGTCCTCTTCTGGTCTTCTCAGTGGTTGCAGACTGTATCTGCTGAGTGGTGGGGACAAAGAGTATGTAAAACTGCCTTTTCATGGGGTTTATACTGTGTGGAGGCTGGGTGGAAATGTCCCCTGGATGATGTAATACTGGATTATGGGACATTTCATGAGTCTTTGACACCTTCTAGGATGTTGCAGCTGTCAGCCTAGCTGAATCAATCATGGCCCATTAGGGTCCATCATCTGAGATGAATAGCTCAGGCTTAATAAGAATGTCTTCGATTCTCACCAGAGGGGTTTTCACAGTTGAGTCATCACAATGAGGGGAGACATTAGCATGGTAAGAAGGACTATCCCACCTAGCAGGATTTACCTCTTATCAGCCTCTTCCTTTATCTGGAAATCCACTTTGTAGCTTCAGGTATGCACACCCTTCTGCACGTGGGATAGTTGGACAACAGGACCCCCTTATCTTATCTCAAGGTCCTTTTGCAGTCCAAATTAGTAGGGACTGGTCCAAATTCAGGGATGGATGGGCTTCTGTAGATGAGCAGCTATTTCTTTGCAGTTTGCTACAGTAGATTGCAACAAACGTGGGTAGAGCCCTTCCGAAATCTTCGTTTGCGAAGCCCAGCCATGATATTGATATTGCTACAGTAGACAGAAGTCTTTTGGTGACTTAACAATGTGTAAGCCATTGACCGTTTCAGTCTCTGAGGGCGAGTAAAAAGGAAGGTTGTGATGGACAATAGTCAAGTTTGGAGCAGAATCCAGACAATTTCATATCAGATGTGAAATTTATTTCATATTTATTTCATTATTATTCTAATTAACTTTGTGACAGGCCCATTCATGGAGATTTAAATGCAGCTTTTAATTGGTGTACTTTCCAGGGCATGGCAGGTTTTTGATTATTTCAGATAACAGAACAGCAGAATGGAAAATTAAATTGACAGAGTGTAAAGAGAGAAGATGAAAGCTGCATGTGGCATAGAACAATAAACTAGTATTACAAATGTTAGTAATCAGATCACATCTATTCATTACTGATTTTTTCTGTCTTATAATATTTATTTATTATAATTGGCTTTTGCAGCAGCATTTTCCAGAGTGATACAGACTGAAGCCTAATGATAAGGCCTTGGCTGTACTAATGTTTTTTTTTGGTACTGAATGGGAGAACAAATGAGTGGCCTTCCCTTAACGGCTGTAGCAGGATGGTCATTCCTCAGCAAGAAATGAAAGACCCCAGTGCAGCAAAGATCTTTGCTAGATGCATGCCTACCCTGGCAATCACAAAGTGTGTGTTTGCTTTCGGTGCATACTTGTGTGCTATTGACTTTGAGTAAATCGAGGTTAAATGTGCTAAATGTTTTGCTTGGTATGCTGTGTCTGAACTAGAGGGAGGGAGTGGTGACAGGTTCCTTAGCTCTGCTACCAGGTTCCCAGTTCCCCTTCATCACTGTGTTGTTATTTAGACCAGCAATGATTAGAACAGACACAATTTTAAGGAGCAATATGAAGTTCCTCAGGACAGCTCATTACAAACAAGATACACTCTCATGTGACTGGAAAATAAAGCCTCTGTATTTGCATTTTCCAATGCTGCAAATATTTGAAGCAATCCATGGACCTTGCCTTTTGATACCTACTGAGAACATTAATTGTCTCCAGTATTGTTAGAGCATCTGTTTCCTGTTTTGACAGGTACACTTATCTCCTTCTTCACTCCTACCCATGCCTTTCCTATTCCTTGACTAAAGATAATGAATAAATTACAGAGAGGTGAAAAATGTGTTGATAATTAAGATAAAATACAAATGAACTAGAAGTGTGTATGTTTCTACATGAAGCTGTAAATTGCTTTCTTTTCTTGTGCAGTGAAACTTCTGGGTTGCCTTCTAAAACTACCAGAACATGAGAGAATTTTTAGAAGTCTTCTAAGAGAGAAGGGTCTCTCTTAGAGAGAGGCAGCAAAGCCTTTTGGGGTCCCTCACCTTTCTGGGGAGAAAATGAAGATAAGGGAATTATCTGGAAGGGTTGAAAGCAATATGAGAACAGATGGACAGTCAAGATGGTGAAGATGGAGTTAAAAAAAGAGGTTAATTCTAATTAGGATTTAATGAGTGGATATTATGGTGGTGTCAGAGACTGAAATGGTTGATGATTTATGCATTCTAGGAGACTTTTGCAGGCTTTTGACTATTGACACATAGGTGTGAAGTCCTGAAAAGGCAAGAACTGACCTTGGGCTATTGACACATCTGATGGGCAATTAGGAGGTGTGAAGTCCTGAAAAGGCAAGAACTGACCTTGGGCTATTGACATATCTGATGGGCAATTAGGAGGTGCGAAGTCCTGAAAAGGCAAGGCAGGCTTTTGCCTATTGACACATCTAATGGGCAATCAGGACCCGCCCTCCCTCTGCTAAACTTGAAAGGCGGGAACCAGGCGAGACACAAAAAGACAATGTGCCTCTGGAGGACTAAGCCCAAAAAAGGAAAAACAGCCCCTCATGCCAGGGAGGCGCCAGAGCATGCTGAGGGTATATAAACTGACTGGTGACTTTGAGAATTCGGGAGTTCTCCTTCTCCCCCACCGCCTGCGAATCAAGACCATCGCTCTCAAGCATCGCTGGATCCAGTGGGCGGTGACTATGTCCATCTCTTTTATACTCTCAGCTTCTCTTTTCCCTTACTCTCATCCTGGTTTTCCTCTCCCCTAAACAGTTTCTTCCCCCCCCCAAAGGGGGTTCTTTTCTTTTTTCTTACTTTCCCTGGCTCTTATCCTGCCTTTCTCTCCCCTATGCATTTTTCTCCTCCCCAGAAAGGTTATGACAGCACCCAAAAGTGTTAGCTTACCTATTGATTATGACAGCACCCAAAAATGTTAACTTATCTGTTGATTCAAAATTGTTAAAATAAATCTTATATATTTTCATACACCGATTATTTAGTGTCGTTTCGCTTTAATCCACCCCAAAGGAATTTTTGATAAAACCTGGGTTACCCCCCCCCCCCCTTTTCCTGGGGCGGGTCGTAACAGGTGGTGAAAACAAAGGGCTGGACTGAAGCAGAAGACAGAAGGCACAGCAGAAGCCTTGCTTTTTCCATCTTTCTCTCAGTCCGGACTGCCCGTGATAGACCCCAGGAATTTTATAGCCCACTCACTGAAACAGCTTTTCTAGAGTAGCTTCATGCCAAAAGCTCCCATTTGCTTTTCCTCTTTGTGACTGAATGAGAGGGGCAGCCATCGCTGCTGCTCAGGGCCTGTGGTGTGAGCCCCTCAGTGCTGAGCCCTGGCTTGGCTGCAGCAGCCAGCAGCCAGAGGGCTGGTGGCTTCCCAGCACTGCCACCCTTCCCTCCTTTGCAAACCCACATTTGTTAGTAACTTAAAGCACATGGAATTGTTTTAACCTTCATGCTCCTGATGTCTTTAATGGATAAGAACACTCCTCATCTTCTGTGTTCTCTGCTATTCCAGCCTTAGTGTCTACCCATGGTCCAACCAGTGCAATTCTCTCTGCATCCAGAGTTTTATTCTTCTTATCACCAACTGAATCTGCTCACAATTCTTCTGAACTTACAAGAGCTGCAGTATTAGTTTAATTTCATGCTTCTCTAGGACAGGAGTATGACAGCTCTAAAGAAGAATGAAGATCACCTTTGACACCTATGAACTTGAATAAATTCAGACTTTTCAGGAAAATTATGGTAATTTATACGATTTTTAATGTGATTGCTTAAGAACATATTCAAAATTTGCATAGTGATATTAGGATTCCCAGCCTCTACCTTTTAATCACTATCTCTCTTGAGCTGAAATGGATGCACTATATAGCTAAATAATTAAACTAAGTTAAGCATTATTTACCTAAAAGTCTGCACAATACCTTTTGCCAGAACATGACGGGCTGGGAAGCGAATTAATCTAATTCATCTTTTGGTTTTAAAAGTTTCATGGACTTATGACATTCGCGTTCATTAAAATTCAAAACTGGATAAATATGGAATAACTTCAGCTCACTCTATTTTTGTATTTGGAGAAGACTGAAACATGTACAGAAAACAATCTCTTCATAAATAAATTGTGCTGTTATTCCAATACAAGTACTTTTTTTTTTTCTGCAATGTTATAATTACTTGGGGTAGGCACAGACACAGGAATTATTATAATTAGCATTTTTCAGTGTTGTGCTATTTTAAAAGAGCATTGCCAAGCTGCTATGGGATATACTTCTAAGCATCATCAAATTCATTACACAGTTGAGGAAACTCAGGCAAAGGTGAAGTAACTGCTCACTTTCAGGAGGAAAAGTCACTGAAAGAATTCATCTGGGGAATTTACAACTCAAAATGTAATATTTTCTTCTACACTTGGAATATGTTAATTAACTTTCAAGTTCATTAGTAACTCAAGTCTATAGTTTGGAGGCTATTCAGTTGTTCATCTGACATGAGTAGATGGTCTCTCTCTGGCTCCCATTGAATTTGTACCTGCAGCTCAGAGAAGTAGCCTTGCTCTTGGCAGGCCCAGCCCCTCTGGAGACCTCTGCAGATATTTTTCCTTCTTATCTGGACCTTAACTGTTGTCATCCTGGGACCACAGAGTGCTGCCTTTGGCTGAGGTCAAATTTTAACAAGGCAGATATAGGAGCTAAAAGATTCCAACAGTTTACAGAAGTGCAGGCTCCCCTCTGCCCTAGACCACCTCTCCTTCAGCAGAATGTTTCAGACTTGGCAGTTTATTTTGTTCAGCTCCTTTCAGATTTTAACAGACTTCCTTCATTTGGAGGTTTTTGGTGGGAACAGTGCTCTCAGTAGTAACCCCCACCCACAGTATTAACAGATAAGAATTGTAGGCATTATTATAAACATGTGGTGACTCCCCCAAGAGATATGTATGTTGCTCTTTGACCTGGTGGCATTACTTGAGAGTATTCCTGCCTGGCATAGAGACAGTGCATTGCCGGGGTTTGGAAGTTGTTAACTCGCTTGTCTACCATTGGTTTCTGTGTTGCCATAGTTATTATATTGTCTCCTTGCATTGGCTAGCCAAATGGCCAATCCCCTGCTTGGCCCAGCAGCCCTTATAAGCTGCGGAAAATTTGAATAAAGTCTCTTCTTCGCTGCTGGATTCCCTGCATGCTACCTGGTCTCTGTCTCCTGGCTTAAGTACCTCGGCCACCTGTCCCTGCCATGAGGGACGGGCGGTGGGGGGTGATCCCAGCCCTGAAAACCTTCACAGAGTGACCGGCAGTGACCCCCCAGAAACCCCTCAAGCTGGAACAGTGCATCACTACACAGGGTCTTGGAAGATGCTGGGATATTTAACAGGGGCAGAGATCAGCATTGACAAGGGATATTGCTCCAGAGCTGAATATAAGGAAACAAATTAGGTGAATGTTCACAAAACACCTTATCCTCAAGTACCACCTGGTGCTGCAGTGGTGCTCTGAGCCTGGTGCTTGTTCTGCAGAGAAGAGCAATAGATTCTACCAAAACACATCCAGCATGATAGATGTTGCCCTTTGAATTCTCTTTTTCATTGGAACAGCAATGAAAAATCACTTTCTGTGAACTGTGATAACACAGTGTCAATTATAAATACAGTGAAGTGTCATCAGAAGAAGTCTCTGATCACCCTTGAATTCTGACTGGATCCAGAAGTTTCAGATAAAACTAAACCCTTTTCCTCTGAGATTATCCCCTTATATCCAGATCAAGGAGGTTTCCTAGAAAAACACGAACTTCAGAGTCCTCATTCAAATGCAGGATGCTATGTTTTTAAGCTTTGTAAATAATACTGTAATTCCCCTGCTACCCAAATATTTTTTCTCCTATACCTCCTAGGGACATATAAAAAGCACAAACCTCACTAAAATTGGTTAACGAAATGTGATTAGATCAAAACTTGTTTTCACATGAAAAAAATAACAAGGAGTTCCTCCTCCCTTCCTCTGTGAAATGAGTTCAAAGAAGCTGTACTTTCAGATACTGTAATTAGGTTTCACTGAAAAAAAAGAAAATAACTTTTTTGTCTTAATTAATATAAGGCTTCCTTGAGAAAATTTTGAATTCATTAAAGCATGATTTTCTTTTAATTTAAAAAGCTTCTCTTTAATTTACAAGTTAAAATTTCTTTAAGTCCAATATTGGCAATGGGAGTACAGCTGAATTTCTTTGGGGGGGGAGAGAATAACTATTATCAGCAACTTATTAGTGAGGAAGAATAGTTCAATGGGTAAGAAGCTATCTTTGGACTCACAGAATACTGAAGTTTCTTTAGTGCACACCAAATTAATGAGAAGTTGTTTTCAGAAAATAAGAGTGTTTGTCAGTATAGCTCCCTGCTCTAAAATGGTTTCTCAAAATTGAAAAAATAAAAAGGAAAGGTCAAAATAGTACATTTGGGTAATTTTCAAGCAATATCTTTTGTAATTTTAAAATTATATTTTTGAGTTTTAAAATTAGCTGAAATCATGCAATATGATAAATAACCTTTAATTTGGGTTAAAAAAAGATTTTCAGTTGAAAGAAAGGTTTGGGTCAGCAAAAGATGTGCTCTCTCTCTCTCAGCTCACATAGTGCACACCCCTCTGCATCCCTGAAAGCCTTTAAGAACTGTTTTTACTATCAGGATAAAGTGAAAAATGTGTTCATTTTTCCAACTAAAACATCCAGTGTTTACATAACTTGTTTTTTCAAGAGCTTGAGATTTAGTTTCTGGCTCTGCAACAGAATTCCTGTATAACCTTGTGAACTTGGATGCAGGTTTGCAAGAGGAATCACAAGGAATTTATATCAGATTTAGGCAACGGAGTTTAAAACCTGATCAACTGTATCTAACTTTAGCAGTGCTAAGAGTCTAAGAGTGCCTTAGTTTTTAAATGGTGTTTGCCTGGGTGCTTAAACTCTGCTCTTGTAATGACTGGAGGTGCTGTATTATTGATTAGTCTAAAAGTCTGGTTTCTCTCTTAATGTAGAACCACCTTGGGACCCAGTCACACAACAGTCTGGTAGGTTGGATTTGCTCTGGAAAGCGTTCTCAATGCATGCTTACAGGTGCTTCAGGCAAAATGTATTGGAAACGCCTGGTTTCCTTGAAAACAAAGAGAAAGTTTCCTTGAAAACAAAGTGGAAAGGTTGCCTCCCTTTCCACTGCAGTGTGGGTGTTCGGAGTACCAAGGAACAGAAGGTCAAAAGGGTGTGTCTCTGTTCTCTGTCCAGAGAAATGTTATTCGGAGAAGGTTTGTGTTCACAGGAATGTTTCATGAGTAGTTCTTCTGAGATTGATTACAGTGACACAAAGAAGGAAAAAAAATAAGTTCTTGATCATATCAACAGATTGTTCCCATTTAGCAGATATGAAGTGACATGCTTAGTTTGCAAATCTACTCCTTTTCAAACTGCAATACATGACTCATACTCAGGGTTTTTTTTGCTAAGGATGTGTGAGATCCAGACTCCCATCCACATTAAACTTCTATCTCCATGACAGCGCCTAAAATCCCAGACTGTATTGTGGCAGGAGTCTACTTTTCAGGACACCAGAGGAAACTCTTTGTGAGGGGCTGGAGACTCAATGACCATCAAGAGACAAAAGCAGTATAACTGCACAGATTAATGGTAGAAGAGTTCTGCATCTTTAGCCCCCCCCTCCAAAATATGTGTGTACAATTCAATAGTGCTTGAGTAATCCTTGGAACAAAGACTCCCTCTGCTAGGTGTCTTGTGAACCATGACCGTCAGCTCCTGGCTACTGAGTACACAAAGTTGTTCTACCCCAAGAAGAGGTAGCTGATAGGTTTGTGAAGACTGTATTACTGAGAAATTAGGGTATCCATAGTTTCACAGTGGTTCACCAGTCTTCTACTCTTTTGGCACTGCGGGGCTTTTGAAAGTCAAGACTGGTTAACCCTTTATGCTGATGGACCACCAAATCAGATTAGTCTTGGGTTTTTTGCAATGGATATTATATTTCACCTACAGGAAAAAAGGAAGTCCTTTTCAGTGGGGAAAGGTAAAGAATGGCACTCTAACTTTTGCCCTGCCAATAAAATATGGAATACATTCACTGTGCCCCTAACAGTTCACCTTCCTTTAGGTCTGTGCTGTAGGAAAGGCCCAGAATTCAGAAATCTGACAAATCATCGTGGTTGATAGAATAAATTTAATAACTTGTTCTTTTCAGGATTAATTTAGTTCCTGTGAGACCACTGGAAAACATTGACTGAATGGACTAAAGAGTGGCTAAAATTCTTAGTATTCCTTGTCATTCAGACTCTTCAGTAGTATTTGTATTTTTCAAATTTTATTCTTCCAGAATACGGTTTGTTTTTACAAAGATTTCACTATTTATTATCTTAGAGATTTATTTATCTTATTAATCTGGAGGACATAGCAATTCACCATTCCAGGAAAATAGAAAGTAAAGAAAGGCTAATACAAAAAATAAACAGCCATTGTTATTAAAAAGTCAATGATTGCTGTGAAAGAATATATAGCTATTTCATGCATAAAATGTAAGAAGGTGCTGAAATAATAATTTTGGTAAGAGTCTTTAAAACTAGTTTGACATTTTTAAGTAATATGTATATGAACAGACTACATGTAACACTGGTGTGAAGGATTCTGTCTCCAATGTAAACCTGAGGAAATCTTTACACTGAAAGTAAAGGGACTTGCAAACTACCTTTTTAAGGAGTCTTTAAGTCTCTTTAAAGAGACTTGCAAACTACCCATAGCAGTACTGGTTCTGGAACATAAGTCTCATGCATGAGTCAGTTTATTGCCTGTTTTGTAGGATGAATCTTTCTGCCTTGTTTCTACATGAAAGTTGCAATTCTAACTTTAGCTTTCACCTGGGGGCATAAAAATGTAGGTTTTGGCAGATGTAAATATTTTATATGCCTATGCTAGGAAACTGTGGGAGAAGACTCAGATAAAATCTTGCATGATTATAAATTGGTAACTGTTCAATGTTCACATTTAGGACAATTGAAAAAAAAAAGAAAAAAACAAGGCCAAGAAGATCTGCAGGAGACCAAGAAGATCAAGAGCTCAGGGCTTGTCCCTAATGTATTTGAAGCACTTCTTAAGCAATTACTGCATAGATAATTTCACCAGTCCAGAGATCCCTCCCTGGGTATCTGCCTAGGTATTATAATCAGGAAAGATGCATTTTCCTTTCAAAATATTTTCTAACTTTTGTATCTTTGTGTAGTGATACTTCCACTTAGATGCTGGGCTACATGCTTTTTGTGGCTTCTAGATTGTCAGTCTCTGCCAGAAGAAAATTTAGACTGATATCTCACCATTGGTGCCTAATGCTGTAAAGTGTATTTTGCCTTATGCTGCTCGTAATATTAACAATTTAAGCAGTTAGAAAAATACAGATAATCTGTCTGAGAGTTGCTGAAATCTTCTGAGGCATGTCAGAACATGCCTCAGTGGCTTCTAGTAAAGGAAAATACAGTAGAGTCCTAACACAGTGTCATTAAGGCTCAGTATCTTGTCCACTGGACAGGTAATCAAGTCCAACTGAAGCCGTGATAGGTGATTATTATGAGGTAAATATTTGACAGTAATCTCTGCTAACATGCTGAATTATAAACAAGACACATACTGTTGTGTTAGACAAGATAGTCCCATCAAAACATTTACTTAAATTAATTTACTTAAATCAAAAGTTAAAAATTAAGCAGGATCAAAACATCCTAGATATCCTAGAAAGAGGATTTATTTTTCTCTAGAGTGCCCTGTTCAAGAAGGATTTGGAAGAAGAGGGATCTTGAGGCACAATAATTTGAAAAGGCCTAGGAACTGGCGAACTTCATCTGAACCAGAAAGAAAAGATCACCCCTGTACACAGCACACATCAGGCAACCCTTTTCTACAGGAAGATTTAACATGAAAATTGAACAAGACTAGAAGTCAAAACTTCTTCCTCAGAAGTGGTCCTGTTGGGAAACATGATGATGTGGAAAATGTTTATATGGCATTTTATATTTGTTATGTGTGTTCTGGGAAAAGAGGGAAGCTTTCCCTCTCCAGGACTGCCCATAAAGTATGCTTCACCTGTACACTGATTGCTTGAAATGAAGAGAAAATACCTCAACAGTTAGGAATAGCACCATACCACAATGTCATTGACTACATTCCTGTTGCTAGGTCTCAGTTTGAAGTATATTATATTTTAATTACATTCAGTGTATGATCTAGGTTTAGTAGGGCAAAACCCCCATAAAATCCTAGGACAAAGCTATTTAAATAGAATAATCTCTGATGTTAATTTTACATAATAAGCAGTAAGGAAGAATAATTTTCCATTTCTTAATATTAATATATTAATCATATTACAATATATATATAAAAAGTATATTAATATAACTTCTGGCATGGTTTTTCTATTTAAAGTATAAAATATTTGAAAGAGTGAGCTTTAGAAGAGACTACATTACCACAGCAGACATAATAATTAACATTTATGTAATGCTTCATAACGCACTACAAATTTATAGTAATTTTCATGTTATATACATTTATTAAAAAATTCAAGCACATACACACTTTTTTGCCAACATTATCTTTGCTAATATTATTTGTTAGATGTACTAGCTAACAGTACTTAAATGAGGTACTAACAGCTTTTTTATATCTTTTTTTTTTTTCTGCACATTTTTCAGTATTTTCCAAAAATTTGGGGCTCATCAGTTCACTTTTCTTAGATGAGGAATTCTACTTTAACTTTTTTCTAGTGGGAAAACAAAATAATGTATTCTAAATAACTAAAAAATGAGGACTATTAGAGAATGAAAAGATCTTTATCAATCTTCCCTCCCCTTCTTTTCCCTTTCTTAGTATTTAGAATTCAAGTTTGAAATATTGTTTGACTGTTTTGTGATTTTCAGTCGATGTGTGGAACTTACAGACTTGGGAGATCATCAAATCAGTTACTAAAACTTGGCTGCAAAAAAGGTTGGATAATGTATTTGTATTTTCAAAGTGAAAACTTTTGACCATTTATTTCAAAGTATATCTTGAGACTTAATGTATTTTTGTTTTCTTTTTAAATAAAGGAATGTGAAAACAGTGTGTCAAAAAGTGTTGTCTTTATACAAAACTTATTTCCACTGGCAAATTTGGATCACAATCAAAATTCATAATTCAGTTCTGTTCCCAAGCAGAATATTTCTGTCAGGAGCAATCTAAGTTTACTATCACTAGCCAGATTTCAGCATACTTCCAAGATCTGGCACGCTCAGAGCTGTTTCTGGGGAAGCTGTGAAAGATAAAAGGAGAGTAAGTCCATGCAGCCAACTGATCATTTATTGAAATTATGAAGGAATTTTTGACCTCAAGTTGCACAGTGGAATTAGTTCAGAAATGTGCCCTTTCTTCTGCAAAATAGAGCCTTTCATATATATATAAATAAATATATTCACTTTCAGAGGATTAGTTTATGGAAGCAGGACTGCAGACTTGTTGAGTAGATAGTCCAAATTTTGATCGCATTTACTTCAAAGTAAAATCAACAACATGTCCCCTTGTCTCACCAGAATGATTCTGAACATGTTTAAACACTGATAAAAGCTGAGTTTTCCTTTGCCTTATTCAACTTGAAACAAAGAATTTTTTTTGTTGTTCTTTTTGGATAAATCGGGAAAAGTAACATGTTCTCAGATAACACTTCCCTTCAGAAAATTCATATATTGAGTGGATGACCTTGTGTCACTGCCATTACCAATGAAAAGAAATGAATATAAAATTTTTATTTTAGATCAAAAAAACCCCAAACCAAACGGGCTCCAAGATTGACATCCTCTGGAACAAGACATTTCCTGAGGGAAATAATGATTGTAGGAGGCTACTGGCCTGGGGCAAAGCTTCTAGCATTCTGATTTCCCAATCAGTCATCAGCTTCCAGGTAAATCTTTTTGCTTTGACCAGTATTTGTCAATTCTTATTCTGAATATTCCATTCATGTCTTCAGTATAATTTTTTTCTTTACAGAGGGTGTTTGCTGTTCATTTTAGCTGTCAGTTAGGAGGAAACATGTAGTTGTGAGGTTTATGATACCTCATGTTGGGCTGTACTATTCATTATGTGGATTTTTAGGTTTTTATTTTTGCTTGTCCTGAGTGGTAGTGTTCCTCATATTTTAAGCTGAATTACATTAACATCCAAAGTCTGAATTGAATTATCAGTTGTCGTTCTGCTAGGCATCTGCAAAGAGGATAGAAAAACCCACAAACTCTTCTGTTCTTACAGTTGACAGTTCATTCACCCTGAAGACAGCACTTGTAAATATGATTAAATTCAAAGAACATGCATAAGGTCTGCTGAGAACACGAACAGGGCATCTACTCAAGACAATTTCCTCTTCAGAAGTTTGGTCTTGGATAGGCAAATACATGCCAATTTTATGTGGAATGTTATAGAAAACCGCTTCTTTGGGAAATGATAAATATTTATTTAAAGGCTTTTTGAGTGTTAGTTGGTGACTTTGTTTTCAATTTCAGTACACATACTTTTGATGGAACTTGTTGAATATATTTTCAATTATTAAAAATTCTTACAAGCAAAGTAAACAAATCAAACCGCTCAATAATGCATTAACTGAAAGACTGCTTAATAATATCTTTTTATATTAACATGTATTCTTGGGTGTACAAATGTGAATTTAATTTTTTTGTGTTAATTCTCAGTTTCACATACAATGAGTAGAAAGATCTCCCTTTTAAACAAGAACTGCCATACAGTGTATTAAGAATATTATTTTCATTAATAGACAGAATTCTGCCCTATGTTAGCAAGAAAATGAGGTAAAAAAAGTACAATCAATAACTATCTTTTTGTAATATATGAACAAGCAGGATCAGTGCTCTTACCTGTCTAGATGGTTGAGTTGCCTATCAAATTCAGTACACAAAATGTAGCTCTCCAGTCATGATTACATTAATTTCATATACAATGACCTTTTTGAAGCAGAACTTTTAGATTTCAATCCTCTTCATCTGCTGTAAGGTAGACTAAATCTTCTGACAATCATGCTCAGTATACTCCATAGAAAAAAAACAGTTTTGAATATTCTGATTTTAGGTCAGGGTGACAAAATCCCATCCCTCAGAGCAGAGGGAATAAAAATTACTGGTAGAATTTTTCTCATAATTTTATTACTTAGCAAATATCTCAATGGCTGCAGTAAAGTTTTTATCCCACATTTTTCCCGTGAGCATTGATTACGTGCAGCATAGTCTGACCATTGTTGAAAATAATAATGTTCTTGAAAGGAATCTTGATTTCACAATACCAATCAATCCTACTCAATGAGTTGCTTTGCCTAGAGTTCTTCATCTTGGTCACCGAATAACTTGTTTTAAAGGCACATTAACAATTTTTAAAAGGTTGACACAGAAATACCATCATTATGGTATCAGTCAGGGATTATTATAGAACAGTACAAAAAATAAAGTTTTCATAGTTGTTAAACTTACTTACACAGTTTAGTTTTCTATATTTTGTGAGTGTGGTTCTTTAAAAATAGAAATATAGATCACTTTCACAAGAAGTTAATTAAAACTACACAAACAAACCATTGTGTTCACTGACAGTATTGCATCAAAATGACTGTTAGGGAGTCCTTTGAAATTAAATATGTTCTCAGACATCTTGTAGCATTTGTTTTTTAGCAATAGATAAAAATTTCCTGATGAGGTAGAGGGTAAGAGATGAGCCCAAATAATGAAGTACCAATTCATCAGAAAAAAAAAATCAAATTTACCAAAGCATTTATGAGAGCCAAGCTAGTCTGAGTTCACTTTCTTTCTCACATACCGACAGGAGAAATTAATATTGCTCTTCCAAAGATTAATAAATCCCACTGAAGTTCTCACTTAACTTCTGGATTGCTCATCTCACTTTATGACTATAGAGAGAACCTAGGTGCTTAAGTTCAGTTTTTCTTTATATGATGACTTTCAGCTAAAATTATGAACAATAACAGTTTGTAAGTCTTTTCAGTCAAATATTTGTCTTTTCCAGAAAATAATCAGATACATTTCATGTCAATGTATTAAGCAACATTTTTTATAAAAGGATAGGATGTGCTGACACCGTTTTTAAAAAAAGTATATAAATCAAAAGGATCACTAGCTCCTTAACAGTTCAATTCTGTCTGAGTACAAGAGTAGATGCTTTGACATGATGAAGATGCTGACTTCCCTAAGGTCCCTCTGATCTTCTCTGCCCTCTAAAAATGCTGCATGTGTAAACCCACCTTCAATCAATTGATGAGCAGATTGATTAGTCCCCACTCCTCCCCATAGGTGAAATAATCTTTTCAGAGAGTGGTAATTCGATAACTGGATTATTTCTATCATTATCTACTCCAAGAAGGATGGCAAAATACCAGTGCTATAAGGGAGGGAAACAGAAATTGTGAAGAAATAAAATTAGAACTGTGTAGTAAAAAGTATTAATGACAAACAATTTAAACAGTGCCAGTGCATCCTTTGTAAAGCTGGGGTCCAATTAATTTTTTTGAAATGTTGCCCAAGTCAGTAGTTACTAGAAATAAATGCTCAAGGTACTCAGCAATGAAAAGGCCTCAGCATGTCTCGTTTTCCCTCTTATTTTGTCCACAACCATACTGCCACAGAAATGTATGAAATTGCTTTGTATGATGATGCCGCAACCAAAAAACCCCCCAAAACCCCCAAACAACAAAGAACCATAACTTTTCCTGTACCTTTTATTTTTTCATTTTTTGAAAAAAGTCTGTAATGTTTCCTTTCTGTGTCATTTTGAACTTCCAAATTGTTATTCCTCTAACGTGATTCTTGTTTCTTGTGCAAGAAATGCATGTGCTGGCTTGCATTACAAAGGGTCATATGGAGAGGCTTCCTTCCTGCTTTTTCCATGTACAGAACCACTCTGCCTTTTAAGTACTACTTCAACCATTGATCAGCATGGAATAGTTTTGTGAAGTCACTTCATGGTGTGTGTCTGCAGAGGAGAGGGAGGTGTGTCTCTTCCCTCTCACAGGATGTTCAGTTGCACAGGACAGGACAGACTAACCAGGAAACGTTTACAGAAATTGGTTTTGTTTCTTACATACTAGATAAGGAAAAGGAAAGGAGAAGGGAAGGAAAAATAGAAATTGGGAAGTTGCCCAGTGTCCTTTGCAAAGTTCTCTCTGACATGCACATACCATATTTGGTCCTGAAGTCATAACCTATCTCTACATTCAAAAAAATTATCTTCACTTACTAATTGGTTACTTTTTGCTATATGTTTTTTAATCTAAAAATATCACATATTGCAGCAAATGTTTCTACTTAAAAAAGGGAAAAAGTTCATAACAAAGCTGTAATGACTTACATTTAACTTCTTATCTAATGTTGGCATATTTGAATATACAATAAGCTAAAGGAAATCACAGGCTCTTCTGCTATACTGTATTACGGGACAACCTGATTAATGCTTTAACTGCAAAGTTAGTGAGTATGGCCCTTAGAGGAAGATTTGGAATGCAGTTTCTGGCACTTTGTTCTATCCCTGCTAAATGCAGAATGTGATATTTTAGGATATTGTTTGAGCATGAATAAAAACAGGGATAACATTTTGGCTTTAAATCCATGCTGGAATCATAAAATTTACTTTTTTTTTTCCTGCAAATATGGTGATTCTGGCTTGGACCTGCTTTGCGATTTTTTTTCCTGGGACTTAGAATACCAGAAGTAGGAGACTGCTGGACCGGGTGTGCATAAGCTGAACTGAAAAGAAGGGCAGCAGTGAAGATTTGGTTGTAAACATAATCCTGTGAGGGGCAGGTATCCTCCTTAGGCACAGGTATGATAGGAGATGTAGAGTGGGAAATCGTAAACGAGACAAGGAAAACCAGAAAATAAAACCCTAAGTGGCTTTTTTATTTTCTTAACTGTGTTTGGAGAAATAAAAGCTGGTGTGCTTCCTTCATAAATAAATATCCTTCTCTCCAAGGATATCTCTTTAATCATTAATTTCTTCTTGTGTAAATGACCCCAAGTTCTGGCTAACTGCTTAAAACAAAGTGTTTTTAAGACTATCAATATAATCTGGAAAAAATAGACTGCATTGGTTTTCTACTTTTTTGATGTTGTTATAGAGTAGAAAAAGGTTTATTTTAGAGACAGTATGTCTCAAGTAGAGAAGTCTTGCTGCAGAGGAACGCAAGTCAGCAGTAGGCACTTAGAGTTACCAAGGGAGACCTTATCATTATTACAATCATAAATCATGTTAAACAAAAACATCAGTAATTATGGTTTTATTTATGAGAATCAAGACATACAGTTATGAAGAAAAATGAGAGAGAATGGTTGTGTGGTTCGGAATGGCTGACATTAAATTCATAATATATGTATATAAAAAATCATTACTACTGTCATCACAGCTATCATGTACCAAGCCAGAAGTAAAGATACAGGTAAACATAGCAGCTGCCCAGATGTGCACAGCTGTAAAGAGCTATCAGAACCTAGCTGCAGCTTAGTGGTTCTCTCTGAAATCTTTCAGGACATAATTGCTAAAGCCCGTATTGACATCTCTTTTGACAACTGCCTAATCACTTACAAGTTGTTGGTAAATGTTGCTTTACATCACCTTGTCACAGATTGCCGGTGTGTGGGAGAAACAAGCATATTTTTCAACGTCTAGTTTAGCTGTGATTTATCCCTGAAGTCTCCTATGCAGATTTGCTCTTCTCTCTTAGATTACAGAATAACTGACAGTGGGGAGACCTCACTGATATGTCAAATCCAGAGGCTTAATATTGTCTAAGTAAATCTAGCTTACAATTTTTCCACTTGACATTTATACACCAAAAAAATTTTAATAGTCATTTAGATACTTATCTTCTTTTTTCCATTTTCAATACAGACATCAGAAGTCACAAAATATAGTTTTATGTTCAGGACTCTGAATGATCCAAAGTCCATTTTAGACTACTAGGTCCAGCCAAGTTACTGAATCGAATTCTGAATTTTTAACCACTTAAATGTGAAACTTTTCATATCAAGGCTTTATTTTTAATAACTGCATATTTCTTAATTCTGGCACACAGTAGCTTTCTACCCTTTCCTCCCTTCCCTAAGTAGCATCCTCCTCTTATTACTAGGTACCAGACAACTTTTTGTGTCAGCCCCTCTCATCATATAATATAACCAGATAAGAAATTGTTCCCAACTGTGCTTTGCTTCACTTTACTTATGTTTTCACTGTTTCAGGCCTGAAAAGTGGTGTCCAAGAAAATGTCTGTCTTTTCTTCATTGTGACAATCTAGTATCACCTCTCCTTAAAAAAATCTCATCTTCCTTACATGCATATAGGCGTAGTCCAATACTTAAAAGAAAATTCAGTTTAGGATATGCTTTATCATATTTGTCAGAAGGCTTTGGGGGTTTTCCTGACCTGTCCTAATTTGCTAATTTCTAATCCCGCTGTCTTTCTCCACTACAGGAATTACGTAGAGGGTTAGTAACCATGTTCCTGTCTGTGCTTATTCTAACGTGCACTAAAAAAATCAAAATCCTGATAATAATTTCTTTTCCATAGGATTCTGTGGAAACAAAAAAATAAACAAAAAATCTTCACCAAAACAAAAACCAAACAAAGAGAAAGAAAAAACACCCGCCAAAACCCAAACCAAAACAAAACCTCCTATGATCTACTTAGAAAGACTAGTTTACAAATTGAAAAAGATTCTGAGAAAAGAAACTTTGTTCATAACATTAGGTAATAGTTCAATAACTGACACATTGCACATGATGTACCACAAGCTGGTGGTAGAAAGGACCTTTTTCTCTATCTGATCTCATCACTGAACAATAGTAGTTCTGGTGATATTTATGATTTTCTCTGCTCTTACTCAGAGCAGAGGATCAACACAAACAAGATATTGCTGCTGATATTGCTGTAGGTATTCTTTCACATTGATGGAGCTTTGTAACAACAGACAAGCAATGGCCCGACTGCAGACATTTATGCAACCGGGGAGACTACCTGGAGCCAGCAGTTCATTTGCCTCTAGTTACTCTACATTTTAACATAATAATGAGATTCAGCCCTAATTCAGACATGCTGACAGACATGGGAGTGGTTGGAGTCAGAAACAGAAATGTACCCTCTGCACCCTTCTAATTAATCCATTCGGTGTTTGGATTTTTCAAAGCTTTAAAACTGAGTTGTTCATAACTCTTCTGTCCTGAAAATGTCATTTAAAGTATTGGAAGGAGAACAGAACAACTCTCCAAGCCTCAAATATTATGAATCGGTTCTTTTAATTTGCTGTTTCTCATGTGTCTGTCAGTTTGTTTGTTTTTACAGTTTCTTAATGATACAATACATTGAAAAAAACCAGGATTGGTCAGATTTTAGTAAGGGAGACCCTTAATAAAATCCCTTTATAGGAAGAAGCTGAACTCATTCAAGTAGGAAACTGATCCTGTCCTTTTGACTCTGTAGTACAGATTTCCTCCCTGTAGAAAGATCCAAACAAGAGTTTCAGCCCTTGCTTTCTTCAGTCTGTGGGACCACTGAGTGTAAAATCACATCATGGCACAGACTTGTATACTTTATGAAGAGAATTTTGTAAATGCAGAGTGAAATTTACTGTTACTTAAATATAATAAGTGTATTTGCAAACTTTGTTAAGAAATATCTCATGCTTGTTTGAGCACAATAGAAATTATATAAAGAGCAGGAGAAGTCACAGTGCTTTTAAAACATTGATTGATATGCATTTTAACTATAAAACCCCCTCAATTTGAGAAAAGATAGGAAGCATATAGGAAAAATTCTGTTGAGCTGTCTGAAATTATGTTGATGTTTATTTTCTGTAGTCACAAAACCAAAGCTAATTCTACATATCAGAAAAAGAAAAGTTAATTGGGAAAATGCTAGAACCAATTCAATTTTTATGTAGTAATTTGTGCATCTACATCACAAAAAAGCAATTATCCCTGGAACTGCTGCAATACCTTCAATTCTCTGTCTTAAGGATCTAACATAAACAGATACCCTTTTGACAACAAAAAATTGATCAAAATATCGTAGAGTGTTTTCCTAGACTGAGATGTTCAAGTAAAGTCCTTTTTTGACTTGAAATCCTCCTCTGTAGAAACCAGAAGATTATTTCTTTTGCAGAGGTCTGAATATAAGAATGCTTTTCAACTTCTGACAAAACAGGGAGAAAAACCAACACAATAGCTCTGGGCATATTTCTTTCCCTGAAATGAAATACTGTCTAAAAGAATTTGAGGATTTTTTTTTTTACATTTCTGAGGGATTTCTAGATGTGTAATTACTGCACGGCAGTTCTAGCCCAGATGCCACACCTGAAGATGTCTGCTTAGATCATACATGTACCAGTATAAGGTAAGCTTACAATGGGAAACAACATTATAGTGTTCCAAAAACATTGAATTTACTAGATGAGAGCTCATCAAAGGAGTCTAAGCACAGTAGGTCCAAAACTTCCTTAATGTAGGACAACCTACTTAGCTAGGATGGATGTCCTTCAGGGAATATGTTTAGGCTGAAGTGGGCTTTCACATTTTTGTGAGTTTGTCTTATTTCCTATAGTTATCAAAATCGCGTTAAAAATTAGAAAAAGAAAGATGCAGAAGGGAAGATGAATCAGGATGTATTTCAGTCTTATTATCTAATGAAGGTTCTCAGGGGTCTTCAGAAACTTACTGAATTTCTTAAGGCTTGTGAGTCCAAAGACTATGCAGAGAGACAAGAAAATATCTGGGTCTTTGCCGTAGGATTCTCCAGGAAACCGTTTCAGTTTCCAACACTTCTCTGTTCTAATTTCAGATAAAAAAAGGAAAAAAAAAGATGCTTGGTATGGTCCACTCTCTCATTCTTTGAGTCTTCATTTTGGCCTAATTTCTGCTGTATCTAATTTTGATCCTTTGATTTGCAGTTACACCCCAGCCTTTAAACATCATCTTTGGATTGTTTAAAAATATTGCTGAGCTCATTCCACTCTTTTTGAACCTTTCACATCCACATAAAATAACAGGATGTGCTGTAACAATGAAAAAACCTTACGTCGTCTTACTTTCCAAAACGGATCCCATTGGAGTAGAGTTTAGATCTGCAATTTTGCAGCACTATGCTAACATTTTCTAAGCCTTAAAAAGCTCAGACAGGTATTGAGGCTTGTTCTTACCTGGCCTAAACCAGCCCTCCCATTTTGCTTTGGTATGCATCAAGCATTAAGAACACAACAGAGTATTCAAGAAAAACACAAACTGGTAGCCTACTTTGCATTTTCGAGTGCTGCTTAATTGTTTCTCTTTCTTATGACAGGGTAATATTTTAACTTACTCAAAGTTCTTGCTTTAGTGCAAGGATATTTTATTATCTGGATTATAAGTTCACCAGGAGAACAAACTGGAAGACAATAAATCCGAACTTCACATTTTTGCTTTTATATGTTCAATTATTAAAAAAAAATTTCCATTTGTGACTGAAAATGTGTTTCCACATCTGACTAGGGCAACTTTCATTGCAAACATAAACTGTTGCTGTTATTCAGGAACAGCAAGTGACCTGAGAAATCTCTGTGGCTGTCACAACATTTCATATACGTTTCCTTTTTCTGTTTTAGTCCACTAGTGATAAAGTTACACAGAAAGTTTCTGTCAGGAGGGCTTGTACCCACTGTCTCCTTTCACCCATGCTAGGAGTTGACTTACACAAGAGGAATGGGTTGTATGATGAGGCCTTTTTGTCTGAATAGGTGTTTTTCAGCAACTAACAGAAATTATGGCCCCATTGACAGGCTTGTGAATCTTCATCTCTCTTGTCTGAAAATGCTTGTGTCCTGATTACAAAATAAACTTTTCATTCTAAAAAATGCAGAGATCTATCCTGGCAGCCCTGAGCCTGGAGATGACTCTCTTGGCATGGCAAGGGTAGGGGATAGATATGAATCAGGTACCTCTTTCTTGTTTTCCAGTGATAATCATCATCTTGATGATCTTCATTTTAGGTTTTTCTTAGCATGTTTCTTAGTTATCTGAAAGCTTAAAATGTAGGTACCTAATATCTTTATATAATCTTGGTTAAAATTCACCAACCATACAATTTTAAGATGGGTAATTAAACAACAGCAAAACAGAAATTATGCAGTACAGAAAACTTTCTGATTCCATTTTCATGAATTTTTTTTTATAATACAGAAGACCAAGGGAAAAATTATATTTACAAATTAGGAAACATAATTTAAAAATATTCATTTGACATCTGCTCTGCTAATCTTCCAAACACCAAGCCTCTAAAGTGTCCTGTGTGAATATATTACGACATGTATTGGCCTTTCCTTGTTTCCATAACTTGAGCAATTTGCCTCCACAATTAGGCACTGGCAGATTTTTTCTACCAACTGAAATGCATTTTGACTAGTTATGTCAGAATGAAAATTGTAGAGAATTACACGTTTCAGCCTGTCAAAATGGATAAGATATTTCTGGGATGTACAATTAGGCTAAATGAAACAAAAAAAAGTACAAAAAAATACATAAATCAATACACCTGAAGTGTTCTAAAGACAGTGGTGCCTTTTAGTAGTAGGATTAGCTACATCAAAATTTAAATGGGAATTCACTTTTAACTAATAGTAATAATATGGTCTGTTACATTACACTGATTATTCAATTGCTTTTAAGTGCTGTACTACCACCACATAAAATTCTACTCTGACCGTGGTTTTTGCATACTGGAGAATTTAGGTGTGATCGGTATCAAGACTACTATTTGGATGTAATAAAGAAATGAAAATGCCATTTTCGTATTTAATTTCAGAGTGTAAGTTCCTCCTGTCTCCTCCCTTCCTCTGATTCAGTCGTCTAACATTTTAGTATAAGCTAAAGTCTCAACATGTACAGATGTGGAAAGACAGAAGATTGATTACAGCATCACTTATTTTTATCAGTGTTTGTGTGCTAGCAGACAGACAAAAGCAGATACTATCCATAAGATTTCACATGAGCAGAAATAAATATCGTACTCAATACATTGAATAAAATATTAATCTATAGTAGAGAAATTGTGATGGAGTTATTCTGAAATCATATGGACTATAGTCAATAGAAATTGAAAAAAATATGTCTAGTCAAATATTAATGAGTTGAGAATTTCATATTGCATTTATAAAACAGAAGTACTTTTCCTGTAGATGGGATTTTCATTCTACCAGGGATTAAACACTATTATATAATGTATTCTACAATTCAGATTTGCATTTCCAGGATTTCCAGGATTTCTATATGGATTCTCAGGGTGAAAGGTCCTACTGCCTTGGTATTCTTATTGATGTTGATAGGCAGCTAAAGAGATATCACATTGGTGTTTGGAAAAATGACTATTTTATTATTGGCACGGATTGCATTAAATCAAGCTCAGTGGTCAGTAAACAGGGTAGTGTGAACCTATTCTTCTTCTCTTAGTAGCTTCATAAGAAATACATAATCTCTTTTCTCAGCTAAGACACTACCTGATGAAAATTAATTGTGGCACCTGGATAGGGACAGACAGCTACTGCATAGAAAGTTTTGTGTGCCTGTAGGCAGGAGACAGGATAAAACAGGGTTGCTGAGAAAGTATCACCATGTGTAGCTTTGACAAACACTGGTTGAGGGAAAGCCTAGAGAGGATGAATGCAGGTTGAAAAAGACAGCACACTGGAAAATCTTTTGATTCATCTGATGTTCATATGAATGAGTTTTATATATCTTTGTGATATGGTTGAGATTCTGAATTCCTTGATAACATTTTAATTTCATATTATTTTCATATTCATATATTCAGAACTCAGGGACAGCAGCATATCTTTATCAAGGAGTATAATCCAGCTTCTCCAAAGCACTTCTGATCCTGAATTTGAAAGCCATCATGTTGATAAAGAAGAACAATAAAAGTTTGAAGAAATCAGAGCTGCATTATCTGATCCTTCTAAACTGGCCTGCAGTTCTTCATAAAATATAACGTTTTTATGTAATATGGAGTGAGTTCTGACCTGCATCAGCTAATATTGGCTTCTATATTTAGGGTTAACTATGGTGCATTCAAGAGACTTCACTTTATCTGTAAATAGTGGCAAACACTCAGGCTCCACTAGGGGCAGCATTGATTGGATTAGCTCTGGTGTCCTGGTTATCAAATCTGACCCTCTCTCAGATCCACAATCCCCAAGATCAATAAACATGTTGAGAGGGTAAATTGGTAGAGAGAATTATTTTGATAATCATATGTAAGGGAACAGAAACTGCCTAAGCTCCTTTCATGATCAATATTTGTCTGTCCCAAGATCAGCCTTCTGGTGTTTTAAAATCTTGGATATAGATTTTACCTAAAAATTATGTCAACAGTGCTGAAAGATTTCTTTGCTACAGCACAGAGCCATGAGAAATTATAATCGTTTAAGGAGTGATATAAACAATATTAATATCTATGAGTTTGGTATTTCATGTACTTTTCTGGCCAACTAAATATGAAAGACCATGTAATTTTAAAAGAATGTAGGTGCATTGATTTGCTTACCCTGATTAACAAGGGTGTGCTTCAGTGTGCTACAATGGTGAAGAGTGTCACCAGATTGATACTGTGGAATAATATATCATCTCATAGAATCTGTTAAAGTGGTGGTTGTTCAAACTTCATACAAAGAACTCATGAAGCCTTTGCTGTATTATTTTATCTATTTTTTATTCTTTTTTTTTTTTAAATGAATACGTTAATGGGAAAACCAGCCTGGCTACAGTACTGCAAAGTGAAATATAAAACACGTGGCTGATGCATAAACAGGAAAAAGTCTGCTTTTTTGGTGGGTTGACCTAAACTGCTTTTAACAGCAGCAAGGGCACTGAGGACCTATGATGGCAGTCCATGGGAAATCTGCAGCAACCAGAGGTTAAATCCTATGCTCTACATAAATTCCCAGAGCAGCAGCTACCTAGCCTGGCCCTCTAGCTTGTGTGTTTTATCTTCTCTTCTGGATTCCAGTATGCTCCTGGGCCTGATAAGTACTTGCTGTATTTTATCCTTGAGGCTACTGCCTGTGGAGAGCAATCTGGAGATCTAGATTGGTCTTCAAACTCACTGAGTACTTCCAGAAAATCTGGGATGAAAAGTTCTAAGAAGTTTTTTGTTGCTATTCCATTTTTGGTACATATTATTTGCATTTATATGATTACAAAAATCCTCCTAAGTACAGAACCTGCATGAAAATTAGTCAATGCTTAAAGCACACTTCTTCAGAAATGTAAAACTAGCACAAATATACTATTTGTTTTTAATTTCAATCTGCACAGCTCTGTCCCACGCAGAATACACCCCACTCTGGGTTTACCAAACAGAGCTGTCATTTCATAGTCTTTGAAAAAGGCTTCAGTTGAACTATGCTTAAATTGGACAGTGTTATTTCAATATTTAATTTTTAATTGTTCCAAGAACAAGCATGAGAAATTCCTCTGTTTCTCCTTTAAGACTCTATAGATTCTGATTTACAGAAACTAAAAATACTAGATAGAATATTATATGATTTCTATTTTAATTTTTAGAAAATGGAAGTAGAAATGAAGAAGAAAGAGGAATAAACTAGTAGAAATCAATTTTTGTAGTTAAAATATGATATACTTTTTCTCAGATGTTACTCACAAGCCCATGCTTAGTTAAAGCCAATGATACTCTGAGGAATGTTAAAACAATGACCTCAAATGCCTAAATTTCTTTTTTGTTCTAAGCTGTTTTTCATCTTTGGAAATACATTGGTGCCAAATGTTTCATAGAGCAGTTTATAGTCTGTGCTATAAACACCCTCATATGCTATAAATCTAGGGTGGCCTTTTAGCACAGAGAAAAGTTGAATAGCACAAGAAGCATTGCAATTCAGTGATATAAGCCCAGACCTCCTATATTTTACCCAGGTGTCTCACATTCTACCCTTTCCCCCTTTCTGTTTTTGTCAAATCACTTCAGCTCACCACTGACATCTCTGATACTGTTTGTGTTTTATAAGGGTCAAGCCCGAAGGTTATGTGAACAACCATACACTTGGCTGCGCCTATATGCCCATACACTAGGTAAAATAAGTTTTCTAAAATGTAATTATTTGGCATCAGTAATCATACTAGTTTTATTTTTCACTGTCATGTTGGCCTTGTGTGCTGTAAGAAACCATACATTTGCATGGGAAAGAAGCAGAGCATGGTGTTGATTTGGAGATCTCTACCTCTTTGAAAGCGATAAGATTATTAAACATCACACAGCTCTTCCATACTAGAACCAGATCACACTACAGTCACAACTAAAGCCTGTGCAAGCAAGGTGAATTTTCAGTTCTCAGGCTTGAATTGCAGCTTCATCAGCATCAACTTAACACTCTTTCTTTCAGTATCTCCATATGATTGGATCTTAATAACTGATTTCAACCTGCAACCCTAAGCCCCATTTGCAAAAATGTCAAGAGCAAGAAGTGCACTTATTTGTCCCTATGATGATGCAAAGATGAGAACAGCTACCTGCTGTGGATTTCTTTTTTTTTCTTTTTTGTTTTTGGTACAACATAGCGATAAAATTTACTTTCGTTTCATTTCTTTCCCTTTTATTTTTTGTTTTAAATTATGCTTGTGACAGAATGTTAGGTCAGTATTAAGTCCAAACAACATCAGTGTGTAGTATATACAAGAATAAAGCTTTGTAATCATGTTAGCTGAGGATAATACAAATCTGTAGACCTTAGCAATAAGAAATGATGGGAATGTATGTACGAGAAATACATTGGGTGGCTCAAAGGGCACATAATCAGATCCTGTGTGGTCACCACACCACTAAGCTCCATCTCTGAATATTTCTGGTTTATTTTCAGTTGTGAATTCTTGCTCTACTGCTGAGGGTAACTGAGAACTCAGTATCATACCAGGCATCCTCTAAAGCTGATGGAATAAAGGCACGGGTGGGCCACAGTCTATTAGTAAACTGAAAAATACTTATGAGGATGTCATGATTATCCTATCTACCTTTGAAGACATAGGCCAATGTTAAAATGGTCTCTTCTGAATTCCCTTCTTTCCAAGCAAAATTGTGATATCATCGTGGTGCAAAACAGAGTTTAAAGAGGTTTCTATTACCATGGATAAATCAGGAGAAGAATTTTTTTTTTTACTTAGGATGAATTTAAGAATATGGGTCTGAATATCATCTTGTCAAATTCTCTACTGACTTCAGAATTGAGAGAGCAGTTAGGGTCCTTTGACTGACTTGAACCTGAGGGAAAATAATTCTGTGAAGGCATAAATTTTCCCACATTCTTTCCAAAAGTTCTGTAGGAATATCTTCCAATCCTACAAATACACACACATTTTTCTTTGACTCTACTTTGACTTTTGCACCATTTTTAGCTTCATGCCTATTTTAGCACTTTAGATGAGTTTTCCGAGTGCCAAAACTACTAATTAATTCCTGACAGATGGCCCAGAACAGACTACCTGCAACTGAGTTATATTCAAAGGAAGTAGCAGTAGCTCTTCCTTTAGACAGCACAAGAAGGGGGAAGAAATAGCAGTCTTTTCTCTCCCAGCCTCCAAGTGGGTACTACAAGTTCTGTAAAAATGTATTTTATTATATGTATGGCATTTTGTATACAAGGATTTACCTGTAAATTAAGTTGAAGCCATATGCAATGTCAAAATGATAAAGCAAGCAATTTTAATCACCTTGCAGGTTTTCAATTCTTTTTGCTTGTTTGTTTGTTCTTGTTAATTTGTTTTTTGCCTAGACAAGAGACTATTGTAAAGCAAGGAATGGTGTTAATCGCTTCAAAGGACAGAAAACTAAAGCACAGAGGACCTGAATAACTTGTACCAGGACTATCACACCTTCCAACAATGATCACCTAAATGCCTTCCACAGTTAATAGTCATCTTCAGAGAGCAGTTCATTCTATGCATGAATCAGCTGATACAACTACCTTCTTTCTTTTGAGTATTGAGAGGTTTGGCAGCTAGCTCAGAGGAGCAGTATGCTTTTGGACAGTGACACTGGGGTGATCTGAGATCATTGTTAGTCTTTAACAAGTTTGGGAGTAGAACCTAGAAATATTGGCAATACAGTGTCTGTATGAGCCACTAAAATATTTTTCCATTTAAAACATAATATCTGATTTCTTTTTCTTGACCCCTATATATTTTTTCCCATTGATTTTAATTAATTTATGATCTCTATCCTGGACATTTCAGTAGGTTAGTTTTTGTTGTTTTGCAGCAATAGAATTGAATCAACTGAGCAAAACTATGTGAAGAAGGAAGCCATTCAGAATTTATGGATAAATGCTATTCAGAAAGTTCAACTGCCCTTCTAAAAGGCAAAATGCTTCAGTTTCCTTTCTTATTAAAGCCACTTTGTGACTGACTGAGCAATAACCATTATGTAAACAAAACATGTAATTTTTTTTTTCATTTCTGCCAAACTAATTAAGAGCAAATAATCTGAATGTAAAAACTAATAATATTATGAAGTAATCTGTCCTTTGCATGATCTATCTGTACTTAAATAGCGCTCTTAGGAGCAAAATAAAATTGTATGATTTTTTCTTTCATGCCCTCCCATATATCCCCAATGTCTCCTACTTCACTGTTGATTTATTTAGTTCAATTTCAGTCTATGTTCCAGTTTTGATACAGTATTCATTAGAATTATGATATTTTTGGTGAGTTTGACACTTTTTTATTATTAGTTGGATAGACCACCTTTCAAATGCCAGTTAGTTGAATATACACAGACTTTTATTTTGACATTCCAAATTGTTAATTACTTTGACTTTTTTGCTATAGAAAAATATTGCTATTACAATCTCTCTCCTATGGCACTTCAGCTTTTTTTGACATCAATATGGTAAATTTTACCTGTTTCTTTTACCTTCAGTTTTTACAACCAATTCTTTCTGAGAGTAGTAAGGTTGTCATGCCAAGGGTAGTCATGATAGCAACTATGACATTCATCAAGTTTAATAGAGAAAAATAGATTAAAGATGGTTTCTTAGTATTTCCCAGAAGAATATTTTGTATTGTGTACTTCAATTTTTTTTATAAGTAGGTATTCTTACTAGAAACAATATCTCCTTTATGTCATCCTTTCAGGGCTTTCAACCAGATACATGTGAAAATGTATTATTACCTGAGTTTTTACAGCATCTTATAGTCTCCAAGTTTACAGTTAATTTCTCCTTGTCTTCTTTCTTATCCACTTTCTCAGTCAGGCAAATAAACAAGCCTTTTAAAATGCAAATATTGATATTTAAAATAATAGTCTTCTGGGCAAAAGAAATGTGAAGCTTCAAAGAAAACTGCAATTCACAACATTGGAATCCCACTCTGTAGGAAACTGTTGTTGATATAAGCCAGAGTTACATGGAGAAACAGTAATGGGAGCAGGAAAGCAGCAAAGATGTTCCATTTATTTCCAGCTATTGTTTTCTGGACTGATGAAGACAAGTAATACCTGGGTTCAGCTGACTGGATCTGTATTCATTGTTATTAAGCTTTGTGTTCCTTCTCTAACTATCATGCACCTGGCATTTTAATTTAGTGGGTGAAGCTGACTATCACGAGTAAAATTTGCAAAGTACTTTGGGACCTTTTTAGAACAAGAACACCTTAGACATGTAAATGAGTTTGTTTTTGGCATCTGCACCCTGATCAGTGCTTTAATGAGGTCACCGGTTTGAAAATTCTACTTCATTTTGTCCAGCCTCCTTGTCAAAGCTGTGTGACAGGACTTCAAGTCCTGAGCTCTGAAGTGAATGTTTTCCTTAATATAAGCACAGCAGAAAAATGAGTCAGAGTTTCAGTCTCTTAAACCTAAATTTTGATAGAACACAAAGCAATGAACTAGAACACAGTGATTCTTAGAAGAAGAAGAAAAAATATATCAAGTCTAGGGGCTGAGACAGACATAAATTAAGGATCTGAGGATCGGACTTTCTGTCCATGTCATTGACATCCGGACCCCTTGGTTTTTGGTCTTGACCTTGCTATTTTCAGTAGCTTCCCAGTTGTGACAAATGCTGGATTGTGAGGGAGATTGTCTTTTCCAGGTTACTTTACGTGCCTCCTGGTTTTAGGAAGCTCTTAATCCCACTGAACCTACTGGGTCTCCTCTTTCCACTCTACCTGTCACCCCCACCTGATCACTTGTCCCCAAGGGAGTAGCAATCCCAGGAGAGCCCTTATGCAATATAGAGCAGCCCAAGACAGGAGAAACTCTTCTCTGCAACTTCACAAAAAAATTAAATCTCATTGCAAACACATAGCTGACTGGGAACAAAAGAGGAAGACACAAAATACCTTTCAATTTCTGCTAATTTCTTTGCAGGTCAAGTTCCAAAATTCACTCTTTTTGGCAAATAGGTATGCTTTCATCTTCATATGGATATTTGGCATTGATATATAAGAAAGTAAAAAATAGTAATTTTTTTGGTGAGGAAAAATTGCTTTCTTTATATGATCTTTAATGTTAATCTTTTCATGATGTTGATGGTAGAGTGGCATAAATGTTGGACATTTTCTTTGACTTTATTATGATGGATGTATTATTAAGCCCTTGTAAATGATGTAAACGTCCCAACTACGCAAACAAGTAAGCTTAGAAAGTTTATTGCCAAAGATTCATACTGTGTCTAGACCAAAAAACCCCCACAGAGAACAAAAATTAACCTGAGTGGAGTTCAATTTGCAGTAAACACAAATTAAATCAGAACAAATCATCATAGTTAAAAATATTGAAGGAAAGAGCATAAAGCACAGTCTTCAATTACTTCTGCAGTCTACAGTTAAAGTTATTATAGTTGAAGTCCACTTTACAGTAGGAAAATTAAGCACAGCTGGTGATGGCTTTGCTGTGAATAAATAAGGAATGCAAAAAGACTGAAATGGTAACATGGGTTTACATTGCCTGCCAGAAGCAAGGAATGAACTCCTTTGCTACCCAGGATATGTAAATAAGATGTAGATTTGTTTTAAGGCACTAGACACTGAACACATGTAGCAATAAGCTAAAATGAGAAACACTGATAATCTCTTCTGCATAATTATCTGCTGATTCTTTGGCTGATGTATTTGCATGTTCAGGGTTAACACACCACTTTCTTCAAGGTCAAGTGGGTTGGCATGATTCAGGTAATTTATTTTTTTTAATTTTTTTTATTTTCTCCATATTGTTGGTTTCTGGGAATTTGACTCAGGACCATTGTCATACAGGAATACAGGCAATCTTTGTATTTTCATCTCGTGGCATGATTGTAGATTTTGAACTTTTGCTATAACTGTACATTTTGTTACAGGAAGGATTGAAGTGTGTTGTGGGGTTATGGACAGCAGATACTTGTGGACCCCCCAGATGGCTTTCCTTTTAGCTGGGGCTTGCTTCAATAGTTGCATCCTCTCTGGCACCCTTGCATACTTTTTGTTCATCATATTTTCTAGTGACTCGCAATTTATATTTCTTCTGTAAATGAAGAGCTGCCTGGCAGTCATCAGATTTGTAAGGGTTTAATTTCACAGGGTTGCTGAACTTCAACTGGCAATTGTGTTCCCCAGACATGTCTGATATGCGTGTGACTTTAAAAGCAAACAGTATGGGATATAACAGAAACACTCAATTTGCCCATTTTAAACTCTAAGACTTGTAAGCACTTTCCTAAAAACTTGATAAATGTAGTTCTCTGTCCTTTTCTGAGTTCATTTCTTAGTATTTATATTACCTCTTAGACTTGCTATGACAATATTTGAAATATTATTCATTGAAATAGGATTTTTCAGTAGCAGAATAATCATAGATATTTTAAAATATTCAAAACCTAACTTGCTTTCCTTGCAACAGCACAAAAAATCAGACCCTGACCTTAATTGAATACAGATGTGGGTCTCATTGGTAAGTCTCTATAGATGAACACATTTTGCAGTACCCAAGCCAGGTCTGAGTAAGCTGGCACATATGCATGTTATCAGGGAGAGACTGAGTCCTATCAACAGAAGAGTAGCTTTACTGTGGCAGAGTTAGCTGATTCTGCCGCATCTGTGTTCTCCTGCTGTAACTTAGTACTGGGGTGAGGCTGCTTGACCACGGCTGCAGGATCCAGCCTGTAGTGTGTACGTGCTTTGTTTTTTCAATGGGAAACTTTCAAAGTGCAACCAACAACTGTTTCCAACCCTCAAACTCCTTTTCAGGCATAATTTCTGTTCTCATGTTTTAATTCATTTATTAGCAGTTTATTACTGTTTCTAAAGGAATTTGTAGATAGGCAAAATTCCTCATTTGCTGATTTTGATTATCCAATAAAACTACCTTTGAAACTTAGTTTGATCTGCTCACTGAATTATGCAACCAATTGATAAAAAGCTTGTTCTTGTAACAACCCTTAAATTTAATGGGACAAAGACACAAGAAAGTAATGTGCATAAGAAGACTGTGCTCAAGCATTATGCACTTGGAAAGTGTAGAGTTCCTGATATATTCACCCAGGTAGCAATGTGCTTCATAATTTAGAAAAAGAAAAACCAATCCCTTCTATCATAGAGTATAGCAAAGGGGTCTTTTACAAATGGCTTTCTTGACTGCCTTCCTACAGCTAATTCACTGCAAAGAACAGAGGAAATGACCTTTCTTCTCCCCAGTAAATAACAGTATGAGAAATATGTACTTACAAAGAGCATCTATAAGTGCCTGATAAGAATACTTCCCTTTGGGGCTAAATGATGGCTTTTCATGGGGATGCAAAGAAAAGAAGTTTGAGTGGTATTTAGACAGACACCCCCTCAAGCAATTCGATGTAAGTCAGAGTGATTGTTTGAGTATTTAGGCAGAACTGTCTCTGCCCACCAAATAATTTGGATGTATGTCAGTTAGAGTGATACTGAAGTCATCCATCAAAGGCGTACAGCACACGATCCTCACGATGCCAGCTTGAACCTGCCAGTCATGGTTTCTCACCACCTTTAGAAAAGTGCTGGGACTTTCAATGACTTTGATTTTTCTGAGCCAAATTGTCATCTGGTAGATATCAGAATAGTTTCATTACAGTCACTGGCACAATACCAAGTTGCTTCAGCTGAAAATATTTCCATAGCCCAGAGTGCCTAAAGGCTGAAACTGTAACTGTCCTTCACACACAATGGTGAGAAGAACTGGAGGAAAAGTCTGCTGAATGCTCTCTCCTTTTGAACTTGTATACAGAGGCTAGAAATTTCAAAAGCCCATTTAAATGGATTAACTGTTTTCAGGCTCAGATTGCATTTAGTTGAATTTGGTGGTGCTGATGACAAGTTATTTGAGATGCTTCTTTTTTGCAGTTATTCTCATGACCTGAGAGTTCTAAAGCATATAAACATTCTTTTACTGCTCATAGTTCCTTCTCTTCTTTTTAACCACAATTTTCCCATCTCTCTTTCTTACTTCCTTAGCAGTCATCTATTATAAGCCAAAGAAAGATTCTCAGCTGCTTTTCAGAGAAAGATATATACATCAATTATATATTTAATACATTTGTATTTATTAACATATTTGATTATATATTTGACAGGCATATGCTAATTTCTCAGTTACTTCTCACTATGATTATGGGTTAGAAAGATGGCCTTTGCCTATATCATCAGAATCCCTAGAAACAGACTCCAGAAGACAGAAAGAGTTATTTTTACATTATATTTCACCACAAGAAAGTTTTAAGCTCTAAATCTGAAATATCCAAATGACCCTGGGCTACTCATTTTAGATTAAAGTGGTAATAATCCCTTTTCCATGCAGCAGTGACATTCTATCCTTTATCACAGTGTGCATCACAGCCATAAACAGGGCACAATAAATAGTTAAAGAAATTTGTAAAAAGAAACTGGCATTACAAAATAAACACATTTAGTGAAGTGAGATTAGTGTTGACATGAAAGCTCTCATCAACTGCAAGAGGAGGTAGAGAGAACCAGATTTCATCTGTGGTGTCACCTGCCAACGACCCTTGATTCCAGCGGGAGACATGGGTGTGCAGAATTCAGCATGTGTTCAGTAGTCAAACTGCTGGCAGCACATTGTCAAAAATGCCATCTGAAACCTGATAAGTGAGAACATAAGGAGATGTATGCTTGTGTGAATTATACTGAACCTCCTTGAGCTGTCACCTGGGAGGTGTGGAAACAGCATTACTCCTATGTAGGCCAATACAGTTTCACCGTCCTGTGCTGGAGCCAAGTTGACCAGGACACACTGTGGTGTAACTGCACCTGATGGTCAGTCTCAAATGTACCTTTCCTCCTGGTGTGCTTGTCAGCCCACCCAACCTCCAAATACACAGGTGTCTGTGAACATGTTGGGACATACTAAAACACTAACCATGGCTGGACTTGGAGTAGGAGCCAAACAAACAAACTATTTTGATAAAATGAGCATAACCTGAGATTAGTGCAGCTGGTTAGAACGTTGTGGCTTTGATCCCTGTACAGGCCATTCACTTCAGAGTTGGACTTGATGATCTTTGTGGGTCCCTTCAAACTCAGAATGTTCTATGATTCTGCACAACCTAAGTGATAAGATAATTGTAATTTTTTCAAGAAAAAATAAAAAACACAACGGTTTGGAGGAGTTTCAGATAAGCAATTTCCCCTGATAGGGATAAAAATAAATAAATAAATGAAATAAAAAGAAAAAACATGAGTATATTAGAATAGTTATCCTTCTGGTGAAACCACTGTTCAACTGTGTATCTGATGCTAATATCAGTTGGCCCGCTGCCCTACTTTTGGTGCAAGAGGAAAGAAGGCATGTTCATATTGTGGGAGTGAAAGCAGAGACTACTGAAATGCACCAGAATGCTAACACTGAACCTTGCTGATATTCACATACATGAAAAGTATCTTATTAGGGAAATTATTCACTATGGTTTCTAAAGAATGAACAAATTTGCATAATGAAAAAAAAATTGAATTTAAAAAATGAATTATTTAATTTGAGTTCTTGTATCTCTGTAGTTCTCTATTGTCTCATTTTTCAATGAGACATTTTTCAACATTCACTTATGCTGTGAATGTTTTAAAAGTGTTTCTGGGCTCCACAGAAAGTATGGAGTATCCAGAACTGGTATGAATCCAAAGGTTTTCCCTGAGGTAAAGTTATCTCGGATTCACTGTCTGCTGATACACTAAACTGTCTGAGCCCATAGACAAAGTGATATGATACTAGGCTAAAATTAAATTAGCAGATATTGTCTTCATCTTGACTCTCTGTAAGGTTCTGTGTTTTATCTAGGAGGCTATGTCAGCTATTAATGAACAAACCTGCATCTTCTGTTATTTTTTTATGTGACAGAATTTGCTGTTAGCTAGCTCACACAATATTTCCCATCACCCAAAATTGTAATTTTCTTTCCCTCCCCAATCCTTAATAGAGTTAGAATCTCAGATTCTCACCCAGGAGGAAACAACGTGAAAGTATCTTAGAATTACTGTGGATCAGAAGCATGTTGTCATCAGCTGGGGAATCGCCTTTCACGAAGGGGCAAGAGTCCATAAATCACCTTGTATTACAGCAAGATAAGAAGGTGCACTTCAACAGTAAGAATAACAAGCTTTTGTGTACGGTAAATGCAAGGTAATTTCAGGCAGTTTTCCTTGTACACCTTGTGCTGTGGTTCTGTAACATGGGAAGAATCAGTAGCTGAAAAAAATCCCGTTTTCCAGACCTCTCTAATCTAACATTTAGCAATCCTAATTCTTGATCAAAAGTTGGTATTTTTTGTGGAGAAATTAGTGCAACATACTTGCATTAGGATCTGAGATGAGATCTGTAACATTTATTACAGGTGTGTGTCGAGGACACCGCAGCCGGTTTTGATGCAGACTGGCTGTACCAAAAGCACATGTGTATTCTGGTGACAGCTCTATGGAGTTTTCATGCTTATTCCACATTATTGAAACTTAGCTACTTGTCCAGCAATTTATGACAACATAAATGTGTGCATCAGTTTATGACAGAATGAAAAATAACAATATAAAGTGTACGAGCAATTTGGGACAAGAGGACATTATAACTAGTCTGGCTGGACATATACTGAGAGGCCAAATTAATGTCCTTGTTCTTCTCAAAAGTGCTACTGACATTTAATTGACTAAAGTTATCTAAACCACTAAAACCTATCTGAATAGTATTTTCCAGGACCACAGTATATGGGTATACTGGTGTACTGGAGGGAAGAATACTCCTTTCAAATAGCCAATATCACTATGATCAGTTGTTTTTTTTTTTTCCCCTTATATTAACTCTGTGAATTTATGAGATTTCAAATTGGGGTAGCTGGGTAAATGGAAGTCCCACAGGCTTTGTATCAGGACAGCTGGTAATTGCTCTGTTACCAACACTTCTTTATAGACTTCTCTAGATCAGTTCATTGCCAGGCATTTGCTACATTGGAACTTGGTTTTTAATGCTCAGAAAGAAATTTTTCCAGTGCAGGTTTAGGTAATGAGTATGAGTAGTAAATTCCGGATACTACTACTTGCCTTCTGCCCAGAGTGTCCTGCTCTGCCCGGCTCCTTATTTCGTATCTCATGCTTTTTCACTGCCTGTTCACTGTCTTGCCTTTTACATTATTGCCATGTAACAACTCTTTGTGGCTTTTGTTTTTGTATTTAGTTGTTGAGGTTTTTTTGTTTGCTTTTTTTTTTTTTTTGTGGTTGTTGGTTTTTTTTCCCTGAGCTTGATCCTTTTATCTTTCGCAAAACCCTTTAAGCACATAGTGAATGGGGAATGACAAAGATTTCCTGAAAATTATGTGTGGGTGCAGGGTGCAGGATTCAGGAGGGGCAATAACTAGATGCTTTGTCTGCACAGTAATTCAAAGTACAGTCAAGTCCTCCCAAGGCATACATTTTCAGTGCAATGAGGGAGGACTCTCTATTTACAGAAGAAATTATGTATAAATTGTTCTTTGCACACATGGCTCTGCTCTACCCACCTGTCCCTCGATGCCTTTCCTCAGCACACTTAAAATATTTTAGTAACCAGAAAGAACATCAGATATGTTTGTGAGACTATGCCCAGGACATAGTATTAATGGAGTTGTGAAGTAAAGGGTTAATGAAGGCTAACCATATTCCTGCTGCTGAATCTTGTAAATGTGATCTTTTCTAGGAGAACAAACTGCTGAAGGGTGTGATTCCTGCTGCTCCACAGTAAAACAACCCCCTCACCATCCAACAAACCCAAACTGTATAAGTCAACTGTTCAAAAATGGTAAGTACAGGCATTAGTTCCTTTCACGATTCCTGACTTGTTGAAAAACTGCATTTGTTTGAATAAGAAACAATGTATTTTCCTATAGATTTTTCTCTCCCATCTGCAATAAGTTCTTCACTGAACCTTTTGTTTTACAGAGAAGCAGAATAAGTTTGCACACACAGTACAAGAGGTTTGACTGCAAGAAAGCCCAATGGGTTATTTTATTAAAATAAGCTTCCTTAAGAGCAAAACTTTATGCTTAGATTTGAGTGGAGACAGATATTTTGCAGTCCTGTAATTCAGGTAAAGATATTAATGTTATTGGTTGCTAACACAAGCAAACAGGCAAGCCGGGTAAATCTTTGCACTTTTCCACAGGTTTCCTCCAATGGCCTTGAGAGAGGCTTTGTGGTGCATATGTTTTTAAAAAGAATTTGTCCTGAAGAGTTCTTCTCCTTTGAAAAAACCCCATATTTTAAAGCTACTTTAAAGGTAGTATGATTAGAGATGTGCTACAACCCTGCAGTAGATTACAAAAGAGGTGCACCTGTGTTCTCCTCAAGGCTCCAGTTTGATGTGATTTCTCCATTATTTGCCTTCTCTCAGGAATTAATTACAACCTGTTGATCACAAACTCTGCAAGCTGCCACAGGCAGCTTCTCATTCCTTCTCTGACGACCAGTTTTTTTTAATAAAGTTGCATCTTTTGGCCACCTGTTCCTTCAATTTGGCACCAGGATAGACAAGGCAGGTTAGATTCAATGTTTTCCAATCTTTTACATGGCTACTTTTCTCTTTCTGTCCTGGTTCTTTTTCCTTCCCATTAAAATATTGGAAAGATCCCAGTTTTGTTCTAAAGCAGGAGAGAAATAAATATAATTTTTATTTATTTTATTGTATTTTATTCATTTTACATTATTTGTTAGATTGAGGTTTGTAGTTACAGAAGAGTCTCCAAATGGCCTTAGACT
Organism: Manacus vitellinus; assembly: GCF_001715985.3. NCBI lineage: Eukaryota > Metazoa > Chordata > Aves > Passeriformes > Pipridae > Manacus > Manacus vitellinus. The sequence continues at coordinate 23,273,347 of NW_021940750.1, forward strand.
GATAATCTTTTAGAGGTGTTGTGTACAGGATGTGTACATTTCAAGAAGAGGAAGTTAGGAGAATAAGAAAGAGAGAGAGAGAAAGAAAAAGGAGAGAGAAAGGTATGTAGTCACCACCATCCAGCATGGTCTCAGCCGCTTCTAAATCCAGGGTAGTGGAGCGTGTCACCCAACACGTGTTGCTGTCCTTTTGTCTGCTCCAGCCCACTGGGGCCCCGCTGTAGGCGCACACCTGCACTTTGGTATTCCTTGTGGGGCCCACGTGGTCAGCTGGCACCATTTTGGGCCATGCCGTGTGGTCAATCTGACATTTTGGGGCATGCCATGTGGTCAATCTGACATTTTGGGGCATGCCATGTGGTTCGGTCCACCAGTTTGGACCAGACCTGAGGCTGACCAAGGCTCCAGGGGGACCAGGGTGTAGCAGAGGCCATCCCACCTATGGGGAACTCGCCCTGGCCGCTCCGCTCGTCACTTCCCACCTGGTTGTTTTGAGATAGTCAATCATCCCTCTGGTCTCCTACACAGTCTACTAAAATTTCTGTTAAAATAAGAATGTATAAGAAATGCACAAGCCAAATTTTAATTGTAAGCCTTTGTACAACATATGGTGTACTAACTTATTTCCAAGCTTATGTTTATATTACTGCAAATGATACTGGAAGGTAAAAACTTGCACCACTGTTTTAAAAGCCCTGGCTTGAGTTTTTTGAATTATTCTTCTGAGTGTATTAGAAAAAACACAATAACTCTCACTGGCTTCATGGTTGTAAAGTAACTGGATTTATATTTCATGATGCCCTATTATACTTTGGTAATAGCTTCAATGACTTCTGGAAAAATATTATTGTATTTCTCCTGAATTGAAATATTCCTGCATGCAGAACACAAGAACAGAGATACACTTCACTGATACTTAAACGGGAAAAAAGGCTTTTAGTATAAGGAAGCCAAGTAATAAGGCTGCTTTGTTCTCCTTAGGCACACACAGTCACAGACTGAATGAAGCACATAATAAACATAAGCATGATCTAAACACAAAACATCTCTGATACTTCTGATGGTGTGCTATAATCTCATCTACATTTAGGGCCAAATTGAGAAAGACAGAAATGTTTGGGCTATATTAATAGATGACTGCTATTGTAGCTTTTGTAAAGAGACTTTTAAAACTAAAGTAAGAATTCTGAACTCTAGAAACCATAGAAAGAAATGCTGGAAAAATTTCTAGAGAGTCACTCTTTCATCCCTTTATACCTGGCAGGGTCAAATTGCACCTTGGCAGCCTAACTGAAACAGATGGTCAGGCTGAGAAAGCTAAAGTACAGATTTCCACATTTCAGACAAACTTCAGGGCATATTTGCAGATAAATCCTTCTCTAAACATCTTTCCCTTTCTTTCCTGTTCTGCCTCCCTCCCCTCTCCCTCCCTTCTCCCTTCCCTCTCTGTCCCCTCCCCTCCCCTCCCTTCCCCTCCCTTCCCCTCTTCTTCCTTTTTTTTTTTCTTTGAAATTTAGCAAAAGAGAACATTTTAATTGGGAAAAAATCCCATTCGAATGAATGGAAAATGCTCAACTAATTACACTGCTTTGTCTTTTTAAATTACTTCACATTGGTCATGTTCTTCTGTTTTTTTCTGTATTGTTTATTCTTCTGTCACCTCATAAACAGTTGGGCCCACATGCCACAGCTATGGGCCTTACACATCTGGTTGTGTCTGACATCACTGAACATTGCTTTAGAGAGCCACTGAGAGCTTCATGTGCTCATTCTATTGCAAGATTTGGTCCATGTGTGTTAGCCTTTACAGGTGAAGACTGCATCTTCACCATCTGTTTGTCTGATGTTTGATCTGCTTGAGGCAGTTCAGTGAACCTATGAGTCTTTTACTTGCCAAACCCTCTGATCTCTCAGGTTAGCATCCCATGCTTTGATATTCAGGCAAATTCTGTATACACAATAAAGGTGCTTCAACATACTTTGAAACAAAATCTTTTCTGAAGTGGAATTTGTCACAAAGGAAATAGGGCTTATCAACTTGTATAACAGTTGAGAAAAACATGAAGCAGGCCCATGATGATACTCCATTCAGTGTGAAGTCACTAGAGCTGAGACTGTAATAATTTTTCCTTCTATGTATTACTTAGACCTGTGCTTTTGCTTTCCAGTGGATCCTAGTGAGTTGCTGCTGAAAAAGGGTGACTTTGTTTTGATTTTTGGTTATTTCAAAACTTTTTCCTGAGTTTCTTAATTAATCTTAGAAATAGATTAGCTGGTCTCATTAACTTGCTGAGAAAAGATAATAAAATATATTTTGCTTTAGCAAGGCAATAGTAAATTGAAATGGAAGAAGTTTCTATTGAAGAAATTCCTTTAGTGTGAGAGACAGGTTCTGAGGTCTCTGTGATTAATACACATAATTAGTTTACAAAGGCTGGAAAACAAGGTTATCTGATTTTGTGATTTACTCTATACCATCACTGGCCAGAATCAATAGGATAATGATCAGCTTTTGCCTCACTGTGGGGCTGGAGAAGAGGGGCAGAGAAGAAGATATTTATAGCTTTTTGTTTTGGTCATCATCCATGTGATAACTCAGAATTGTTAATGTTGACTTTAGATGCTGTGGAATGTCTTATGGCACCTATGACTCATTGATTCTTGAAAAGTAGCTGAAAGTCCATCTTCCAAGGCATACTTTATCACCTGCAGTAGGATGATATATCACTATCAACCTAGAGGGTCACTTTTGTGATACGTACAGATGACATTCAGGCACAACCAAGGACTTCATGGCTCTGTTTCTTTGGGAGTCTTTGTAGAATACCTGTTTAGTTTTGAAATAAATGCTAAAATACTACACTGTCCATGAGAGTACAAGCCTGGAATATCTACTCTGAGATGCTGAGCAGGTATTGCTGAAGGAATTCATATTCAAACATAAAGCCCAGGTTTATCGTGCTAAGCACTGAAGCAGTAGAAAGAGATGTAGTAAAAAATGTTAATATATGTCAAGTTCAGGCCAGTGCCTGAGACATGGCTGTCTCAGGAAATGAAGACTAGAACATATCTTGTGGATAATTAAATCAATCCTTTCATGTCTTGGAAACTCTATCGTGTTTAATCATTGATGAAGATGATCTGGGGGCTATTTTATTCGTGTTTTTACTAGGTTTTTACTAAGCTTCCCTTTTGACTTGAGGAAAAAGGCAGCTGTCATTACAGATTCTGAATACTGGCCTACTTGATTCAGAGTGGTATCTGAGATGGCTAGGTAGAAGACAAAAATTTTCTATTAAAATGGGAACCCCAAAAATTTCAAGGGAGAATTCTCAAACAAAATAAAACCTCTAGAGCTAGGTGAGTGCAAAGATCTGAGCTTGTCTTTAGTTGAGTTGGTAAAAAGAAATGAAAAGTTATTGCATTTGCCTCTCACACCAAATTCCAAGCATTCAAAACCTGTGCATGCTACATGGTACCTGTCACCCACTCCCGTTTACATGGTAAGAACCATGATTCTTTCCTAAATCAGGACAACTTGAGTGCCTTGGGTTTGAATATTTCTGAGATATTTCAATTATTAAAAGAAGTTCTTTTCTAAACCACATGGTCTTTGTGAGAAAGGTGTCATACATGTCTGCTGCATACAGTACTGCCACATAACCATGCTCTAAGCTCTAAACAAGTTTAGAAGGTACTAGAAGTAGTCTAGTTACTGAGCCCTGATAGCTGACTCCCTGTGATTAGACAGCCATGGTCAGCTGTAACAATATGTTATTTGGAGAAGTGTCTTTAATTACTTTAATTTACATGCATCACTCTATGCAGGGCTCGATGGTATGTTTTGAAAATCTTATCAAGAGTCAGAGAAGTGTCAAACATCCTTCAGAAAGAAGGCTTTGAAAACCAAAGTCCTCAAGGACAGGACCTTTGTCAGCAGCAATAAATGTGTCTGCAATAAACTTCTTGCTCAAAGTAAAGCAAAGGTTAAGCATACACTGCAAAGTTCTGTATTGTCCACTAATAGAGCACTCTGTGCATGCAGCTGTCCTGTGAAGCTTTTTTTTGACAATCTTGAATACTGTTTAAAGTATTTTGTAGAACAATTCTTGCAATGGTGAGAAATTTCCCCTGAATTATTCACTTGACAGCTGGAGATGCAGCTGTTAAAAACAGCTCTTCAGGGAGAAAAGAAATTAAAATTGGTAGGGAGAAAAATAATAATAAACCAAGGAAATGGGGAATATGAAAAGAGTTTGTTTGAGTGAAAGAAGCATGTACAGCGGAAATATGCTAAGGAATGTGCCCAGGAAAAGCCACATTTTTCAGCATTTTCTCCTCACTTTTTTTCTTTCTGTAAGTGGTACACATTCAGGGGAGGGGAAGCAAAAAGCAATTTATGCAGCTCGATATCAGATTGCGCTTTCCTGATGAGGTCCATCACCCTCAGAAACTGTGAGTGTTTGGGAAGGTGGTGATGCTTGCAAATCAGCCTGCAACAGAAACAGCACTGAGCAATCTGGCTTCTTTTTAATCAGAAAGGAAACAAAATACTAGACACCATTTAAGATGTTTTCATGTTGTGTTTTTTGAAAGTACTGAATTACATTAACCAGATGCTACCTGGTTATTATTTATCTTTCAAATTATGCCATTCATTTATAGGCTGCATTTTTGACACCATAATACTTCAGAAACCAGTCAAGCATTGATACTCTGTTATATCAGGAATTTTACTGTTAAGTAACAAATTCCCTCTTCCAGAAAACTGGCTATGAGGCAGAATGTGGGAGGTGTATCAAACAGGCCAATGGATAAAAAGAAGGACTGGGGGGGGGGAAAGGCCAATGAAAAAGATTCATAATTTATCAGGATAGGAATGCTCCATCTTGATAGCCCAACAAAAGGCTTGGTAAACTCATACCATGATTCACATTCACAGACGGCTGCAGCAAGCAAGTGAAGGGCTATACATATTAAAACACAGAGCTTGGATGTTAGAAAATGAGAACCCACACACTGTTTAATTTTTAAGTGAAAACCTCACACTTAGATGTTTGTAAAGAATTGTGGTGAAAACATATTGCTGCTGGGATAGATATGGGAGGGTGAGAAGGCTTTAGATAAGAGATCTGCAGTCACCTTCAGATTCTGCTGAGTTCAGACATCTTTAAAATGATTCCTAAACTTCCAGCAGAGTTTGGTGAAAGGGCAGTAATTATATTCTAATAATTTAACACATTCTTGAGGCATTTCACCTTGGAGTTTGGCTTTAGCTCTCCACTTCATTACAAAAATGACTCCACCATGTTAACAGAGGTGCACTGGCACATAGTTGGTATAACAAAAGGAAAACAGAGCTTGACTTTATGCAACTATGAAGCTTGTATGCACTGTCTCTTGTTATATGAGCTGTTTGTATGGTACTGCTGAAGAGATTTCTTTTCTCAGCTTGTAGATATGTTGTATTTTCTGTAAAATAATACTTCTTTGGAAACTGAGCAATTCCCACAAACCCTTAATTATCTACCCTGGATTTGTGGGCAGCCTCACTGCTCTTGAAGGGAAGGGTGACATAAGCACGCAGCAGCACCTTACAAGGTGGTGAGCCTATGATTTAGAGAAACCTTGCACTAATTACTGGCTGCAATTGGGGCTGGATTAAAAAAGGAAATGAGGAGCTAGCCAAAAACCAGGCTGCTGAGCCAGGGAAACAAAGGCCCCTGCACATCAATATAATGCCTTGGATGTTTTCACTGAATATCAATATATTTCTCAGTGAAAAGGTGCCCATTGGCAGTCGTCAGCTTTCCACAGTAGACAAAAGAACTTCCTGACACTCCAGGCTCACAATAATATCAGCCTTTGTGAACAGACTGAAGTGCAGAGAGAGGACACTGTTTCTTCAACCAAATGATTGTTTGTAGTAGATAGACTTAGTGGGAAAAATTGGATACTCAGGCTCCACTGGTAAAACCTAGTCCTTTAATCCTGTAGCTTTCATTTATTCTATAGCTTCCATTGCTAGAGCCAAGAAATCACACTGTTCAGGAGACTGAGAAGACTGTCAGGAAGAATTGGATGTGAAACTTTTAACTTCCCAAATAAGATGCAAAAACAAGGGCCTACTCAATGTGAGGTTTCTATAGCAGTGAAGGTCCCACAGATCTTCAGTGAAAGACTGTGCACTCCATTCACTGAAGCTTTGCGTAGGATCCAACTTTGCCTGTCCTAGACTGTCTGTGTCTGTGAATTTTGATTGCCTTTTCCTATTAAGTGCAACGTCTAATTGTTACTTGGAGGAATATTGAGACATTATTATATAGTTAATTTAGTCAATATGTCTGTAGTCATAAATCCACTGCCTCTGCCTTTACTTCTTTAATCCTTACTTGTTGCTGCACTTTAATGTTACCTTTCCTCAAACCAGACTGCTTGTTCCTTAAAAGAATTGACCTCATGATTAATTTACATTCCTGATGTTCTCATGACCACAGGGATCACATGATATTTATATATCCAGCCAGTAGGTGGAAGGATTGGTGGTGCTCCTTGAACACATAGTTTTGCTCCACTGAAGTAATCGCCCAAGCTCTCATTATCTTAAGTAGTGTAGCATGGTATCCCAAAGACATAACTTAAATTTTCAGACTAACAGAAAATGGTCAGCAACCCAAACAATCTAGATATGATCACTCTGAAAGTGTGTCACGGAACTATTTTGAAAAGAGAAGAAAATTAAATAACTAGGCTTCAGGACTGAGGCTTCTCCAAGAATAGGTTATATTACACAGATTTTTAAAACTTTACATTGGTATTAGTCTTCTGGAAAGGTGACCTGGGAATCAGTGCAGAACTTCCCCACAGAAAGAGTAAAGCAGTTTTCTTTAAAAGATTTTTCTCTTCTCTTTTTAAAATCCTTTTTCCTCTGAGTTAAATCATTCTTTACTAAAGTTTCAGCATGGGCTTTGAGAGAATAAAGTATCTTTTCTTGAACTTCAGATATCTTTGAAAAACAATCACAGTCTAATTCTAAAGGTGAATGAGTAGAGGGAAATGTGTAAAACACCCAGTTGACTAGGAATAATAGCTTCTACTTTTGGTAAATATTTAGCTGAGAGACTCCTATTTTGACCTCTGAAATTGGAGGATGCCTTCTAGTTTTCTAAAGTTTTAGTTTCATTACAAAGCATTTTACAAGAAATAGAGACAAGTAGAAGTAGTGCCTTGGGAAATATGTGGAGACTATAGTTTGCTATCTAGTGATGTCAGTGACAGTCAGTGCAATGCTACAGTCAAACTGAGGCCAAAAGCTCAGATGAGGAGCAGATGGGGCCCATTCTGGAAAACCAGAACAGAGGGCTCTGGGAAACAGAACAATGGAAGTGCCTATCATCTCACACTCTGCCCTTCTTCAAAGGAGGTGTAAGGTGAATCTATCCCAGATGTCTAGAGCAGACTAAGTAGTCTACCAGAATACTGAAGCAGGGTGTCTATCAAGCAAAGGGACAAACAGTTCCCACATGTTCCTCACCCTCTCTCTCAGTTTATCCTAGCCCAGCTCCTCATTCTGAACAGATTAGCACCCAAGACTCTTTTTCCTATCTGGCAATTTGATGCTTGTTAAGACTGCTCCCTCTGTCTCACTTGCAGTTGGGCCAGCTGCAGCCTGTGACCTTCTGCTTCTGCACAGGTTGCTGCATTTGGAAAGAGCTTATGCTTTGGCATCAGTTCATCTTGCTCCCTTCTGATTTGCTCAGAGGCTGAGAAGTCTGGCAAATCTCCTGTGTAACTCATACCTCCAACTGCAGCAATAGTAACAGATTCTGTCACTCTCAGATGCTGAATGGAGTTTAATTGGGGTTCTGTGGAAGTTGGAAGACATAATTTTTCTTGTGTTTTGTGTGCATCTTTCTTTGCTGCTGAGACTCACAAGGCAGAAGGTATCAGCCACAGAAGGGAAAAGGCATAGCCTGCCCCTTTTCAGGGACAACAGGCTCTGAAACTCAGATTTGTTTCCAGGCATAGATGAATGCATGCCCCAGCCTTGGGATCATCTGAATCAACGGGGAAATGTTCTGTTTGTTTGACCAGATACTTTAATTAGATTTTTCTTTATGATAATGTTCCTAAAAATGGGAAATGTAGAATGCTTTGGCATTCAGTTTTTCTTATTATCTAGAAATTGTATTAATACCATTACATTCGAATTTCATATGCTTTCTAGCTATGTATGCCTGGCATATCTTTGTATGCTCTGACATCAGATGATGTGCTGGATAGTTATTGCAAGTGAAGATCTGTTGACTTTTTTCCTGAAACAGAAATGTTAGATCTAATGTCCTGGATCTGTTTCAACTTGGATAGATCTACATCCACTAAAATTGTCCAAATTCAAGATGGTCATAATATTATTTATCTTCCTGTCTTAATCCATGGTCTGTTTAACATCATCTGTTGTTAAAGAGTCACCCCTGCTCCAGCTCACATATAATTACATTTCAGCAACAGATAAAGCAATTCTTAGCTAAAGTCTGTAAATCTGATTGCTCTTATCTTGCAAATAAATAAATAAAAGGTGCTGTTATCCTTCACCCTCATCTGAACCCTCATGGCAGCAGGAGTGCAGACAGTGAATGAAGGGCACAGCAGGTGCTGATACAGAACATCTGATGAGCTGTGTTAGACAGACTTCCAAGTGGTGCTTTCTGGTGGAACTGTTTGAGTTACTTGCCCTGAGTTACTGTTAGAGATTATTTCTATACACATAAATAATGAAGAGAAATTATCTCAGCAGGAAGGCAAATTCATTCACAAAAGCAAATAAAATGAGCATGACTGTTGAATCTGTATTAAGATCTCTTTCTAGGACCACTCTCTCCTTTTCACAATGTATCCTGAAAACTGAATTACTTTCCATTCTGGGTGCACAGAGCTGGACTAGTGAGTGTAACTGTACAAAGAGGAAGATGGATATTGATCATCCCAGAAACCGAGGGACAGCAAGAAGCAGGGAATTTCAGAAGCAGGACAAGAAAAGGAAAAGAAAGAGAGGAATAAAAATAGGAAAAAAAATATTTTTGGTTTCTGATCTCAAAAATATAAATGTGAGCACTTATTCTGCTACTTTTAATCATGTTGTTGACTAATAAAATGTAGAACTAGTGTCCCTGGAGGAACGCAGTTTCAAAGCCAAAAATATTGTTAAATGTGCCATGGGAAGTCTGTATCTCAAAAGGTTGACACCCTGATATGAAAGGCTTTGTATGAAATAATCTTATCTAAATCTAATCACATGCATAGACCACATGAACAGTCAGCTTGAAGAAAGTTTGAAGAAGTCTTTTGATCCTGGAAGCTTCCCTGCCTCCATTTTTTCACCTTCCCCCCAGTTTTACCGGATGGATCAACAGGAGCTATTGCTTCTGCCTACAGATTTTGCCTTGTTCAATTCATTCATAACCAGACAAGGTAATTAATCTGCATGTTGATCAGTGCTGTGAAAGCCTGAGCTCTGCTCCGTTTCCAAGCAGTTGCATCACAGTTGCAGTTGCCATTAGGATGAGTGACACAACTGATAGCACACTTCTGGGTGGCAAGGACTGGAAGATTGTCCTTGGTAGTTTCCCAGTTGGTATAAATCAGCACAGGAAAAGTTAAAACAACAGAAGTGGTCTTTTTTTTTTTACTAGCTACTACTTTAAATAGCCTGGGAAGTTCTTTGAGAGAAAAGGTATCGGAAAAAAAATTAAAAAGTTATCAAATAGTAGCATCAGGTCTTAAAACTCCCAGTGCAAAAGCTATATGGGAGGCTTAAGGCCAAAAGAAGAAAAACCGCTAGAAAGCTTTTTCAGTAGAAGATATTATACCTCTTAGAAAAACTTAATTAACTGTTTAGAGACATTAAAAAGCCTACACAAGAGTGTAATGAAAACTGCTCCATGAGACATTCTGGAGTTGGATCAGAGTTCCAAGAATCTAATATGGCTCCTGTCTGAGCTGCAAAATGCAATTTAATTAAGCAATTAGTGGTAAAGGATGCTACAAATTAGATCAGTGTGACAGTAGCAGAAAATTAACGCTTCTTCTCCACTGCCTCTTCCCACTTGCATCTTCAGAATAGATTTTGAAATAAAGAATACTTGCAATAAAAATGTTATAACATCACACTAGCATGAATTTGGTTACTGCACAACAAAGCTGTTTGTATTAACTGTTTCTGGATTGTCATAAAGAACAAAACAACTTTCAAGATTTTTTTGACCCTCATATCCTCTTTAGTTTAACTCAACTATAGATTTTTTTTTTTTTACAGGAGATGACACTAATTCTGTAAGGAAAACACAAATTTTATCACAGAAAGAAAAAGACCCAGAAAGAAAATCTCTTCAAACTGTCTTTGGTTTTACAGTAGTATTTGAACCCTTATCTATATTTAGGGTTCCCACAAGCCTTTTCTCCTCTAAATGACTCTGCTGTGCTTTAATCTGAATACCTTCACCAGGTTTTTAATGCCTCTTAAATTACCTAATTCTGCAGTTCCATAAGCAGATTAAATCCTGATAAATACTGATGTTGCTGTCCCAACTTTTACTTGAATCTGATAGCTTTACTTCTACACTGTTGGCCCCACACACTTGAAATCCTTGTTCTGGCAGTAGCATTTGTGGCCATGCAGTGAACTACAGCAAATTATGATTAACTTTTTTCCTGAGGATCATTTCCTCAGTCCAGCTCACTCACTGCTGTATACACTGCTGTACTGGCACAAGGCAGAGAGGAGATACGGAAAATGAGCATTTGGAAAAAGACCCTCTTCTTGCAGCAGCAGTGATAACTTATATCAGCTCAAGCTACTCTTGGATCTACAGTTTGAATTCATCTCAATAAGTCACATGATGTGTAGTTATAAGGCACAGCCTAAAGCATCATTGGCACTGTTGGGGAGAGATTCTTCTACTTCAGGGGAGAGATCCCTGCTATTTCACTCTTTCCAGGCACAGCCATGCCTTCCTTGAGCTGGCTTTGGTGCTTGTCAGACTCAGCAATGACCTGATTCAAATTCCTAAACCAGCAGTCACGTCCACTAGCAAGAGAAAGCAAATGGATTCCTGAAGGTTACAGAATTGAGCTGTTCCAACAAAGTGCTTGACAAGCTGCAGAACTGATATGAAAGAGAGGATAAGATCATGTAGTCAAGAGAAGGAACATATCCTTCCCTTTTGCAAGTGGTGAGCTGCTACATTGTCTCAAAAATAAACTGTTATATTAAACATTCCCAGGAACGTTCCCAGACAATTAGACCAACTGGCACACAATGGACCGTTGGCCATGCAAACAAACTCATAAACTACAAAACAGGCTGGCTGCATGCGAACTTCCTGTTGGGAAATGTCCCTGGAATGAGCTGTCCTTGGGAGACGGTTAGTTATGACCTGCCAAAATAGTAACAGGCAATGTTTTAGTAGTTTTCTACTATGGATGGTGGAGTTCCAGTGCCTGGGAATGTTCCCAGATGCTTTGCATATAGCCAGCATGTCTAACACTGTAGAAACCCAGGTCACTACATACTAGAGATCTGCCCAATGGCTTGATGCCCCCAAATCTTGGTTTTCGGTGTTATATCTTGGGGTTCAGGAGTTGCTTGGATTTGAACTCATGCATAAGAGGGTTTTAGGCACTGATATCCTGAAAATTTTGGTGACCCTTATTCCGGTATTTTGTTTATATTAGTTACTGGCATGCTTAAGCTTGTCTGTCTCTTCCAAATACATTCTAAACGCTGAAAGAAACCTCCTTCTGACCAGCTGAGAGTCCATATATTCTTTTTCATTCTTTTTCTTCATTGTCGAGGCAGTTTTCTGTTTTCTGAACATCCTTTTCCTTAACTGGTTAAATATTCTAATAGGTTAAATGTGTGGCTGGAGACTCCCACTAGACAACAGTATCAGCAACCACAAGTGATCTGGGCTCTTCCAGAGTTTTGAAGTGTCATTTAGCCGTATGTAACTTGGCTACATGGGAGCTCACTAAGCATGGATTAAGCCATTTTCCCCCTGGTGTGCCTGAACGATATAGCTCACTGGGTCTCTATCCTGCTACAACAGTAAGCAACACTGTAGGCAGATCACTGTAAGTTGGTGACCTTCTATGTGTCCTTGCAATCCATGCTCCCACTCCACTTTCAAGGCCCAAAATCTCATCGGCTTCAGGTGTAGGTGTTTTCAAGTGCTTTCAAATGAGAAAGAAATTTTTTGAAATTTTTTTATGAAAACGAAAGGCTGTCCTTTGCTATAAATTGTCTTCCTCTATCCAACATCTTTATATATTTATCTAAATAAATAAAACTTGAAAAGCAGAAAACATGCATCCTAGCAGGGCCTGACTAAAACACCTTTTCTTCATCACCCATATTTTCCCTCTGTTAGATGCAAGTTTACAAGGGGTATAAGCTGTCCTAAACTGATGTAAACAGGACAACATGGTAACTTCCACCAATTTGTGCCAAAACTCACACAGTTTGCATGCTGGTAGAACTGAAAAGCTCAGCCCTGGAAAAAAACAAGAACAAGAAAACACAAATGAGATGGTTTTATTCATTGAATGTGGCTGTATCTGCTGTATCTGCTGTATCTGCCTGTGTGTCTTGAGGACAAAGGATAACTGACTGTTCCTGCTTCTGCTGGCTAGAGACTCATAGAGTTGCCAACTCCTCATTTCAGCACCAGTCTCACAAAGGAGTCTTACCAGGAGCAGAAGGGTGGGGTCAGTATGTGCACAGTCCTTATTCAGTTGTGGATTTAAAGTTGTCTCTTGGCAGTCTAGCAAAGACTAATACAACCCAACTGCAAGTCCTGAGGGGCTCAGAACATCATTGCATGTCATTAATTCTGTCTGCGAATGCTGCCTCCTACCTCCTCTCTGTCAGCTTTAAAGGGTTCAGATTTTTTTTTCTTTCCTGATGAAATCTGTTGTTAAGAACAGGAATTAGAAGTGGTCATTCTTTCAATAACAGTGACTGACATGGCTGCCAAAATCCTCTGTGAACTGTGACCTACTTTGATTGAGACTGTGGCTGTATATTTACAGGGTCTAATGAGGAGCTGTTATGTTGTACTGCTAAAGATAGGAGCAATCTCACATTTAATCACTGCTTAAACTAGATGACAGTGTGTGCTGGTTGAAACTGTGATCTTGGTTTTTCTGCAATGAGTGATCTTATTATTTTGCTTTTCAGACCTTTAAAGAAAAAAAAAAGTGATGTGAACCTCTGATAATTTAAAAGATTCTACCAAGCATCTCTCTTCTGGTGCTCCACTGATTTTTCATTGACAATCTAGACTAATAAAGCAAATTTAGGCACCTCTGTCTCTTTATCACTGTATAGATTTTTCACATGTTTCTGTTCATGAGGAGTTTTTACAGAAATTAAATCTAAGAAAATTTTGGTTTTTAACGTCTGATTAACAGGGAAAGCATATAGGTAGGAAGAGAGGGGTCCTTGGTACAGAATCTAATTTCCTAAAAGAGACAAACCCAACACTGTTTAGAAACTAAAATGTTCATATTCCACAAGGCCAAGAGTGTATTTATCTTTATTTCTAATGTAGTTTCAAATGAATATGTGATCTATTTTTAATTTGACTCGAGATCTCAGCCAAGACATGCTGATGTCAGCAGCAGTTCCTTCTTCACCTCAAAAGACAGGTCACGAGGAAATAATGTTACCATTTCATTTTTCACTGAACACTTGCATTCTTTATGACAGTTTCATTTCCCTTTTCAAAAATTCCTCTTGCTGAATTCCATTCTGAGTATAAATTTTTACTCTTATACCTTGTGTAATATTCTATTTCAGTGCATTGCTGTAATGGGGCCACCTGATTTATGATAATCCATAATAATAGTTAGCACCAAGATCCCATGATAAAAACACTCAGTGAAAGACAATTTATACATTTCATGATGTTGCAAAAACATGGGATGTGCAGAACAGAGGTAATATTTTGCATGCTTCAAATATAAGGCCAATTGACAACCATAGGAAAACAGAGGAATAACAAGGCTCCAGACTGCACATACCACTTATTTGTGGGGATATTCAGAAGAATTCAAAGTGCAGTGCAGACAGTCAGCAGAATCAATGTAATGTGATCACAAAATCTTCTTCACAGTGCAAGCAGCTGTCTGCGAGACAGAAAGAATTTCAGGAAATGTGATGGGCCAGACAATGTCTCTCTACCCCTCAGCTTGCTGCTCAGTTCCCAGAGTATGTACAATATTGTATCCATTAGATCAAAAATGTAATCAGGCAGCTGTAGGAGGACCTAGAGATTGTCTTAACTATCCAGAAAGCCTACAACAGTCATTCCTCAATCATAATGTCAGGCTCATCTCCAGGAATGGAAGAACTTAAATCATTATCTTTTAGATATGTCAAACTAGTTTTGGCTCTGTTTTCTAAGATCATTTGACCTCCTGTGCCAGGCTAAATTCTAGCTAGTGTTGCCAAAAGCCTGTCTTTCAGATTCCCTGTGAATCTGGTGAGAGCTATGGATTTTTTGGCTTTCTTTTTTCACTTCCCCTGAATTTTTGTGTGGTGCTCCAGAGAGCTGACAGACAGCTGCTGTGTTTGTGTGTCAAAATGGCTGGATTCCAAGCTTTGGAGAAACAATTAACATGAACTGATCCATCACTTACCCACAGTCCTCTCTTTTGGTTAATTTGATTGTTTAGAAGGAATAGATGGAACTTTTATATAGCTATTAAAATATGATTTTATAATATACTTCTGCAGAACATGAGTTTGCAGGTCATTATTTAAAAAACATCCTCCACATTCATCTTGAAACCTTTAATATCAGTTAAAACCCAGTAGTAGTACAAAAAAACCCCCTAAAATAGCCCTGCTGTTACTTTTTCATACTCTGTGGGCTGGATCATACAGTCCCCGCTTTTACCTACTTTCTTGTAGGTTCTCAGATACTAGTTTATAAAGTAGCTCTTAGGTATCTCACAACTCTATCTTTTTCTTCAGGTGACAAGGGGCTCAGCCTCCTGTGGATTAACCTATATGACTTCTTCTACAGTGTATTCTCCTTCCCGATGACCCTTGCCACAGCTAGCAGAGTTCTCCCCACATTTCCAGCATGTTTTCAGAGTAGACTAAAAACACAGTGCTGAGCAGTTCCATAAATACAAAGCTAATTTGGTGGCCAGAATCAAAATTCTTGGATGCCACAGAGAAACACTTTTAATATCTCCATAAGTTGAATAAGCCACTTGTAGAAATTCTCTGGGAATGGCTGCCTGCCTTGGTAAGGCATCACCTTCATTTGAGCTGTCAAATGCTCTTAGTCACACTAGGTTTTACTTGGATGACTGAATGGCAGTGAGCAATCAGTCTCCTCTTAACCTTCTCTTCTCCCAGCTACCTTGTCCTTTCCTCATAGGAGACATACTCCCATTTCTTTATCATCTTTGAGGCCCTTTGCTCGACTGTCTCCAGTATGTGAAGCTGAGGGAAATGGGGTTTAGCCTGGAGAAATATTGACTGCAGGGAAACATTTTTGCTCTCTGCAACTACCTGAAGGGAGGTTTTAGTGAGGTGGGGATTGGACCCTCCTCCCAAGTAACAAGCAATAGGATGAGAGGACGTGTCTTCAAGTTGTACCAGGTGAGGTTTAGATTGGATATGAGGAAAAATGTCTTCAGGGAAAGGGTGTTCAAGCATTTAAAGAGGTTGCCTAAAGAAGTGATTGAGACACCATCCCTGGAGGTATTTAAGAGAAACATAGAAGTGGTACTCAGGGACACGGTTTAGTGGGGGGCTTGGCAGTGTTAGGGTAACAGTTGGACTCAATGAACTTAAGTATCTTTTCTAAACTACATGGTCCTACGATTTTATGATTCTATGATTCTATGTATGTCCATGATTCCTCTCTCAGTCTGAGGAGACTGTTTAGTAAAGAGAATGAGTTATGAGATAGACCAAACTCCTCTCTCTCAGCAATTGTAAATTCAAAATTAAGGGGTTTTAATCGAGGAAATGTGGAAAAAAACCAGAAGAAATAACAACCCTTTGTTAAAAGATATATGAATGTTGGCAAAAACAGTAACAGAACACAAAAGAAACGAGACAGTGGTCCTAGAAGGAAAAGTCTGACTGAACACTTCTCTGTCCTTTAGCGCAGCCCTAACCGTGGCCTGCAGGGGGCGCTGTTGGATCGCTGGAGGTGCAGGGCCTGCAGGTCTCTGTCGTGGCCAGCAGGGGGCGCTGTTGGGCTCTGGCGGTCACCACACGGGGAGGGGGGTCCGGGGGGGGTCTCAGATCGTGGGAGAAACCGAGAAGGAAATGGGGGACCCTTCCCTCAGTGGGAGGAAGGGGTAAGGAAAACAGTTCACCCCCCAACAGGACTCACTGTGGTTCTCAGTTGATGGCACCCCAAAAAAAAAAAAGCTCCTCCTTTCCTCCCAGTGAGCACAGAGACTCTCCAATGAAAGCACAGCAGGTCCGGGCTGGAGACAAAAAACAGCTCGCGGGCAGATTAAAGCCAGCAGTCAGGGCTGAACAGGATGGGAAGCCAGACAAACAGGCTTCCAGACCTTCTCTCCAAATGCCTGCATGCAGACCCCCGTCTCTGTCCGAGAGCCAACTCTGCAGTCTGCTCAGTTCTCAGTCTGGGCGATCAGCTCCCCCCAGCCTCTCTGATGGCCCATTAGCCAGGAATTCGGCTAGATCTTTTGCTAGTTGGCTCCCTTCCCCCTTTTCCACTCAAACTCTGTCTTTCCTACAGTGGGGGGGGGGGCAAGGGAAAGACAAATTCTCCTGAATTTCTAACCTATAACAATTCTCTTGTATTGAGGATTGCAGAACTGGACAGAGTATTCTAGGTGTGAACTCATCAGTCCTAAGCAGAAGGGAAGAAGGATCAGCTCCCCTGACCTGCAGACAGCAGTCCTCCTAACACAACCAAGGATACCACTATCCTTCATGGTGGAAAAGACATACTGCTGGCTCATTTTTAACTCGGTGTCCACCAGAAACCCCAGATGCTATTCTGCAAAGCTTAGTAATTAGTTACTAAGTGATATTTATGAAACATTCCTCCAAAATGGCTATCTGTGTCAATAAATATATGTAGACAACGACTCAGATGTACTGATGAAGGAACCGTTAGATCTGAGTGATCTCTCCTCTTAGCCTTCATGTGATAAGTTTTCTGCATTGTAAAACGTATCTTAAGTCTGCAGCTGTGGAAGCAGGTTTCACTTCCCTCACATTAGTGTAGATTTTTCACTGAGAACAGGTTTATTGTTTGCCCTGAAACCAATAAATCTTGCTTAGGACACCAAAGTCAGGAATATAGAATTTGTTTCCCGGTATTCACATAAATTCTAGTATGATCATTTTACTAGGAAAAAAATGAATAAGTGGTAAGTAACACTAACCTAGGTGAAAATCCTGTTATAGAGAAGGTTACCGATGATACGACCTCTGCTAGTTGACTTCTGAAGTAGTGGTCATTGAAAATACAAGTAACAAAGTGCTACAGTGATGTAACAGTAGTACTAAAATGATAAGTTGTGACTGACCTCACATTATGTTTTCTTGTTCTTTCTTCATTGGCAAAGTTGGATTGAGAGGTTTCATCCCATCCCTTCTGCTAACTGCCCTCTTCTCAGTTTGCAGCCCTTTCATCTAGACTGATCCAAGTGTTTGAAATGTGTGCTATTAAGTGGTTAAGTGAAATATTCCTAATAAGTGCCTCCTACTCCTTTACGTTGTTTTGTTTCTAAATAATAAACCAACAAAAACATTTTTGATGGTAGTACTAATGTTCTGAGGAAATGTAGTTTCCTACCCTGGAACTGGTACTAGCTGGTACTTAGGCTTAATGCCGAGATTTTGGAGCTTGTTGGAAAGCAGGACTGAGACTTTAGTGGTCACAGTGGTCTCAGATGGAAAAGTAAAGACATAGAGTGGCAGATGACGCACAGATATGTAACATGTCTTGGGCTGCTGTCTTTTGCATTAGCTGTACCTTCTGAACTGCAGCTGCTTTCCCAGTTATAAGGAACTGATGATTGCAATGAACTTTGGTGGCCCTCTTCCATAGATCAATATTTTCGAGAGACTCTGGCCAGTGTAATGTCAACCAGTGGTTTCTGTAAATCCCTTGTTCCTACAGTTCGCTGATTTCCTACAGGCTCAGGTTATCCAAATGTAATTGAAGCCTTTAGAACAGGACTCTGGGCCATCCCTATGTGGTAGCAGAGAGACGAAAAGCATCTATAATGAACAACAAAGTGGTTCTTTGCTGTTGTCTCTAAACACAGACAAAACCATGTGATATTCTATGGCTTTCACAGAACCAGGCTAAGTATTTACACAGCCTAGGACATCCAGTTCCCCACAGTGTCCTTTCTTGAACTACACATTTACAGAAGGACACAGTTGATGTGTCCTTGGTCAACAATTTGGCCAACATCTCAGTTTGCCATATTTACCTTCCTAATCTCTTTTTTATCATATAGAATTCTTTTTTTGCTTGATTTCTCAGAGATAGTTGCAGACCACAGGAACAAAGAGAGCCCAAGGCATAATTTAAAGCATTTACATTTTTCTTCTAGATGTTCTGATAAATGAGCAGGGATGTGTGGGAAATACCTCTTTTTGCTTGTGAAAAAACTGAAGGTAAATCATGAAGAGAAAATTATGAGTTTGTGAACATGAACAATAGACCTGGAAAACTGTTTTTAAGACTTACTCCATTATAGTGAGGGAACAGAAAAAGACTAATCTGTAGGCTCAGTCAAAACCAGCCAGCACTTCTAGAACATTATAAACTTCAGGGCTTATAAATAAGCTGAAGTACAAGAATTAGTCCTGAAGTCTCCAATGGATAATCCTACACAAAAGACATATGTGAAAAAATCATTACCTCTGGGAAAACTGGGGTAGAAAAAGATCCACATTTGTCAAATAAATAAAATATTGTCTTCTCATTTCACCTTTTTCAGCATAGTGGTCTGCTATTGTTCTTCTCATTTATAAACATCTCTCATGCACTCTTCCAGAAAGTACTTCCCCGGGGGAAATGCAGTAAAACTTTCATGCCAGCATTGCAAGTAGTGTTTGTAAGAAAAGGGGTAAAAAACAGCTTGTCCAGTAGAAGCTATCCAGGGAATATAGGTAGTTAGACTTTTGTTTTCCAAACTGGAAAGCTGTCAGGAGGCTGATGCTTTAATCTCTCATCTGGCAATGCGACAAATCAAATTGGCCAAGAACTGAGAAGAGCAAGGATGTAGGATATTGTAGACCCATGATACACAGTAAAGCAGTGGCATGTTGGTATGATGCCATTATTTTCTGTGCTTTATTTCAGCTGTAGGTCAATTAGTATAGTAAGAGAGTGATATTGTCATTTTATCTACGTGTATCTCAGTTGGCTGAGGGAGGCCATGAGGAGTTAAACAGGTAGTGAGAGTGTCTGCATATCGGGCAGTGTCATTTGGCCTGTCTGAAATCACCCAGCAGTTCAAGCAGAAGGACTAAACCAACTAGCTTTCTGCAGGCAATATTGAGAAAGGAAATAAGGATGCTGATTAAACAGTCAGCTGCCAGTGGAAAGCAAACAGTCTTAGGTCTTGACTACCTGACCATGGAACAGGTCTCAAATATAGTGTGCTGCTTGTGCAATCAGCCTGTAGTCATGTTAGAACTTAATGGGCCTGAGACTGCAGAGGATGGCTTTTCACTCTACTGCTTTGATGATGTGACATATAAGAATTATGTTAATATTGTATTGACATTCATAGGAACTCAGCCTAACCAAGAGAATAGGCATCTTGACTTATTTTTTCCTGTACCACTGTACCATACTGAAATACCGTAACAGGGTGAATTTATGCTGATACTTTTGGTCTGTGTTTGGCCCCAGCCACCTGCAGTAGTTTATATTCTCCCTGTCAAGTTCACTGGTAGAACAGTGAATTCGTCCTTGGAGGGAGAACTTCTGTATAAACTGTTTTAATTGGTGTTCTGTGATTGGCTAATTGTCCTCCAAGGTCGCTTGAAGGAGAATTTGAGGAGGAGGATGAAGTAACGCCCCCAGACTCAATTAAGAAAGACCCTCAAAGCATACTGCGTGTGCGTTAGGGGATTTCCAAAGTTCTCACGCATGTGCAGAAGAGATGCACTTACATAACCAGGAGGTGGGACTGAGGGCCTGTGGCTGGGCGGTGCTGGCCACACCTGGGAGGTTGTGGTCACTCAGTTAATTGTATATAGCGCTTTCTTGGAAGGCATCTAACTTCACACCAAGGACAACGTTGCCTTTTGGCAGGGACGCCTGCCAGTTTGTGAACTTACTGACTCTCCAAGGATGCAGCTTCTGCTATGGGTAATTATAGGTATGCTAGGTTGGTGAGATAACTTTATGGGCAATAGGTGGGTAACTGGGGAGATCATGCTGGGGGCTTATTTCTCTCCTCCTTCCTCCCTTTTGGGTTTGTTCGTTTTGTTGGCCACCTCTTGGTAATAAAGATTGGTTTTTGTTAAGCTTTTAACCGTGTCATGGTTTTCAAGATTCAGTATGTTCCGAACCCTCCCTAATACAAATGCCTATGGCAAATACATAGGGGAAGGCAGTTTCTTGACATGCTGTACGTGGTTTTGGGTTTAAAAGGAGGGGAGATAGAAGATTTGATAGCTACAAATGGGTCCAAAAAAAAAACCTGAAGCAATTCGGGAGAAACTGGTTTTCCTAGGGGAGTTTCAGAGGCCTCAATGAACAGTACTGAATAACCTCTGAGGAACTCTAACATGAACAGGAAGAATGATCCTCTGTGTAGGACATTACCTGAACTGTCTACACAAGTATTTGCTTTAGAATTTTCCATGCGAAAAGGGGAGATCTCCTCAAACCCTTGGTGTTTGATTAGACTATCAGAACCCCAGGAAAGGCAAGACCCTTGTGCGCAACCCATCTATCAGCATCCTGTTATGGGCACACTTCACTGAGCAGTTTGATAGATCAGAGGGCACTTTGACTAACATCTCAGGGTGACACGCCAACCAGAGAGACCCTTTCCTGGGTCTTCACAGCTTTACCCACTGCCACTGATTTCTAGTGCCCTTGAAAGACTCATATTAACAGCTTATGGAATAACACTCCTTATTGATAAAATATCGACAGATTATGGTTCAAGGATTGCCAGTGAGAGTATATGACCACAAAAATGTATTCAAAGCAATATAGTAATTCAAAGTGACATACAAACGTTGATCCCCAATAAAAGCTAGCTCAAAATAATCATTCAGTATTCATAGAGTATGATTCTTACTCAGTAGGAGTCCCTATGGGGCAGGAGAGAGGTTCAGCCAATTGACTGATCCCAGAAGTTACACTGGAGTCTTCCCTAGTTAATCTCCATTCTTAACTCACTTTTATACAATTTCTTTATGTTTAAGTGGAACTTGAGTGACTTTAGTCATACATCTTACTCAGTGAGGAGTGGTCATACCTTGGGAGAGAGTATTTCAGCAGAGTATCTGAGATAACCTTGGGATGGGGACACGTGTCACTCCAAGGAGAGTGATTTCCCCATGGTTGCTGATTAAACAGCAGGACATCTTCCTTTATTTCCCTTGGTTTTCAGCTGTTGTGCAGATTATCAGCTAAAAAGTACCACTGAGTTCCCTCCTCTGTAAGGGTTTCAACAAAGCCTGGCCATGGTGTCTTAACTCCCCTCCACCTTCCATTTCATCTCCCCTTAGCGTGCATTGCGTGGGGGAAGTTGGGTATGCTGACTGCATTCCATCCAGGGAGTAGCAGCCATATTCCTCCCCAGTAATTTCTGTACCACTATCTTTTTAATGCCCCCAGTCTTTTCCTCACTGAATTGATGTTGGATTTGACATCTAAGGGGGCTGAGGAAAAAGCAATTAATTGGGGATGAGATAAGAAAAGAATTTAATTTGGTTACAAGACGCATGCGCACCCCTCTGTTAACAGATGTTACAATTTATAATACTGCCTGTCCAATCCGAGGTTCTCCCACTTTGGCTTTTGCCCTGGACCACCCTCAGTCATGCCCTTGGGAACTGGGGCTAGGGTCTTTTTGGGATCACTTACTTTATCCTTCTAGTCTTCCTTGGAGCACAAAGGGCACATAGTTACCCAGAGTTTGACTGTACCCTGCAGTTTAGGTCAAAGTATAGGTGTTCTCTAAACAGAATAGGCCTACCTTGACAAGAGACTAAACATTTTCTAATGGAGTTCAAGGGATAATTTATATGGGGAGCATGGAAAGGAGTAATAGGGTTGGGGAATGTGTGTAGTTACTATGCTAACGGTAACGGGTAAGGGTAAAGGAATACATGGTGCTGGTTTTGAAATCTACTTCTGCTATATAACTATTTATAAAACTTATAAAAATTAGAAAAAACAAAAAACTAAAAGGACCTTAAGGCATCACGTTCCTCAGTGGAATAACAAAGGGACAAAGTTTCAACTAAATGTGCAAATTTTTCTGTGTGATCTAGTCCATAAGAGTGATTGTTCTCTCACTTTGTGTTTCTGAATAGACTTCTCTATATCAGCTAATCACCTTAGGCTCTCTTTCCAGATGCTCAAACTAAATTGATAGTGTTAGGGTGCAAGAAATTTCATCTAAAGTTGGTCAAATAATAAGATATGATTGTCCAGCATTCCTATACAGGTCTTTGTGGTTTGTATCTGACATACTATATTCCTTAATTCCATCTATCCAAGTAACTGGTCTGCTGTTTACAACTTTTTTGTGAAAGTTTCAATAGTCTATAAAGCTGATTTTATGTCAGTTTCATAATCTTATCATGAGTAAGATTGATAGTATGTCTACATCTTATGAAGTTTGGACTCTTGCTCAGAGCAAGCCTTTTGTGGAAATCACATACAACATATGACACTGGTTCTCTAAATGATAGGCTTACCATTTAGCATGTTTTTTTCTAAATAACTTCCTCTCCACCTTATCCAATTTTTAGAGGCTCATGTTGCCATAGGTCTTATTGTTCTTGGGTTTTTTAGTCACAGATAGATAATTCCTGCCACAGATTGACTGCAGTCTGAATCACTTGAACAACTCCTACAGTGGAAAGATAAGGAAAGTGACAAAGAACTGTGTCCGTGTTTCTTGTATGTTTTGTGATTGTTTTAGTAATTATCATGACTATTCCTTTTAATTGCAGTTATACAAAATATGAGTAGGACATCATGGTTGAATTAAAGAGATGGAATAGAAAAGAAGGGAAGATGCAGGACATACCACTTGCCAGGAATGATATTATGTATATGTGTGTGTGTGCGTGTTGATGTATAAGCCAAACATGAGGTTATTTCTTCTTTGTTACCAATGAAACAGTGCCCTGAAGGTCTTGATTAGTGAAAATTGAATTTAGATATAAAGTTTAAATCTTTACAGCTGTGAGCAGTCCTAGAAAGAATTCCTACCAAAAGTGATAGAGCTTATGATCTTTACCCTCTCCCTGGATGGGACTAAAGCTGCTGTGATTTGTGGGCATATCTACATGCTGCATATGAAACTTTGTGCAGTGATCCATTTTAAATAGGCTGGAAACTCCACTTCCTTTGCAACAAAAAATATTTCTAATGCCAAAAGGCAGCCATGTTAGTGGAGCCTCCCTATTTCTGCACCAGCAAGACTACGCTGCCACCAAATTTAGTTAACTCAAGGAAAGTTTCACATTAACATGTTTGTTTTCAGGTCCAGAACGTGTGCTGATATTACTGAATATTGCTTTCTGGTGTAGTGACATCCTTTATACAACAGATATTTCCAGTTTTCTCACTTGGCTGCCGAGAATTCGGCTACATTATATGAAAGGGAGAGAAAGAACAATACAAAATATCTGACTTGCATTGCTTAATTTTATTTGTGCCTCATCCTCTTGTTCCTATTTTAACAATTTTCATTTATTTTTGAAGTCACATGCCCCAGCATAGCCTTTTAGTCTTTTTAAGAAGAGCTGTCAGAGATATTCACTTTTCTTACGAAGGGAGTCACTGTTTTGTGCATAGCTTATTCTCTTTTTGGTGCCAGAGATACAATTTATCAGCAATTTAATTCATAATAAGTTTCCTTAGTGACTCTTTCCTTTAGTTCTCACTCCTGCCTTTTTGTCACAAGAACCACTGATTGGCATATTTCTGCTTTTACTTTATGGATTTATTGATGATACTATCAATCTTACTCAGGCAGGATGACAGCTTAGAATTAGACTCACTTTCTTGGCAGTTTCTGCAGCTAGCCTTCAACAAAGTGATAGCTCCAGACCTTTGTCAAATGCTCAGTGATCTGGATCCCAAAAGACAACTTTCAGGTTCTAGACTTGAAAGTCTTAATCATCAAGCTATTAGAAAACTTTGTGTGAGAGTAATATGTTGGGAAGCATTTTTCGAGCAAGGGAGCTGCTATTTAAAGCCAAACATAGTTGTTAGATTGACCTGCATTGCCCCCCTTTAACAAAGGTGTTAGTTGAATTAGGTTTTTCATCCCTTAATTATTAATAGTGCTGATTACCCATATTTCCAAGAGTTAGAAACAATCGTTTAGGTCATGAGATATGTCTGTCTGCCAATAGTAAAACTAGAAAAAAAAATTATACCCTTAAGTATCATTGAATTTGTAGGGTTCTGATTACACTAGGCAATTAGTGAGATATTTCATATTTTGCTTTCTATTACAATAATTAGATCACTACAAGTCTTATGCTGAATGTACCACAGTATAATCATGGAATCATAGAATAATCTGGGTTTGAAGAAACCTTCAAAGGTCATCTAGTCCAATCCCCCTACAATGAGAAGGGACACCTTCTACTAGACCAGAATGCTCAGAGCACCATAGAGCCTGACCCTGAATGTTGCCAGGGATGGGGTATCTAGCAGCTCTGTGGGCAACCTGTGCTAGTGTTTCACCACCTTCATTATAAACATTTTCTTCCTTATTTGTGGTCTGAAGCTACCCTCTTTCAGTTTAAGGTCAGTACCTCTTGTCATACTGCAACAAACCCAACTGAAAATTAGTTCTCATCTTTCTTATAAGCCACCTTTAACTATTGAAAGGCTGCAGTAAGGTCTTCCTGGAACCTTCTCTTCTCCAAGCTAAGTGACCTGAAGTTTCTTATGTTGCTGCAATACATTCTACTTACCACAGGGAAAGTGCTGTGATGAACTAGCTAAGTTTGCATGATTACAGCTCTATCCCCACTGAAATCAAGATATGACCTTTTATCTGACTAGTGTATTTAAAATAATGTATTATTTGTGTGCATAAACTAGATCACTTTTGTACTGCCTATGTTATGTAGAGGGGTTATAGTAAAAGTTGGCCTAAGGAAAGATTGTTTTCTCAATTCAAGGCACCGCTTAAAACAAACATGCTGCCTATGCCACAGGGAGAATAAAACTAATTCCAACTTTCAAGCAGCTCATGGAATAGTTGATAGGGGTTATATTTTAGCTTGGTAGTAAATATTTGTTCCACAGTTTTTAATAACAACAGTTACTTGAAACTATTCTTCTGTTCATAGATTATTTTGCAAAGGATCTACAAAATTTTTTTAAAAGGTAGATAAAGGGTTGAGAATAAATTGTTCAAGTAGACTTAACTATGGAAAAACATGCTCTATTTAAAAACAAAGACATAAAATTATTGGAAGGAGAAGGGGGATAACAGAGCTGCAAAATATTTCAGTGTAGATTTTCCTTGAGAACAGTCTTATTAGCAGATAAATTTTAAAATAATTTTTTTTAAAAATACATTAAAAATGATGCTGAATTACCAGAAAGAAGTATCTGGTGTGGCTCTATCTGAATTCTCACATACTTAAAATATGAATGGCAAACCAAAAGTCAGATGCTTCTGCCTTAACATAGTAAGTGAATATCACCTTACCAATCCTTTCTGTTGAATGTCCATTCAAAATTTCTGCTGTATAGGCCAAAACCATATTGTTCCTTATTTTGTGTTGCTGACATGTAACATGGTGTTTTCAAAGTATGGTTGAAGCTAAATTCCTACTGCACTTAGTAAGGAACATAAGAACTAGTGCCTACAAGCTGTACTACTTGGAGCCAAGTTGGATGTTTTGTGGAAGAGAAGGCAACACGCAGTGAAAAATCACCATTGACCTCAGTCACTGGACAGGATCCAGTCTATGAAAGTCTGTGCATGAGAGAGAAAGTCTAAGATTTTTTGTGTTCTGTACTAGATACAGACTCTTGCTTAGGAAAAAGCACACCCTCCCTTGAGCAGATGGTGAAAACTCTTGATTTAACATTTCCTTTCACAAATCTAGCTATATGGGTAGTTGGAGATGTTACTGAGGGAAGAAGAGCCCTCATATAACAAGGTATTGTGTCAATTTTAGGCTGGTAAGGAACCTCTATAGAGCATTTTTTGGAGACTCAGATGGTAGACTGCATAGTCTGGAATCTACTTTATCCCCATTGATTGTAGAGAGCACCTAGGTTCTCTAAGGACTATTTTAACTAGGAAATGGAAATGAAGGGGTCTGGATCCAAGACATTATGTTCAGCCAGGTAGGATTCAACGTGGCACAATTTGCTCTTAAATTATTTTTCTAATGATCATCGTTTTTTGTGGTTCTTAAATACTACAGTAAGAGATTTAGAAAAAAAAGCCTTATGTAGGTAGAATATTTAGTCAGTGGTAGAAATGAGATACTGGAGAATAATTTGAAATTAATAACTTGGAGGATTTTTGTCTTTTTCTTTCATGTATGAATTATACACGAAAATAAAAGTTTTCTGGAAGCTGTTAATGACTATCTTGGGGTGGGTCTTTGCTTTATTCACAGTTACAGACCTGGTTAGAGCTGACAAATGTGTAAAGCAGCTTTCTTTCATGATCTTTGGAGGAGCAATTAAGCTATTTAAGTAATAAAATAGAGGAAGTCTCTGTAAATCACCACTAAAGTAACGAACAAGCGTCCAGACTTTGGTTTTAAGTAATATTTGACAAGCACTATGGCAAAGGGATATGCTAATAAGTCATAAATTTACCAGAAATTAAAGGCAAAGAAAAGTATGCCTCCGTGAAGGAATAGAAGTATTTTCTGCCTCAACATATTAGAGAACAGAATTAGAAGTTGTGAGAGACAAAATTGTGTGATCTTCCTCTTTAAGTTTTAAAGCATAGGAATATAGTAAAGAAAGAGGTCTGTACTAAACAGTATCTTTGACTTGTTGTTTGGTTTTTGTTTGTTTGTTTGTTTTCATGTGAATAGGAAACACCTGTCAGAACTCCAAAATACATTGTTTGGAACAAGTAGGACAATATTTTCTCAGGTGTAATTTTCCAGTAATTATGATTCTAGATTCTTTGAGGAAAAATAAACTGCTCGAAGATTTAATTCCTTCCCTTTAAGCTATTTGCTAAATTATATGAAAAGCTGTTTTCAGAGATCTGGTTATTTTTATCTTGGACTGCATTAACAGTGACTTTAAAACTTGTTTCTTGGTGCAAATACCCAGGGTTCTTTAATTGTTTTATATTCTGTAAACATTTATCTTCATTTAAAATTCTTTATTTGAATGAAGATTTCTTCCAGTAAACTAATTTCCTAGAATATTTGAGAAGGCAAATGCAACAGGGTCATGAAAAGGGTCTAAATAAGTTAACTTAGAAAACAAATATAGCAAATGCCTGGCTTTCTTTTCCCTGTGTTGATGAAGTTGCTAAATGAGAACAAGGCTAGTGGTGATCAATACAGTAATTGCTAGACCCATCCAGCTCATTGTGATGAACTGCTGTTTATCTGTATTTTCACTGACCTTTTTTTATGGCCCTTCCACTAGTTTCCAATTTTTATGGAAGCGCTTCAAACCCAGAGCAATTGAAATTAATCTCCTGTGAGATTTTATGAGCCACTGGAAAAAAATACCAATCTTTTATGATCTTGGGAATATATTGCAATACATCTATTACATTCCCCTCACCTATCAATTTCAGCTAATTTTGATAATTGTTTGTTTCTTGTATAGTGATTTGAAAAATGTTAAGGTCTGCAGAGATTACTTTTTATTAGGTTGGACCCATTATGTCTTTGCAGGGTCATACTACAGTATAAGAAATTTATGTAAGAATAATTTTTTATATTCATAAGCTTTTTTCAGTGTTTCCGTAATGCAAAAGAGGGTTTATTTTGAGGGTTTATTTTCTTTTAAAGAACAAGCTGTAGTACTCACTGTAATGTACTTTTACCAATGCAGAAACTCATAATTCTCGTACCGTTATTCTCTGCAAAAAAACCCCAAAGCTCTTTTTGAGAATCCCTGTGAGCTGGTGTGTTCACCTTTGTTTACTATTTCTCTTTCTTGAACATTTTTCAGCGTAATCCATAAGCACCTTAACAAGATGATTTGTTTTGTTTTTATTTTTTTTAGAAAGCAGAATACAGACATAAACATAGTCTTCAGACAGTCCTCTTTGCAGGTTTCTGGCTCTGTGTATGCCTGTCCAGTTCCTAAACATCTCTCCCCACAGCATATGATGAGATGGTCGGTTTTGAAATGTCCAGTGTGTTGTATGTGTTCAGAATGCATGAAATGTCTTGTCTCCATGGAGGACAACTGTTCTTTAAATGCTCTTTTGCATGAGAATGCTGTTTCCCATGCTACAGCCAGGCTCATGTACTGGTTAAAAAATTGTGATTTATTTTCGGTACTGAATCTCATAGAATTTGAATGAATCAACCTGTGGAATGTAGCCTGTGTGTTTCCATTCAGAGCAAATTTCCCATTGCCTACTTCCCCTAAGCTGTACCCTGTGAACAAAGGTGTCCTGTCCTCTATCTTTCTCACTCGTTTAATGTCTGAAGCAGACCTCCTTTGGATCAGTCCATTGCCAAATTATTGTAAGGTCTATTTTTACACTAGGCTGAACAAAAAAACCCAGATACAATTATCAGGAAAATTTGGTTGTGAATATAAATTTGACACCAATCTTGCAATTCTTCCTTTTCTGTTCCTCTAGTGCCTGTTCATTCTTGAATATCAGTTATTTTTTATAGCTGTAAGAACCTAGACCACCTACACCATCCTGTTCCTATAAATGCCACAGAACAGCTTTACCCAGACAGGTCAACAACAGTTTTTCACTTTTTCTCTTTGAAATGAAATCCTGCAGGCTAAATGCTGTTTAACATATTTTGTTCTAATTTAAAATGTTTTGATATAGGATTTCACATCAGTCTTTTTCCACAAGAGTTAAAAAAATATGCAGAGAGGAAACCAAATATTGCAAAGAAACCAAAATGAATAGTACATTAAGAAATCTTCCAGATATACTTTTTTTTTAAGGTGACATACCCAAAATTTTTTGGGTAGCCCTGTGCTGCTCCCTATACAGAAAGCCAAATTTACTTAGAATCAACAAAAGAAAATAGGTAGCTTCCACTTTACTGAATAGGACATTTGAATCAGTCTTCGAAGTAAGTTTGGGTCTGATCTGTTCCTGTTTGACTCTTTTCCCAGCCTTCAGGACTCAGAACAGCAGGTTTTAATTTCCAGCCTACATATCACACTGACTGGACTCATGTGTTTATTTTCCTGTTTGATATGAAAGAAACCATCATTAGTCACATGCCTACTCAGCTGGAAAAAGGAAGAAAGAAGTGTAAAGTTATTCATTGTAAAGGTATTTAATTTGCTAAGCTTGTTACTTTCTTTACCTCCAGAAAATAGGTCTGTTTAGTTTGGTTTGGCTTTCCTCACTAAGAAAGTACAGGCCATATATGTCTCTCCCATATCCTGTAGGTAGCGACACCTGATTTTCTTCCCTATCTCTTATATTACATTGAGTGGTTAATCATGCCAAGCACAACTAAAATCCTTGCTCACTGACTTCCCAGCTTCAGCATTTTGTAGAACAATAATTAATGTTTGTTGTGGGAAGCAGGCTGGGAGTTCCTCTGGTGAGCCTTTATTACTATCATCACTCACACATTGTAATGAAGCAAAAGTGATTCTTTGAAATTGTTCCCAGTGAGATCACAATTATTAAATACCATCATTGCTTATAATAACAAAACTTTTATTATCTAGGTTCCAACCCTGTCAATTTAGTCTCCCTTGAGAGCCTGTTGTTTGTTAGCCAAAAGCTGTGGGGGGACATGTTGTGAATAATGTTATTTTCATACATATATTGTGATGTAGATACAACAGGGCTTCTAATAGGGAGTGATGAATTTTCTAGTGATGGACAGGTGGTGGAGACACCAATGATTTGAAAGATACAATGGAAGTCAGTTCCTTTGTGATATGGATAACTTCATTCAAACACTGATGAGTGTAATGAGCTGGGCCATCTTAAATGAAATCCTGCAGTAAGTGTAACAAAGAAGAATAATATGGACCTTAATCAGGGACAGGTGAAGAAAGCCTCTGGAATCTGAAGGATAAAGTTTTGCAGGAATCAGAGGCAAAGGAATAGGGCTAGTAACTTGATAAGGATCTATGTTTAGCTTTTGCTTGGACTACGAAAAAATGGGTAAAAAATATTATTTGCCATATTCATGAAACAACCTTTTACAGATTCCCAGGATTAGATCAGTGATGGATTCTGCCATCAAAGTAAAGTTGTATGGATTTAGCCGAGGAATCTGGTTTAAGAGGAAACAGAATTAGTTAAGTAACTAACTCAGCATTTGTAGCTGCTGGTTGAAATATTTGATGGAGCCATGAGGAGTCCTGGGAGATGTGTAGATGGCACATTTGTAGAACATTGAACTACACTGTCATATCTGTGGCAAATTATACAGTGTCTGCTCACAGGAAAGTGAAATCCAGGTTCACAGAAACCGGAAACTGACTGATGATCATTGATTTCAGTCTTTCTTTAGCATACACTGTCAAACTGAAACAGTAGAGAAAGTCTTACAGACTAAAGCATCAAAGTGTTATTTTTATAAAAGGAAGTAATACTGCAGTTTCTAAAATCTGACATGATGAGACTGATAACATTGAAATGGACATATAATAATAATATTGAAAACATGTCAGGATGGATTTACAGACTCTTCTGTTTCTGTTCTGTGTGCCAAAATGCAATACCAAGCTCATATATATCTAGGAATGAATCTATTGGAGAGAAAAGCGAGTACTGATTTCATCAGTTATCATGACTGAGCTGCAAAATATGAATTCCCGGCCAACATTGTTAAGGAAGATTTTAACATATCTTCCTTTTCTTATTATTACTCATTATTTACATTACTGTAAAATGAATTCCACTGCATGGCCTTTTACAGACTGACATGAAAACATGACCTTGACTTCAAATAGATAAAGACCCCAGACCTTGTCTCTTCATTTTATGAAAGTGAATTAACTTATTTTTCTCCAGTCACTCTGACTTCATACACATCTCAAAGGAAGATGAAAAACAGTTCAGGTCCCTATCAGTGCAGTTCTATCTTTTGTGGCATGGTTTCCACTGTTTTGTCTTGTCCAGTTTGAACTTAGTACTTTCCTGGAAACTTTTCTCCAGTGAAACAGAAATTATTTTTGAGAACTTTAGCCTAATACCCACAGGAACTTTTCTTCTTTCAATGTATTTAATGAAGGACATGGGCACTGCTTTTACCCTATAAAGGCAACCTATTCCAAATTAGGTGCCCTATCCCAAATTTAGGCTTGCAGAGCTCTATCTCCCCTAGGATGTCCTAATATCTTGTGAATACTACAGATGGGGATTTGAAAACTCCCGTGCCACTTGAAAGTTCTGCTCTTCAGTTTGACAAAGAGAGCAGCTGGTATATAATTACATACCTGACCCTAACTGGGATTGAGAAACCAGCCAGTGTTTCAGGCTTCATCTAGGTTTAGAACTTTTGTGTTTGGAGAACCAGGTTTCTAGACAGTTATTTTTTTGTGAAGAGTTTTATGATTGCCCACACAACTAATATAACTGTGGAATGTGATCCACAGTATGCTTCCAGAGCATACTGCCTACAGCAAGCATGTCTCTGACATCTCTCAATCAGCTTTAGTCTACCTTGGATACACATACACTTCATGATCTTTACTACTGATGTCATGCTAATCCATATAAATAATTAAGCATTTTAGGTGGGATAAAATTCTAGATCTTGGGTCCTGTGTGTAGACTAACATTTTCTAAAGTCTTGAAAAATCATTTGAGTAAGGAGGAGAAGGGTAAAATGGTGTTATCTCTGTGTTCTGTAGTATATTAAAATTAGATTACTTTTTAGTCAGGATGCTAGATCTTTTGAATTTTAACCTAAGCTATTTAGCTTTTCCTTTTTAATGTGCAGAATTGAAATAGCAATGCATAGGACATTTATTAAAGCCAATACCATCTTGCAACTGACCTCCATGGCCTATCAATTTCAAACAAGGTATGTCCCAAGGTTACAGAAAACATCAGAACTAATTTGTGTATAAATACATATATGTGTAGATACACACATACATGTATCTACACATGTATGTATTTATACACATATTAGTTATTAACTAATTTTTATACATATAAATTAACTAAATTTTATACATATAAATTAACTAATAATAACTAATATTTGTACACATATTAATTAATATTTATACACATATTAGTTATTAACTAATATTTATACACATATTAGCTTATTAACTAAAAAGGAGAGGATAACTAGCAGCAGAAAAGGAAGTTTTTATAATTCAGGTTACTGGATTTAATTTAGATTAGAGCTAGTCTTAAGAAGCATTAAATTCATCTACTTGTAAATTTTGACAGGTCTGAATGTAATGCTGCTTAAACACTTCCTCCATCACCAGTCACAGTGACTTTTAAATGTCCTTAATTGTTCCCAAATAATCTATATTTCGAAATAATTTCTAGAAGAGAAGCCATAATCAGAAGACACAATAGGGCTTTTTTCTCTTACTATAAGGCTCTCATGTTTGAGGCATATGTTTTAAAGGAGCTTGGATTACCTAGGAGCTCTGCTCTCCTTTGTTTATCAATAACGAACCTCCATGGTACTGTCAGAAGAGCTGTTTGCATCAACAAAAATGTCTGCTTTGAAAGAAAAGTACTTTTAAGTGAGAAGTGGTGGGAAGACAAGAAGAAAATTTGTCTCTGTTTTTTTTCCCCAAAGACAAATAATCCAGTAAGATTATGGCAGTTTCAGCCTGATTCTTACAATACTAGGAAAAAAAATCTCCCTAAGACCATTAAATGACTTTTTAAAGTTATTAGAGAGGCATTTAGCTTCATTCTCTGCTCATTGTGAAAAAATTCTGTTCAAGGCAGACTTCATGAAACAGACAAGACATATGGTAAAACATACTGAAATAAATGCACCTAATTACTTTGTTATTCAAATTTTACTGTTATAAAGTAAAAAAATAAAGAAATAAAAAAAAAATCAAGTAATTAATAAGAGCAAGCTCAAGCTAGCTTCCAGAGGTGCCTTTTCAGAGCTCTGGGTAAATCTTTGTAGTAAAAAGAAATCACCAAGAGACTAAGATTTGGAAAATTTGGACAGCTTTATTCCTAGATATAGGGAACTTATTGGAAAACACAGAGGTATTTGAAGTTAATTAAAATCATTAATAACAAAATTAATTCTATTTTGAATGTGTCTAACATTAATTATCTTGTAGCCACTGGAACAACATAATGATAGCATCGTTCTTACTGATTAGCATGATGCTGTATTCCTTTGCTAGAATTTAAATGCTACCAAATGAAGATAAATGGGGTGCCAGCCTATATATTTATTAAACAAAAGCAAACCTGTGTTGCTTAGTTTGAGAGGTCTTAAGAACATAATCTCCCAGTGAAGAAGTTTAGTTACTGGCCATGTGCTCATTAATTCTGGGAAATGGACTATGTTGACAAAGGGAATGAAAGCAGTAACAGAAAAAAGTAATGACTTAGGACTACCTTAGAAAGTTCTAAGATATTCGTAAGTCTGTGATAGAAGATAAGGCAAAAAGGATCCTCAAAACTGGAGATATTGGTATTATAGGGGTTTTTTGTGTATGGTAGGACTTCCTTTTCTAACCTTCCCTTTGTTTCAGAAAGGCATCAAATGTGCATGATAAAGTTGCATACCTCTAGCATTTAGCTTCTTTCAGGGATGATTTCAGAATCAGGATAAGCCTTGCATTTGTCATACCTAAGCATTTCCACCTGCAGAAGGGTTTATCCCTAGAAATATGACAGCCAAGCTTTTAAATCACTCACCCAGGACTCAGCATACTTATACAGAAGCCTGCAAGATACCAGGAGTGCATCACCTTTGTTCCTGGCCTTAGTTCACAGGTGAACCCACTTAAGGCAAATATCTCAGCCCTGTGTAGCCCAAACTGTCTTACAGTCAGCCTCATTACTTGTAACCAGATGATTTCTCTTGGAGAAAAGGGGCCTTTTACTGCAGAGGGGAGATGAAAACCCAGCTTAACTTTATATGGCCAAAGTAGACCATTCCTGAAAGATTTCAATATGGGTGTTAATTGTTTTCCCTTTAGAATATTAGGCCTGTCTTTGCGATCTATAGGTGGAGAAAGCAGTTTTCCTTTTAGCCATCATTTTTCAGGTGAATGAAACAGGTTTGTGTGGTATCTTGTGTTTGAAAGCTGCAGAGTGAGATAAATATTGCTTACCTAATTATTCTGTTTACCAGTGTCTTTTTGCAGAACCTGAGAACTTTAAGGTACTTAAGCTGTCCAGAAATATTTGGCTTCGCCTAAAGATCCAAGTCCTCTTAGCTCCCTGTTCAGTTTCTGATAGAAGCCATTTTTGTACAGTTGCTGGAACCATGTGGTGGTGACAAGCTCATATTTACCGCTTTTGTAAGGAACTGTCCAAGATCTAGTTCAGATCAGTTATCTTGGAAAAGGTGAAACTCATAGAGTTTTCACAAATTGTGATTAAGAGAAACACAAGTGTCATTAAAGTAAAAAAACCTGAATGCATTAGCCTTTGAATGCATAACATTGTCTGCAGTGTGTAGATATAGAATCTGAGAGTATAAAAGTAGATTTTTGTAGTTCTGTAAATAAATAAATAAACTAACTGTAAGAAGAACTAGCTTGAGTAAGATGTATTCCTGTAAGAATAGTGAGATTTATTACCCTTTATGTTCATATATGTTGATCTAAGAGTTATTTATCAAGTGGTTTGAAATGTAAATCTCCTTTATGCTTTAATTTGTATTATTTTAACTCCTAGTAGTGCTTTTCCCCTTGTTTGCTTCTTGGGCTTGTCCCTTGTTCCCTTCATTCCCTCATCCATCTGACAGCAGCAGTAGGTAGCAAAATGACAAAAAGAACTGTTGCTCTTGACTTTTATCCATGACTCATGAGAAATATATGCATCACTCAGATGTTTTCTACCTTTTGTGACTTATGTACTCCCTTCACTGCGGGGGATGCATTTAGGATCCCACTGGAAGCAATTAAATACGAAATATGAACTTATATTTATTAAATAGTCACTGTTTTCATTGTTCTCTCAAGTGTGATTTATCAGCACTAGAAGCTCAAGACTTGGTGTAATGTATATCCTCTCATTGTTCAAAGAAAAGAAAAATAAACACAAGCAGCAGGTACAGATTGTATATGGCTGCTGAGCTTCTCTGTCATTGGCAAGCTAATGAGAGAGGATGTGATGGTCTGATGGGAGGCATTGCCTTTTGATGGGTCTGGAGCTGTACATGAAACAGATTCTGGGAGATTTTTTTGTTTTGTTTTTGAAGTTTTTGTTTTGTTTTGTTTAGCTGAAGCTATCTTCAGGGGCCATGTGCAAACCCAACCGTCTGAGAAATTGCCATGGAGAGAATTTCCGCCCAGTATATCAAGCTGCCTGGTTTCACTATAACCTCTTTGCCAAACATCAGCCCAGCCTGCCAGCCAGAGCTTCTAGGGGTAATGATGAGTACAGACTGGAACTGATAGTTCAGCTGGAGATAGAAGCAAATTTGATGCTTTCATGTATATATGCAAAGTGGCACAACCCTTTGTTCTACACTGTGGGCCAGCAAACAGTGGTGAGGCATTTAGTAAACTGCCACAGATATAAATGGAGAGAAATCAACACTGAAAAATATTCTAATCAACATTAAGAGATACTACATTCTTTTCTTAATATGATTGAATAGGGACAGCTGTATCTCAGGGAAAATACATAAATATATATATATATATGTATATCTATCTGTATTCAGAGAATCAAAATCACTGTGATGGGAATGTTGAGAAGACTGACAAGTCAGGCCAATTTTGAAATATAAGACTAGAATTTAGTAAATTTTCTCACTACCAACACACTGTGCACCAATAGCTAAATCTCACTCAATACTGACTATCACTATGTATACAGGTTGTAAGCCCCTGTTATCTAAACTGTCAAAAGTACCCAGTGCCATTGATGGTTATGGCCTTTGGTTTTTCCTAGATGAAGAATGTGACCAACTCAGTGTGAGAGCTAATCTATAAAACTAGTCAAAACTGAAGTGGATTTGCCTTCTTTCATTTTTTACCTTCCCTGATATTTTAATGCTATCACTCCCTAACAAGGTTGGGGTTCTCCTCTGCTCTTGGTTGTGTTTGTGCTGCTTTCTTTTGTCCTGCCAGACATTCTGGAGGATGTTCTGCAGTTACTTATCTCTTTGGCAACTTTTTTGTTACCTGGATGGCTCCTAGTACAACTACAACCATCCTTGTCACTCTGGTGATCACATTGCTCATATACTTAGTAAAATTCATTCATCTGATATTGCCGTCACAGTGTTACTACGTACATGTATACTATTTATAATTACACTATTTTGTTCTTTAAATTTGGTAAAAATAAATAATAAAGGACTTTATTTTACCACTTCTGCTTGTGCTGATATATCACCAAAGATGAAAAAAAAATTATTTTCATTTATACTGGGGAGAACTCAATACTGGAATCCAAAAGAGATCTCTTTGGTAAGGTTTTTAACGAATTATGTTAAGAAGTTAAGAAGTTAAGAACTTCTTAACAAGTTATGTTAAGAAGTTTATAACTACTGAGGTGACAGTATCTGCTAACAATATAAATTATTCAAGAGTTAATATCCAGGGTAACAAAGATATGGCCTGTGAACAAAGGCAGATGTATCTTAGCTACTACGTAAAAAAGACAATAAATAGCAAATATAGGTATATAAAGTGACATAATAAAGGAAAAAAGTCCTTATGTAATATTTGAAGTGTTGGTCTCTGAATTAGTCACTATTAGGCAGTAATGGGGCGTTGGGATTTTAGTAGATACTTGTCCAAAAACCTCAGTTGGTGTGTTCAAAAAAGCAATAAGAGTTTAAGAAACTATTAGGGAAGAAATAGAGGAAAACAAAACAAAGAACATCATTATGCTGCTGGAGAGCCCTGTGGTGCAACTGAATCTTAAATATCTTATAAACATTTCTGGTCTTCTCCACATTGAAAAGAACGGTACAACTGGGAAAAGTACAGAGAATTAAAGGCTGCATTGAGAGAATTAAGGGAGAATTAAAGGTATATAGCAACTCATGAGAAATAGCTGAAGGAACTACCATTCACAACTTTAAAGAATGCTACTATACAGACCATTTTCTTAATCTGCAATAGTAATTTCCCAAACCTGAATTTTAATGCAGCTAGATGGGCATTTCTACTTGTTCTTTACTCCTTTTGCATCACTTTGCCAGGAAGCTGAGTTTTCTGTTGAAGAAAATAGACATACTGCTCTGAATCATGGCATCAATGGGCTAGAAAAGACTGGAGGGGGTCAGCCTATGCACTGTTTCTTAAGTAGGGGGAATTTAGCTTTATGCTATGGAAAGAAAGTTAGATTCCCTCTACATCATTTACTCCTGACATATCCAGATTTTTCTTTAACCCTTTGCTTATTATTAACTATGTTAACTCAGGAGTTATTAGCTTTTTTCTGAAAAACTTCCTGGGAGTCAGAACAGAGTTGTCTGAACTATAAATCTCCTCCTACTTTTTGCCACTTAAAAATCCCAAACCACCTGAATTTGTCATTTTTGAGGGTTTTAAGAGTTTGTGCATCCTTTGAGATTTTAAACAGATAACTGGTAACGGTTTAGAGATCTCACTAGTACATGTTTGTATTCATTTTTCAGCCCAAAAATTTTCTAACACATCTAAATACTGTCTAAACTGTTCCTTCTCATGTTTGAATTAGAACCCTTTCATCATGGATATAGTGACAGACTCATTGTGCCAATTATACATAGGAATTAAATAGTAATCTAAAAACCCTCTGAAGAATAAGTGGACCAATCCTTTTCTACATCTTCCTCTTAATACTAACACACTTATGGAAGGATTTCTCATTACTTTTAGTAGTGTACCTTAGTAGTAATATTGATCTTCTGTTTTGACCTTTCAAAGTGTTGTGGTTTAAAACTAGCTGGAAATTAAGCTCCAAGCAGCCGCTTCCCTTCCCCCTATCCCCTCTGGTGAGAAAGGGACAAAGAAGCATAAATTATGGGTTGACACAACGATTTACAGGAAAAACAGCAATAAGATAAGGAAAACCAAACAGTAACAGCAACAATACTAATAACAGCAGTGTGTAAAAGAGGGTGATTACATGCAAAAATGCTTATAGAAGTCTGACTGATCTGATCCTACCATGGCCAGCAACCTGTGGCTTCCTGAGACAAAAGAGAAAATGGAGGACATTACTGCAGCTGATGTTTTCCCCCCGAGTCTGAGACAATGAAAAACAATGATGGACAAACCCTCCCGGCTGCACTGTCCACGCTACCTCACCTCTCCGTTTGCCGCTTTGCTCCCCAGGAAAAAGGAACAAAATGGCGGCTGTTCCGTTGTTCATTCCCTTTTTCTTCCACCCAAAACCATGTTCCCAGCGATGACCTGGGTGGTACAGAATAACAACCTAGACATGCCCACATGGCTTCAGGCTCCTCCCCCTCATGGCAACTGTGAGGAAATTAACTCTGTCTTGGCCAAAACTGGGACATCAAGTCTGCTCCTACATGCTTCTGCTACAATTTTGTGCCTTATGTAAATTCATCCAATTTTTAGTGCATGTTTGTTTCTTGTGCTCACTAGCAGTGAGACAAATTTATTGTCCAATTGCGGTTTTAGTGTTTTTGATTTACTGGATGTTCAGTTCAACTCTTTTTTTCTCAGACCAAACTCCTTATGAAAGTTTATCTACTAGTCATGTAGTTTAGTAAAATCCATTTTCCTGAAAGCCATGACATTTTTAATCACAAATATTGTAATTTCATTGCTACTCTGAACTGCCTTCTAAGGATGGTATTCTTAGACAGTTCTTTCCTCCTAGTTAGAGTAAAACACACAAGACATTTACTTTTCTGTCTCTAACTGATTGTTGTCAATGGATTTTAAGAGCTTGCAGGACAGACCGAGTTCCTCTTTGTTCCTGGAATTGTCTGCTCATCTAGTACTCCCCATTATCATGATCTTTTGTTTTCTGGATGAATCTGCTAATTCTTTTATCCATACTATCTTGGTTTACCGTTTAATATTAGACCTTACCAATGATAGTCGTGCATTGCTTTTAGTATTTTTATCATTGCTCAGTTTTTCAGCAGAGCTGTCTTCATTGAAAGTGTTAACCTAGATCAAATGTATGCATTAATGATCCTTATCCTTCATTCCCTGGCTTGCATTTCTTGAACAAGCTTTTTCACTTTGTATTAATTTCCCAGTCATATGGATTATCCCATCAAGTCTCTGTTATATCAACTGAATCATAAACTTGGCATATATTGAAAATATTATCTCTTTATTCTTATTTTCTACATTTCTTGGTTCAGTATTCACACACTTTAGAGGTTTAGTGTCTGTTATCATCTTTCTTGTTCCTCTTCTGATGCTACTGTGAACCTGTGAACACCACTTTTGTTTGTTTTTCTTTTTTCCTCAGATATCCTTTAGGATAAACTACATGTTCTTCTACTCTTCATCTGATCATAGCAAATAAAGGCAAGAGAGCAAATATAGTCTGATAAGAATTATGACAAAACTTTAGGTTCAAACTATTTAGAGACACAATGAAGTATTCTGATGTTCAGAAAGAAACTTGAAGTCATGTAAAAATATTGAGTTTTCTTATGAAATGTCCATAATAAATAGCAAGTAAGGGTTGTATAGGTAACTGTGATTACATTCAGTCTGTTTCCTCCCACTTCGAAGATTTTATATTAAAGATGACTAATCTCCCACCATACCTGAAGCAAGTTAAACAAAACCAACAACAATCCTGTAATTGTATAGAAAAGTTTTTTATGCCTTTGCAGATATTTAGTGACATTCTCTTCCAATATTAAATAAAATTGGGTAGGATACTGTTTATTCATGAGTAATTTTTTTCAGGCTTCTCATTCTTTATCCATAGTATTTTATACAGATTAGATAACAGAGGATGGTGTAGTGGAAGGACACACATTTCTGAAAGAGGAGAACCCATGCAGATTACTAGTCTGGTGGCCTTTCTTTTAATCCACATTCCTGGCTCCTGGGGAGCCTGCAGATTGTCTGCTCCTCACCTCAAGACTCAAATGTGTATAAGGTTAAGAAGGGGAGTGTTAAATGGGGGAGGTCTCCCAGTAGCTGTAACACCCACTTGTCTTTGACATGTAAGCCATAAGTAAGGTGGACAAGAAGGGGTGGTGCTATATAACATCTTTGTGACTGTTAGTGGGGAAAAAAAAGGTTGTATTATAGTTGAGAGAATGGTAAGGTCCCTTTCTTGTTACCTGAACAAAATATACTACGCAGGCTTCGCTTTTCACAAAGCTGAACATGTTTTGACAGACAGGCTGAGAACTGAAACCAAATATGATTTTGGTAAATGAATCCATCTGCTAGTTCTGCAGAAGGCAGATGCTGAAGAGCCAAGCTGTAGGTGACTGCGTGGATTTTTAGATTATGAATTTCTGGTTCATTCCTTTGGATACTGATGTTATTATGAGAAAGATGAATGTGAAGAGTGAAGAGGAAAAAGTCACCCATTACAATCACATGGGTTCACACCTTGGAACGTTTAAGTTGTGAATCCAAATTACAGAGGAATTGAAGAAAGTAATAGTAAACTCGTATGACAAGAACAACAAAGAACTGCAGAAAAAATGACCAGTTTATATTTTTTCTTCTCTGTGTTATACATTATAAATTCCATAGGGGAATTTTTCTTCCCCTGCTCCACTCTAACTAAAAGCAGAGTGAGTGGGGGGAAGGGATTCAATTAGCTTTACAAAAGATCTGGCCAAATTCCTAGCTAATGGCCCATCAGAGAGGTTGGGGGGAGAGGAGAGAGATGTTTTGTGAGGAGAGAGGCTGACTGCGGAGTTCGTTCTTGGGGACAGAGACGGGGATCTGCGTGCAGGCATTTGGAGAGGAGGCCTGGAAGTTTTTCTTTCTGGCTTTTCGTCCTGGTGAGGCCGGACCACCGGACTCGATTGGCTCACACACTGTCTCGTGACTCCAGCCTGGACCTACTGGGTTTTCATCGGAGAGGTCTGTGCTTGCTGGGAGAGAAGGGAAGAGCCTTGGAACACCGTCATCTGGGAACAACAAGAATTGCAGGCCCTACACATTCAGTGATCCAACAGTGCCCCCTGCAGGCCACGACAGGGTACTGCAGGTCCTACACCTGCAGCAATCCAACAGCGCTCCCTGCAGGCCATGATTAGGACTGCGCTAAAGGACAGAGAAGTATTCATTCAGACTTTTTTTTTTTTTTGGATTATTGTCTAGTTTTTTTTTGAGTTCTGTTACTGTTTTTGCCAACATACATATATCTTTTAATAAAGGGTTGTTATTTCTTCTGTTTTTTTCCCACACTTCCTCGATTAAAACCCCTTAATTTTGAATTTACAATTGCTGAGAGAGAGGAATTTGGTCTATCTCATAACTCATCCTCTTTAGCAAACATTCCAGTCTCCTCAGACTGAGACACTGTGTCAACCTGTTCTGAAACACGTATCTACTTTTATATCTTTTATAATCTTGTAGTGATATTCATATACCCAGTTGCATAAGTTCTATGAATAGGTATCCGGATGAAAATGTAAACTTAAGTTGTCATATAAGGTAAACACTCTTGCCTGCAAACAAGTTGGAAAAGGATTATTATTACATTACATCATTACCTACAAAATCCAGGTGTTTCTAAATTTAAACTGTTTTTAAATAAAATTGGAACATTATTTTTTACTGTCTTTTAATGAAGATATGACCTTTAATGATATGTCCTTTAATGAAGATATACCTTTGAGATACCATCAATAAAGATAAGCACTTATTATATAAAAAATTGACATAGAAATGTTTCCTATAGTTATTTGGGAAATAAAATGTTTAATGATTTTGTTTCTATAATACTTTTATATGGACCAGTTTCTTGGAGTATTAAGCGGTAAAGTTCTTATTAAAGTCATAATTACTAAAACTTTGGCAATTCTCTCCCAGATAAAGAATACTAATACTGGAAAATACCCTATCTATAATAATAGAGGTAGAATTCAAAAACTCGGCCATCATGTACTAGGTACCAATCTAATCATAGAATTTTTTAGTTTGAAAAAGAGCTCTAAAATCATTGAGTCCAACCATTAACTTAGCATCACTGTATTAATCACTAAACCATGTCCCCAAGTGCCATATCCACACATTTTTTGAACTCTCCCAGGGATGGTGATTCCACCACTTCCCTGGAAAACCTGATGCAATCAATGCCTGACCACCCTTTCAGTGAAGAAATTTTTTTCTGATATTGGATCTAAACCTCCCCTGAAACAATTTGAGGCCATTTCCTCTCATCTCATCACTTGTTACTTGGGAAAAGAAACCAATGCCCACCTCCTTTCAGGTAGTGTGCTAAGGTGCCCCCTGAGCCTCTTTGTCTCCAGGCTAAACAAACCAGGGTAGCTCAAACTCTTCCCATAGGAAAATCATGTTTGCCTCACACTGCCCAGGCTAAACAAAACTTTGTACATAATCATGAAATTACAGGGAAACAAACACTGAGGGTTGAAAGGTAGTAAAGAGTGTTTGAGAAGGGATAATTAGTGTTGGTGTATGATAAAGTTCTGTCGGTAACTGATTGTTCTGGTTTTTGTGCAAATATTTTTGCTATAAAATTATTCTTAAAATGTCTCATATTCAGCAAATGTGATATATTATACATAAATTTAGGCAGATTTCTGTAATAGTGAGAAATCTGGTAGTTTGTAGTAATTGTGGTAGTTTGGTCTAGACCTTCCTTGGTGACCAGTTTGTAGTCAAGGAAGTGCCCAGATTTACCCAGTATTCCCTACGATTTTTATGTAAGCCAGGGTATAAGAAGAAAGGAGGAGAGGCCTTCACCCTCTCTTTCCTTCTGGCGGCTTTGGAGGTGCAGGTTCCCTGCTGTTGAGTCTGTCGTGTTGGGGAGTGAGGCCTGGTAAGACCTTGTCGACCTTGGGAGACGGAGGTTGCCGGCGATCGTTCCAGCGTGACTCTCCATTGTCCCAAGGAGAGTAGTAAGATAGTCTTTTGCTAATTTTTTTAGTTGCTAGATCTTGGGCTACTGATCAGGATATATATATATATTTTATTTTGGTTTTGTTCCTTTTTTTCCCTTCCCCCCTTCCCTTTCCCTTTTTCCTTGTGAAATTACATATATATATTTCAATTGTATATAACTGTAATATAAGTGTAAATATATTTATATATATATTGCTTTAGCTATCTCTCTCTCGTTTCGGTTTTCTTGGCTTTTTTTTTTTCCCCTCTTCTCCCTGAGGTTTTGGAGGGCGGGGGGGGGGACTTCTAGTGGTAAGGTTTGGAGACTTGGCAGGGAGCCAGCTTCAAACCATATCAGTAATATACAAAATTTTCCTTATTT
Organism: Manacus vitellinus; assembly: GCF_001715985.3. Taxonomy (NCBI): domain Eukaryota; kingdom Metazoa; phylum Chordata; class Aves; order Passeriformes; family Pipridae; genus Manacus; species Manacus vitellinus. The sequence continues at coordinate 23,317,312 of NW_021940750.1, forward strand.
CTTGTTGGAAAGGACATGGCATTATCTTGGGCTGCAATTATATCCTGGGCTGCATCAAAAGCAGTGTGACCAGCAGGGGGTGATCCTGCCCTTCTACTCCACTTTTCATGAGATTCCACCTTGAATACTGCGTCCAGCTTTAGGACCTGCAACATAAGAAGGATGTGGACCTATTGGAATGAGTCCAGGGGTGTGCCACAGAGATGATCACAGGGCTGGAGCACCTCTCCTGTGAGGACAGGCTGAGAGAACTGGGATTGTTCAGTCCAGAGAAAAGAAGGCTCCAGGGAGACCTTACAGCAGCCTTCCACTACCTAAAGGGTACAAGGAGGTTGGAGAGAGACTTTTTACAAAGATATATAATGATGGAACAAGGGAGAATGGCTTTAAACTGAAAGAGCAGACTATTCTGACACTTGGTGTAAAAAAGCAGTAGACTACACTAGGTAGATAAAGCATAAGATAGTTTTTCTCTATTACTGACTTTCCAATTAAAGGAATGCAAAACACTGAGCTGGTGGGTGAAAGTATTCATTGCTGATTTTAATGGAAGAAGAAACTGATAAAGGCTATCCCGTTTAAAGTGTATGAGCTACAAGCCTTTACAGACTTAGTCATGCATATGTACCACCGTATGCATGTGCAAAAGGGTCTTCCAGGACAGACACCAACTACAAGAGGAAAAGAAACATTAACTCAGTAGTACTTTAAAGTAGTCTGAATAAATAGCAGATAAGGGTTAAGAGTTCCACTCTTGTGGAAGTTCTGCAGCATCTAGGCACACTGAAATCATTGTGACTGACACTACTCAAAAAAAAAAAAAAAAGAGTGCCTCCAACTTCCTAAAATAAAAGAATCAGATTCTAGTGGCAGAGCATTTGTATAGATAAATGAAGAATAACTTTCTGCCTTATAGCAGTTTTCAAACAACAGTAGGTATATAAGAAAAAAGAGGAGAGACACAAAAGCACCTAAAAGAGAATATGAAATTATCTCCCTTGGAAAATACTCTAGGAATCCTTAGCTTTCACTTTAAGATCTTAGTCAAAACCTTGCAAGAGAAAGCCTTCAAAACTTATTGACATTTAGTTTCAGAAAACAGGAAGAACAAGCTTAAAAAGCAAACATTTTCAGGAATGGTAAACACAATTGAGAAGAAACTCTCCACTAATAAGGCAATATTACCATTGACTGTGTTAATTAAGAGGGAAAAGCATATTTGGAGTATATAGAAATACACAACCCATTTCTATGACTATCAGGTCTGTTAGATCATTTGTATTGCAAAAATTAAGTAGCTGTTTTACAGCTCCCATGGTGGTAGTCATGAAATTTAATGCATATTTTCATCTATCCACAGTCTACTTCTTGAGATATGTTAAACAGAATCACCTGAATTATTTGCTTGGAATAAACAGTATGATACACTTAGTATTTTCTTTTTCTTGTGGAATCATTTCCAAAATGAAAAAAATTGCTAAATAATAATTTGAAAGTGTTTATCCTGGGTTTCTTTAGTGCATGGAAAATATTTATTGATGGGTTTATAGAACAATTTAACTTCTTATCTAGTGTGACTAGTCACTTTTGGCAGATGCTATAATGTGTATCTATATGTTCTGTATGTTTCCTTATTGGCAGAATGGAAGGTTTTGAAAGAGAATGATGAAGAATGAATAAAGAACAACCATGCTTTCAGGTAAGTTTAGGACAAATTATTTGTGTTAAAATTTATGAAGCTTTCAAGATTTGCAAACATTTTTCATTAATAAGCCATCATAGCACACACTAACCTTGAATGCTATGACCCTATGAATAACAGTAAAATGCAACTGCCATTTGTTTCTGCAATATATATCCAGAAGCAGAAGGTCTCCAGGCTATGGGAAGAGCAAACAGCTTATTTGAACCATGTCAGTAAGCTTTAAATTCCACCAAAATCTTTGATACACTAGTAAATTGCAATAAACACAAAGGTCCACTTGAGAGCACAAAAAAAAATGACACAGAAACATTTATTTTCCTATTCATATAAACCAAATACAATATTGTACTGACATGCTCAAAACAATAGTTACAGAGATATGTTTTCAATTTAGTTTTTTAATGATGTATCAATATTTTCTATAAGTTTTATCAAATTCCTTGTAATTTTGATCCTTTTCAGGATACCATAATATTTTAAATCAGAATTCCACACTGTACTAAGTCAATACCCTTACAGAATTATATAACATACATCTTCTCTGCATTTACATTTATTGGTCAGTGTCCACACTTATAAGACAAAGAATTATCCCCTTAGCCAAATCCTTCTTTTTCTACCAGTTTTCAATAAAACTTGTTGATAAACTTTAAACATTCTATCACTCTTTAATTCTTTGAAGATTAAGATCTGCCTCATTTTTTGCAAACTTTTGCTCATGAAAACAATGTAATAGCTGAAATGAAGTGACTCGGATCCCATACTGCTTCAGTGCCACTGGCACAGAATTAATACTTTCCCTTTTCAAAGATTCTACACTAGCATCAGTCTCTCCATGAAATGATTGCCAAATTTATTTTCCAAAGACACTTGAATGCTATGTTGCTCACAGTTGGTTTGGAAATAGAAGAGGAGGTGAAGGACTTTGAATAAATTATTGCTGAGCTCTGCATACAAACTATACAGATGTTTTATATTGCTGAAAAGTGATTGTATAAAAAGAAGGGCACAGGATAGGATTTAGCTTCTGTCTTTTATCAGCACTGTAGAATCTCAGACTATGAGAAATATTTAACTACAAGTAGAAATAAAAATAAGTAATGATTAAAAATAACTAGTCTTTCTTTGAGAAGCTGAGAAAATCCCTCTATCCCTTGGAACTGCATCTTCTGACTCTCAGAGGGGCACAAATATGGATCAAGAGGCAAAGAAAATAACAACTGACTCATTTTACACCCCCCCTCCCCGTCCCAGTCAGATAGAATCCCCAGACTGCATGTACGAACTTTCTCCTGCAGCTGCTCTGTTCTGCTTCCAGGTGAGAACAACTTATGGATTCAAGCAATGAAGGCACAGAAGTACAGACACATATGGAGGCACATAAAATACTGTGTGAATTTTGATAGAATAAATGGACCCAGAAAGTGAAAAGTGTTTTCACAACCCTATTATTGTACTATGTTGAGTGCTTGGGTTTTGAGACGATACCACAATATGCTTAGTCCTATAACAAAAACAACACTCATGCCAAGACTGAAAATTAAGCTGCACGAGAGAAAAAGAACCAAAACAAAGATGTAATTTAACTAGAAATTGAAATGAAGTGTTTTTTTGCAAAACATATATATTAGATACTTTTGGAGATCTTTTTTGTTGGACAAAGATAACCATTAAAGCCTCTTATTTTGTTAAGTGATTCTAAGCAATAAACATCCTTTTTTTCGGTTCTGAATTGGAAATATGATGATTTTTCTACCTTAGGAAAAAGTAAGAGGCTCTAAAGTGAAATAAAGGGATACAAATGTTGGGAGAACTGCAACTGAGAGTAGGTGCTTTCAGGACAAAATTATCTTGGTCCAAAAATGTGTGCTTCAGCATCTGCTACCCTACTCATTTCTCCAGACCGAAAATAGTGTGACTGGGCTAGTCAGGACCCTGCAGTGCTACTGCTCTTTTACGGTGGTTACTGAAGTGGATGAACCATTACATTTTATTGTGTTAGTTCAAGGTGATAGACTAGGTCTCAGAATCATGCAGAAGAGAGGAAATTTAAGGTGAGGTACATGTTGCTGTGCTTTGTTTTAGCATTTAGCATAATCCCATAAATCCTGGAGCTAGAATTTTGAGAACATTAGGTGCACATTGAACCCAAGAGATCTGGCAATTGCAGACACAACATACTCTCTGTTAAAGAGAAATATATGTTGTTTTTTTTTTTTTAATCTAAAATAACTTCCAACCTGATGGAAGTTCCATCTCTGTATGTACAGGGATTAAAGATACAAATGTACACTGGAACTTTCCCTTACATTCGTAAAAAATCCTGGAATGGATTTAAGGATAAAGCCTACATAATGGAAAAAAAAATGTCCTTGTACTTATACAGGGTTTTTGTGCATGCACAGGCAGTGTCATGATTGACAGGCACATCACTTTTGTGAACACGAAAATGCATAAAAATCTTACTCTTGATGAGTAAAGTGGTAACCATTCCCTTTTTACTAGATTGAAAAAGCTGAAGAAGACAGATTCTGCAGAATTTGCTCTTATTTTTGTTAAATCACAAGTATTTTTGGCTCTCAGTTAATATTTCTCAAGACATATGCAATAGGAAGTAGATATGCATACACACAAGTCCACTTAAATTCCTAGTTTTATACTGAGCAGCAGATTTAACTGATAATTTTCAGCTATCACTGCTGTTTATTTCATTAGAAGAAAGTCACCCAGGGTGACATTGTCACCCTTGCACCATGGCTTTAGGACTGATTCAGAGCAAAGGCTGCCATCTGCTTCTTCCATGCTATTATTCTGTGCAGCACCTAAAATTTTCCTTGGAGGTTGCTCTGTCTAAGTCTGCTTTGTGTAGCTTACATAGTCAGATGTTTTTGAAGACAGGATGGATATGGTTACAGATGGCAAGAACTGCACCTCTAAGAGAGGAATTCCCCATGCTTTTCCAGACCTGTAGTTAAACGTGTGCTATAGTATACAAGTTAGCATGCTACTGTAAATATAAATATACAGCAGATGGGAAAAGAGAGAGAATCATTTTGGGTAATACGTTTATATAATTTGGAAATGTGAAGAGCACATCTGGAACAGATGAACAGCAATCAGGAAGTTATTACGGGGGAAAAAGGGAGAGAACGTTACTATCAATTGCGTTAAATGAGTTTTTCAAACAACCAAAGTTATGGCCCTCTGAGCCTGGGGAAGAGGTTTGTTCAAAGCACCGGGGAAGGTGGAATGAGCCAAAGAATCTGCTGGGATCAAGATTCTTCTTGGTGAATGTAACAAAAAGGTCATTCACGAACCACTGCATTCCAAATGCAGATGGATTTGTGGGTTACATTTTCTGGAATCCTCAAAAACAATGTGAATGAAATACAGCTTATTTTTGGAGAAAGGAACTGGGAAAGGAGGACGTAGACATATATATATACACGTTGTGAGAATGTTGTGTAAAAACTTTCCCACCATCAAGACACATATTTCTGTGTATTTTGATTCTTTTGTTTGAAATACTCTGGTTTATTGTTATTTGAAAAGTCTGTTTGCTTCATTTGGAGATGTATTTTATGGATTTCTTATTGGATATTTAATCCCTTTGGAGTAAAAAGGGAAGGTGAAGTTTCCTGACATTAGTGGCCAAGTGAAGCAACAAATTTAAAAAGCAAAACTATTGTGATGCTGACTGCAAATACCATAGCTAAGGCTCAGCTTAGATGACCGCCTCAGAGGTTTGCAAAACAACAGCAACAAAATGTTTTGGCCACCTTCTTTTGCAGATAAAATCCAGACTCTTCTATTACAGTTACTTAATTTGTTGGCCTGTACCTTAATTGAATGAAATGAAAACACAAGCAGCTGGGTTAGTGTCTGCAATTCAAATATCAGACCTCAAAGGTAAATTTGATGACTGTTGATCACAAACGTATACAGAAATGTTATTCTTTCAGAATACCTTTTGATTTTAGAATATTAAAAAGAATACAAACAGCAAATAGCCAGTTTTCAAAGGAAAGAAAACTGAGATAGCACCTTTGAGCATCAGTCCAGGCAAAGTGTCAAAGCAAACATTTTAAAAGATGGTGATAATGCACAATAAGAAAAAGCTATTCACTCAGAAAATATCTATTTATGTGGTCTGAGGCTCTGAGGAAAGAAGCAGGTGATCATAAAAAGATGTGCATTGTAATGTATAAGCAGAAGATGGCTGAGTTAAGGCTGAAAGGACATTCAAATTCTGGCATTTCATGTATTATATGCCCCTGATTTTATGACCATAACATTTGACAGAGGAATTTTTCTACTAAAAAAACAAATGAAGTCCTTCTATTCCATCCTTCCTTATTTCCCATTGAAATGCTATCCAGTGCATATAGATCTGAAGCACAGAAATGCAAAAGAGCAAAGCCACAGCTGGAAGGAGGAGGAAACAGATGGTTTTTTCCCACTTAGGAAAATTGTCCCAATTAAAAGAAAGTATTCACCATAAATAGGGCTTAGAAGTTGAAATGTCACATTTTTCATAGACTGAAAGTTAAATGCATGATTCCTATTCAATTGAAGCAGCTTTCTATATAATTTTGAAATGTTTCATTTTATTTCAGGTCATTTTAGTCTCTCAATCACAGTAAGCTTGAATTTTCAAATCAAAACCTGTTACATGCCATAAACCCAAGATTTTCAATTTTGAAAAGGTCAGTGTGGGCATATACCATTTTGAAGCTTTTTTTCCCAAACTTGTTACTTTGTTAGAACCCTCTGAATGCAAGTCCTGTTCCTGTGAAAGATATTCAATCCCAAAAATTGGCCTTTGCCAAGAAAACAAAACAGCAATGTCCAACTAGGTCCTTCACATTCGTGGCATTGACCTCTTCTGTATCTGCTGGTATGTACCATTGTCTGCTTTGTGGTTTTCTTATCTCCAAGACCTGTTCTTATGTGGATTTCAAAGCTATTGCTGAGAGTGCAGCACTGCTGAGGGGTTGTGTAGTCACAAAGGCTCTGCTTTCGCCTCTTTAAGCCTGAACTCTTCAATCCCAAATTCCTCCAGTAACCTTCCTCTCTACCTTTTCTTCACCTTCCAGGCCATCTAAGGTATCACAGCTTTCATAGTCTAATTGCATTACTACTTTTTTCCTCCTCTCTTCATGGGATTCAGGGACAGAATCCCTGTAGTAGGTTTCCTGGCAAAATCTTATGAGAAATAAAAATACGGTTTTTATTACAAATAAAATTATAGGTGCATCGCGAAGTTGTAAGGTATCCAGTTCCCAGTTGGACCAGATACTAGGGTTCTTTTGCAGCCAGGATAAGGGAAATATAAAATTCCTAAAAATTAAAACCTTTTTGGGCCATTTGGACAATTTCGAACACAGGGTTTTTTTTTCTTTGGGCTAAGAACACAGGAAGATCCATAATTTTTGACAGAGGGTGCCTCTCAGCCAATCAGAAGGAGGGGAAAGCCTCTTTTCAGAGAAAAGAAACCTTTTTAGGCAAAAATGAATATACTAAATGGGTAGGATTTTGTAAAACTATAAAATGCATGAAATTTAATTCCAAGAGGTCTTCTCTCCCCGGGAGCTCAGCGTGAGATAAGGCTCAGCCCACTGAACAAATCCTTCCTTGTTGCTACAGTTTCTTTTTTTCACAAGTTTCTGTCATCTTTCTAAATTCAAAGAAGGAATTTTTTCCCACATCTATACTGCAATCATGTTGGCTTCTCTGCCCACATCTCAATGTCAAGTTTCAAACCTTTTCAAACCGGCAGAGTTCCTTTTGTAATTTTATCTCAGACTCTAAGGAGTAATTATTTATAAATAGACTATGTGTAAACTAAAGACCTAAAGTGTTATGTAGTCAATTTATGAAAAACTCATGTATTAATCTGTACATTTTTTTGGTAAATGAATAAATTTAAATCAACTCATAACACATCCTGGACACAAAATTTTTCAGTGTTCTTATTAATTTAAATCTAGCACTGATGTGAATACCAATTTACTGACCTAGAAAGGAAAGATTTGCCTTTCTACATATATCACATATTTACCTTCCAACTGGGACTTCGAAATAATTTTCATCTAAGATCCTTCTATAAACTGGAGGATTACATTACATTATCACTATGCTACAAATTTCTGTATACCATTCCCCACAAAGCAGCTTTAACAACTGGAACATTTTCAAGCATGTAACTGTCATATTTTGTTGTCCAGCAAATTGACAAAGAGTGTCTCCTCTGTAAGAGGTGCAGGTGTGGGCTGGAGACAGCTTCAGAGACAGTATCGCTGACCCACTGTTTTGGTCCTGTTTAATACCCTGTGACACAGAGCTTGACTGTACTTAGCATTGTTCTTGCAGCCTCCAACACTCTGTACATTCATGTGGATAAGCCAAACCAGGAGGCAACTAAGATAAGGTACATGCTGTTATCTTTGCCTTCCCTGAATTCTCTTCCTGTGGTTGTCTTATTAAGATTATTATAGCTCGGTATTATTTTCTCTGTTCTTTTATCCCCCCCTTTTCATGAATATTTGATCACTCATTTCTATTTAGGCTGTGAGAGAAGGTGAAAGAGGTGATATCTTCCTGTCAGTTCACGTAAAATCCAGCTGGGGAAGGGAGGGGTAGAATCCCTTGGTGGTTACTAAGGGTTCTAGTGTTGACAGTACATGCCATTCAGAACTTCCTGCTGCTATTAAATTTTGCTGGTACATGGCTGCAGGAACAGTATTTAGCCCAGCCTCATTTGATTGATAATCTAATTTGGATTTTAATTGCTCTCCAATCAATTAGTAAGATAGGAGGAAAATTTGTGCCTCTTTCCTTGATTTTACTCTAAGCAACATTATTGTGGATCAGATTATTTTCAATGGTGTTCCTCATCTTTATGCTGTGGTCCAGTGAATAGTTCCAGTGGTCACTGTTCATCCAGCTCCATCTGAAAAAGAGCTACATTAATTTATAACAGCCAAGGATTAGGTCTAATAAAAATCAGAAACCTCCTGAATCAGGAAACCAGTTTAAGCAATGAAGTTTTTCATAGTTCTGAATTTAAAAATAGCTTGCATTTGACATGTAAGAAAAGTTACTTAGAAAATATTTTTTTCTCTTCAGTTTGAAGTGCTGTCACACCAATAAACACTGGACTTTCAAAAGCTAAACTTTATCTGAAAAGCACACTTTTTTCCCCAATATTCTTTCAACATGCAGTAGTTCTTTACTTGGGGGAAAAAATAAAAATATGTATAATCCTTTTTGAGGTTCTTTGTGGATTTTATTTTTATTTTTTATGTTTTTATACCAGTAAGATAATACAGCCTGACAAATGTATGTTTCCCTCTTGGGTTGGTCATTTGAGATGGAAATCCCACTGAGAAAATTAACCTAAGTAATTTCATGGTAAAAATTTAACTTTATGATCATTTCAATCTTCTCTAAACCTTCTCCTCTCACTCTGATCCTTACGTATAGAAGATAAATTACAGCATTAAATAAATTTATTAAAAAACCTCAAACAACTGACCTCTACAGATGAGACTGAGGACTGCTGAGTTGTGCTACATGGTTCTTAAATCTGTCATAACTGAAGATGATCTCTTTTGGATTAATATGTAAGTGTTGCCTCTTTTGCACAGTACATTTTCAATCAGTCTCTGCTGAAACGGTATCCTTTTTGTCTGATCACAGTGGATTTCAAATACTCCTTCGAAATGAAGTGGCTGAAGAATGTAGTTCCTTTTTTCCCGGTTGGTGGGCCATTTCCATACATGACATTGATTTTTATTAATTCGTTCGCTGCTTAATGATCACTGCAATTGAAAATAAAATCGGGTGAGACATCAGCCCTGGCTATTCATTCACTCATGTCGGGGCATTAACCAGCCCCTGTGAGTTCTCTGCATTCACTTCTGCATGGTGCTTTACATTTCCTGGGAGATAAGATTGCCCAGTGGCTCTGACTATTATATCAGAGGCATTTATTCCTAGAATGCACACGTGAAAATGTCTGCGAGTGTAGTGATGTTTTGTGTTGGATGTTCTACTGGTTTTTCCAGTATGGGAAAAGGCAAACATATGAGCAGATTTTCCTTGCCCCCAGAGTTTAGCAGATAATAAGTAGAGACACCTAAGACTGAGATTACTGACCACTCTGCTTAACACCCTTCTGAACTGATTTTGAGAAAGCAGATGGTCTTCAACCTGAAAGACTTCAAACCACAAAGGGTTAAATACTCCTGAGGACTCAGTATAATGAAGCTAAACAAAATAAGGGTTCAGAAATCAAGTGGCTTTGTAGTGCACAGAATTTGTGGGTTTAAACAAGTTCTAAAACTGCAGTAAGGGAAAACTAAGGGCCAGTCCCCTACCAGTGAAGTCCTGTTGTCAAATAAAGTTAGAATAAATTAGTAAAGAGAAAAGTCTGAGAGGTTTCTAAAATCTTCTCTGGAATTTTTTTTTTTGTTCTTAGACGAGAAAGGATTAGAGCTTGGACTTTTGAGGTCTGAAGAAAGGACCATGAGGCATCCACAGTCAGTTGGAGAGGGTAGAAAACTTCTTTTTTCTTTAATCAAGAAATAATGAAAAAAAATTGTCAACATGATTTAATGAAAAACTCCTGGCAGGAAAAACTCTCATACTCCATTCAATAAATGTTTGCAAAATGTAGTTTTCCAATGAGGGTTGGTGATATCTGAGTATCTGATGGGAAAATTTGCAGAAAAATAATCTTACCATATGGTTATCGTTGCATGTACACTACATTTGTTTTGCTTTCACCAAATGCTGAAGGCTATATGGCTCCTGAGCTAGAGGATGTCTAGTCTTCCAAGAAACTGAAAGCTGAGTAGGCCATTGGTGTTTCACTGGTTATGTGTAATCAGTCCCAGCAGATTTCTGAGGCACATTAATAATCAGAAAACTGTTGAGCCTCTGGTTATGTTGACAGAGATGCAATTTATTCCAACCAAATTCCAGCTCTCACAAGCTTTCTGGTGTTGATTGCTTGTCTTTAATCACAGATGAAAGATGTCTCTTCTTCAGCTCTTAAGTCACAGTGTGGGATCTCCTGCTAAACCCTATTTCAAAAAGAAGCAAGACAGAGAGCAAATAAACCATGAGTCACTCTCTTTGTAGCTTGCTTTCACCGAACACTACCTCAGGCACCCAGGAGGCTCAAGCATATAGCTAATAATAGAACTGGTCTGACCTTCCAACTCTAAACTACAAGAGCCTACTTGCTAAGCTAAAAGTAAATCACCTTTGAAGGAAAGCAGGGAATGAGGAACACGGAAACATCTTTACAAGTGAAGAATGTCTCCTATACCCACTTCTTCATGACTTTCCTCTCGGAATTCTGCAGCTCTGAATTGGAACAAGGATTATTTCGATTTTTTCTGTAGAAAAATTTAATTTGACCTACCTGTCTTGCAACAGATAAGGTAAAACTTAAGGCAGTACTGGAATTCTGCCAAGCAATGATGTGTAAATTAATGAGTGGCAGGACCAGCTGCTGTAAGAACAGTGATTGGGATGAAAACAACTTCGCCAACGGAAGCCATATGGGACTGTAAAATAAAAGGGAGAGGCAAACCATCGTCTTAGGTTAGTAAGGCTGTGGTATGGTAGAAAAGAGTCAGAAAAAAATATTAGTAAGATCAAGAGGTTGATAAAAGACCGAATATTTTTGCTTTCCTTGCTCATCTGTAACAGACCATAATTAACTATTTTTTCTTATAATATAAGCCTCAAACCTAGAGGTGGCCAACATCTTCTGTCTTTGAAGCCACTCATTTGGATGTCCCGTGGCAAATAACCTAGTACAGCTAAAAGTTTTCTCTATAAGTGACACTGAGGCATGCTGTCTTTTTAGCAACTGCAATGCAACCTACAGCTTCCAAGCTTGCATCTTCCTTCCAGCTCTGTCCTCAAAACTGCATTTTATTACAGGGACATGGGTCACTGTTAGTCAGAGAAAAGTAATTAGTGTGCCCTTGTTGGCTAAATGCTAAATTAAGCATGCTTGTGCTGTGTCTGAGAAAATGGCTTAGTTATAGACTGTTGCACTCTAGGGAGGAGACATACTGTTTCTTAATGTTTTTAAAACCCTATATGAATTTATAGTGCAATACTAATTATGGCCAATCAGTGTATCCTCTTCGTTTGGAGGCATTCACTGAATGATACTACAAACTCATGATGATAAGCTCCATGGCAATGAATCATAACTTTAATTGGCTGTCTTGACCACTTCTGGAATCCATTGATACTTAAAAATCCTTCAAATGTGACCGTAAAACAAATGCTGGGAGACTCTAAACCTCCCCTAGTCACCCATGAGTCACTGAAGTCGTCCCTGATTTTATATTCTTTTTATGTTAACTTGCTATCCACGTCTGTCATTTCCTTGTTGTTGCCATGGCAAAAGCCTAGCTGAGCTCACATTCATTCTGTCAGGAAAACTTATGACTTCATGTCCGTTTGAAAATGGGAGATCTTGCAGACAGCCCTTTCTGCAGTGTTCCCGTCACCTCTCTCAAATGGTTTTAATGGCTGAGAGCATCCCAGGGTGTTCTGGGTCTGCTGCTTGATCTTCTCCTATGTCATCTGATGCTTATTAAGCCTCCTTTCTTCAACAACTTGGGGTTCAAAAGGTTTGCAGCGTGGCTAGGAAACAGAAAGACCTTTACTGCTAGGATAACTTTCCTAGGCTGGCTTAGGTGAGCCATTTGATATCATCTGTCTCTTCAGTGATCCTGAAGTAGACAGATGGTGAGGAAAGACGATGAGGTAAAGGAGCCTTGGGACTGAACACTCCAGGTCTTCATCTAAAGCCTTCACAGGAAAACCTCCTCTGATTTCAGTAGAAAAGGAATCATAATGCAGGCTGAACAAAGACTGATTAATCTCTTCAGAACTTGGCCCAGTTCCCACTTCCTTTTGGCCCATGATCCTTGTTTTTGCAGAAGATCTAGATCCCATTTCTTTATATGTACAGCCAAAAAGTGTAAAGTAAACACAACTTGTTGAGTTTTCTGTTGCTGGATATGTTCTGAAGGCCAGCTATAAGCAATGACTGGTTTGTGCCTTTGTATGTGTTTTCACAAATTATTCTCATTAGATGACAGACCAGAAGCTCTAGCAGAGCAAAATCAGAAATTATCTGAGCACCAAATCTTTTGATATGGTAGGTAATTAATCTGCTCTCACATGAGCATCCTGAAATCAAATGAAATTTCTGATCAGCAAGCACAGAAAGTAGTGGGTTTTCTGGAGTCCAGAGAAGGAAATGCAGCCTGTAACAATTGGTACGCACGCAGGTAACCCAGAGGACTAAACCACGGCTAAAGTATTAAGGCAAAGTTTATTCTGAAGTTAGAAACCCTGAATACACTGCAAAGTATCACTGAATGAAATTGTGCAGGGGGTGAAAGAGCACCCCGAGCCCTATTTTCTAAAGTTTTTATGACAGTGCTTTTCACATGTGCACAACTTCAAGGCTGTGTTCTCCCCTGTCTTTTTTATGGGCGCTCTCTCCCAGAAGGGACCTCACAGCATGCCTGTGAGAAAGTGTTATCTCTACACAGGAAACCTACTCCTCAAAACAGGCAGGGAATAAACATCCATAAGTGTAATAAATGGAATATTCACACACTGATCTTTTCCCAGTCTGTTTTCCTAGCAGCAAATATTTCCTTGAGCGAAAACTCTTTGTCCTCCTCAAATAAATCTTCCACATTTAACTTTGCTGTCCCTACACAGCCCTCACTTATCAGCCCTGGGGTTGCAGTGGAGGCAGAACTTAGAACTATTGAGAAGTGACAGAAGCAAAAAGTACAATGCTAATTGATGATAAAACCAGCCTGCTATTCTATACTTACTACCTTAGTCTACAATGAGACAAGCTTTTTTTTCAGAGATGCCAAATAATATTTCACTAGAGAAGAGACACAATGTAGAAGCAACTTTCATGCCTCAATTTTGCATTTGTAGAAAGAATTATTTTTTATGTGCTAGTTGCAGCCATCTGTTTTAGTTGAAATTGTAATGGTAATTGAAATTTATAGAGGTGTAAACTTCAGTGATACTTTTTTCAAAATCTGTGTAGGAGCCAGTAGTGTGGAAACATTAGTTTCAGAACTACTAATGTGACAAGGAAACAAATCATTCTGAGGACCAAAAAAAATTTAAAAAACAAAACCAAAACCAAACAAAAACCAACCAACCAACCAAAAAACACCCCCCCCCCAAACCAAAACCCAAGAAATGGAACACATAACAAGTTGATTTCTACAGTTCGTGGTAATGATCTTTTGACTCTTTTTATACCCACTTTCCTACCAAACTCTATATAAAGAATTGAAGTCTTTTCCTCAGGAACATCTGAAATCAAAATTTTACTGAGCTTTCTCTAGGTACCAGCTGCTTTGGAGATAAGACTTGTTCTTTTCCTTCTGTAGTGTAATCTAAACCTAAAATAGTCTTTCACCTAAAGCTGCAGGCTCAAAGGTTAGTAGTATTTGCTGACTTTAAGGGATTTTTCAATTTTTCTCAGTGTTACATTTCTCCTGACCTCACTGCTAGACATTCACAGCACTTTAAAAGAAGAAGATTTCTGTTTTACCTCAATACCAAGGTTTACTTTTCTGCCTTCTTCGTTAAGGCTTTAGGTGTTCATTTCAAAGCCACTGATGAGGCTCAAGTACAGAATTAACAATTTCTTCCTCCTTGGTCCCTGCTGATGTTTGTCTGTTCATATTTTCTGGATATGACCTTGTTTTACTTCACTGAAATGTAAGGAAAAACCTTGTAGGCCATTCCTAAACTATCAAGTACCTACACTAATTGTCTGCAGATATTATTTCCACAGCATTCAAAAGTGGATGGAAGACGGTTAAAAATAAAATATACAAAAAAGATGAAAGGTTATAAAAAACATGGAGTTGGGGTGAGGGGGTTGCAAGCTGCAGAACTTGACTTCCATGGTTTCTGCACTGAAAAGCTGCTGTTATATACTGTTTAACCTGTGTCACATAGTTCCAACATGTTTTAGTCAAGGCTCTTAGCCCAAATCTTCCACAGCTCATTATTACCTTTTTTCCTTTTACCAAGTGTCCATTTGACACAAAAGCATCCTGCGATCTCCAAGCATCCCCAAAAGCATCCCCCAATCTCACAGTTTCTGTTTTATATGTATGAAAAACATAGAAATTTTTTTCTTTATATAGAGATACTTCCTGTGGTCACCTCCTCAAAAGCCTTGATGACTTTGCCAGGTAATTAAGTGAGGAGGGAGACACTTGTAGTAATCACATTATTGTTCCTCTTTTCATGCCACAGAATGCAGGAAAAAACTCTTAAGAGCAGTTTCTATTGGCAGCCCCTAAGAATGCTTCCCTGTAATTCAGAAATCACATAATCAAGACTAAAGTTTAGAAATACCAGCTGGTTATCTAAACATGCACATGATTTGTGCCATGCAGTCAAGCATATCATTGTCATTTTTGAATGAAGTGCTGCTAATACTGGGTAATAGTGGATGGCAGCTAAGTTGCTATTATTTTTTCTCTTGTGAATTGCAAACCAGATACAACTAATTCCTGATTAATTATGGGGAGGATAAAGGAAAGAGACAAAGTCACCCTGCAAAAGGGCTATCACAGTTGTGTCAATATTGTGCTAGTCACAAATAACTGCTGCTAGCTAGCAAGCAGCACTTTATACTACAACTAACTTTTTTAGTTTCTTATACATTTGTATAGATAATTTAATAAGATGGGGAAACTTTAAAGCTATCTAGTATTTCAGGCAGACAGGATCAAGTAGGTAAGATAAAGAATAGTGTGCACTAAATATTTTTTCTTTTGTTTTTGGTTTACTTCTCACTCAGATTGTTTTTACTTAACTTGGCCAAAGTGCAGAATGTAGAGTAAACCCTAAGACATCTTTTATCTTTGTGTAGTGCCTTCTAACTATAAGAGCATATAAGAAACTGCTCTTTTACTCCTGCTTTGCTCTTACTCTTGGAACACTTGATGTTGAACTATGTGATTAATAACTTCATAATTAAGACTGATCTACTTAGCATATTCCTGCTGCTTATGAAGAGTGAGGCCACAGAATATGATGGAAGATTTAGAAACTCAAGTAAACATGCAAAAATCTGAGGCCTGTAAACATATAGTCAGTTTGCAAAAAGTATTACTCATTCTGTGCCCAGCTGAGCTTTGATTTATGATTAGTCTTCTATATTTAGATTTGAAATATTAAGAGATACCTCTGTCAGAGTATCTTTAAGAAAACAATAGCTAACTTCATTAGCGACACAAGGATCCATTTCAAAAGAAAATAAGCCAATCATCCACTTGAAGAGACTCCTCGCTGTTACTTTCATCACCTTACATCTGTGCAGAATTCTTCCCCAGCTCATACTTTCACAGCACTATTGCAATTTTACCACATTTAGATTGTTCAAACTATAGTGGAAAGCTGTTTACAGGAAATTCAAAGAAAAGGCTCTTCCAGCTTTCATGGTACAGGGAATCCTTCCTGAGTCCACTGGGTTAAGTTCTATTGCAGCAGTTAGAGATTTGTTCACTTATTTTTAAAAGAACATAAACATTCACAAAGACCCTCAAAACTTTAATTGTGGTATAACACCAAAAAACATAACTGAAAACATCATAACAATGGTTATTGTCTGTGGTTTTTGGCTTGTTTTTAATTTGGCACTTCTTTTATAAACTTTAAAAATGTTTTGGTATGCACTGCCTTTGAATTATTCATCTTAACTAGTCACTATTCTTAAGTAGTAGGTCATGTGATATTTCTGTTCTTTGGTTCTATGATTAAAACAGGAGAATGATGACAAATGATCATTATGAATAATATTGAGTCTACTGAAAATGCTAAATATTTGATTAAAATTTTAATGTTTACTTAAAAACAAAACTACTGAAATTCTTGTTGCTACCACCACCAATTTCCATGCGTGTTCAGTGTTTTCTGTCCTGCAGTGTACTGAATAACGTGAAAGAGATAAATGTATCACGTGCCTCTAATATGAAATTGTGGATTAACAAAAACTGAAGCTAGAATTCATTCTGAATCAAAAGCTTTGTAACATTTCCACCAATGCCCAGCAGTTAATTTTTTAATGTCTTCCGTGACTGCTAGTATGACTTTGACTCACTGCAAACCAATCTTGTGTTTCACTTTTACTATCATCATGATCCTAATCTGTGAAAGTATTTACAAGACTTTCCAGGTTCCCTTAATACTCTGTTGTGCCAGCACTATGTTCATTTTTGGGATTTTTTTGATGATAATAGATGATCTGATTTTTTTTTCCACTTACACCTCTTTATTTTGTGTTTTCAGCACTAAGGGCACTAACTCTTGTTAGAGTAAGATTTCACATTACAGTTTGATCTGAGAACCTCACATCCGTGATGGTAAAGGTGCTTGTACTTTTGCACACTCATTGTCACATCTACACATGCATGTGTCTTGAGGAACATTTCATGACTCTCTTATGGATTTTTTTCATTTGTTGTTTTTTGCAAGACTTATTTTCCTTCTGATGTAAGCATGGAAAAGTACCAGTGCACAGGACTCAAGCAGCTTTGTTTGCAGTCTTACTACAAAATGGATATTACAAGCATGAACTTGAACTCCAGATTAGAAAGTGTGTAGGATTAAAGTTTGCTAGAGCTGGGTTAGGAAGTTTTTTCTGTGGATGATTCAGGCTAACTCCCACTGATGCTGATTGTTTTGCATTTTACAGTTAGAGAAAAATCAGAGCAGCTACCAATTTTATCCCTATCTAGAACTATCAATTACAATTCTGTTGTCAAATCTGTTTAAAAAAGAATAAAATTAATTTTCTACAAAGACAGAGAGGAAAAACTCTGTTCACCAAAGCTCTATATATCTGAAAATACCTCAATTCTATCCCATCAGAGATTCCTTGGACCTCTCCTTCCTCACTTTGCAGACTTTATTCAGTTTACCAATGAACACATTCCTACTAATACAACCTTGGAGGGAACCAGAATGAATGTTCAGAGCTATCTCACTTCAGATTTGTGTTTTGTGGGGAAACGAAACAGGGTCATAGGCAAATTCTGCTGATGCAGAAAAGTTCAGATTTTAAGTCTGGGCTGAGAGGAGGTTGGATCCTCCCCTTTTATTGCCATTGCAAATGAGCAGGCTAGCATATTTAGCTTTAAAAGTACTGAGCCTCAGTGAAATGCCCATGAGGAAAGGCCTTGCCAGCAGCCATTTATCTTCCTTTCACTTATGCATTGCAAGCGACTGCAGGACCCCACTTCAAAGCTGCAGGTTATTCCTTCCAAATGGATCTTTGGCAAGTTCAGGGCCTGGACTTCTGTGGCTTCTGACCTTTCAGAAGAATACTTGGGGAAGATGAAGAGAGCAGAGTTATGTAATTTCTTACCAGATGAATTTGTTATCATTCTGGGCTCAGCTAGAGCACACAGTGTGCTCTTATCTGAGTGTAACCATGGAGTTGCTAGGAATAGAGTTGATGTTGGAACTGGACAAAGATCTAGGGGAGTCCTGGACTCAGGTCAGCAGCCTACATTTCAGATGATATATGTTTTGAAATACATGTCCTCGGTAACCTTCAGAAAAATCATAATTTCTTGTAATTGTAGTTCTCAGTCTTCAGTGTGGGATGCTACTTCCTTTCTTATATATTTTTCAAAACGATAGGAATTTCTAAGGTTGGGTATAAACTTCACCAGAAATTCTCCGTTTTTTTTTCCTGTGTCTTACTCATGGGATCAGGCTCCTGAAGACAGGGATTTCCTGCTATACATTATCAGGGATTCTTAAGGCTTCTGTTCTTGTGTAATGCAAAATATCATCTTTTCAAGGAGTCCATCAAACCCATTTTGACCTTACCCTGACCTGAATTTGAAGCCAGCTCCTCAGTGCAGCCGAAGTTCCATCTACAAATACTTCCATGTTAACAATTTAATGAAAATCCTTGAATCTGATACAAGGACCTTTCTGTTCTCTTCCTCTTTTCCTGCGCAACACACACAAGCATACACATACATACACACCATCTCTCCTCAGACTTTATTTTGGGCAAGTAAATGCAGATTTTCAGTGAAAAGAGTAAAATCCCATACAGACAAAATTGATTTCAATTGAATGACAGTAGTGTAAAACTTCAGTGAGTCAGGAAGTGAATCAGAAAGAACAGATTTGATGGACAGAGAAAGGCACATCAAATGAATGTTGTAGATTGTATTAGAGTGATCATTTCCTAAAGAACTTGCTGTCAGAATTATAAAAGAAATACAAATGGAGAAAACACTGAAAATAATTCAGTAGAGCAAGGACAAAAATATACTTTTCATCATCAGCCCTTTATTACTGAATTTGCTGAAAGAAGATTAAGAATTTGATTATGCTATATGTATTTTCCTTTCTTTTGGCTTTTTAAAATTAACAAAATGTAATAATTGCACAATGGCAAGACTCTAGCACAGTGGGCCTCTGGCTCTTATTCTGAGATCCTGGACTCACTTGATGTGTGATTGGGCAAACTCTGTGGTCATCTTATGCTTCAATTTATTTACAAAGAAGAATAGAGCTTAACCACATCAAAAAGGATGCATTAGGCAAGCTCATTTTGTGTTTTATTGATGGCCTTGAGATTCTGGCATGAAAGGTAAGTTCAAAATCTTATTATCACAGTAAAAGCGAATACATTTTTAAAAATTGGTTGGAGCTATAATTATACTTCTTTAGCAACAGAAAAAAGCAACTGCCTTCCAAAATTAAATAATTGTCTTTAGGATATTTCCAGTTTAGTATCGCCTCCTTTACCCCTGCTTCCCCTAGAACAACACTGTCTCTGTAACTTACTTGTTCCAAAATGCTTCTACTGCTCTGTGAAGTTAAGACACCACTCCATAAGAAAAAAACCTCTTGGTAAAATGGTAAAATAGCCAGTGAAGTGAAGCAGAGGTTTTCTGTGCCAGCCATCTTTCCCACCTTGTGGGAACATGTCCAAAACAAAACATACCTCAAAAGTAAAAAAATAAATAAAAAGTAACCACTTTAAACAACCTCCCATCACTGATCTTAATGTCATTCTCTGACAACCTCTATCAACACTGGCAGAAGCTTTCTTTGACAAGATTTTTTATTAACCATCAGCCATTCATGTAATGAAAATGTGATAAGCCAAACAAACTGGTCTGTGGTCGTTGGAGTGGGATGTAGGTTCAGCTAGCATTAAAAGAATTCAAAATAGCAATGCAGGATGTGGAAGAAGCAATTTATTAACTCAGACATTCAAGAAACATCAGAGTAAATTGGCATTATTTCAGCAGCATCTTAACACTCGCCTTCACATAGCTGTGGCAGAGTCACAGGGGGCTGTTTTTCAAACTTCTGTTTATAAAGTTGTGCTCTAAGTCAACTACCAGCACTGTGGCTTACAGGAAACATGTAAGAAAACCAAATGCAGATATTATGCCTTGTGTTCTTAATAATCCCCCGTTAATGTGGAGCTGGAGCACATTGCTTAGGAGCTGTTATGGGTGAGCTGGGAACAGCTGTCTGGCCTTGCTCTGTCCTGAGACTGCAAACTGCAGGACCCAGATGTGGTGCCTAAATGAGTGTGAATTACACAATCACAGGCAGGGTGTGAATTAAAAGAGTTGCAGAAATTGCTTTTTTGCAACACACAAGAGGATGTGAGGAAGTGTGAAGGTGTAAATTAAAGAAGTCTCCTATATTAACCTGCACCTCTGCCAAGTAAGATGAGCCAACTTTAGACTCCTTCACACTCACTTAGGTTCAGTCTCACCCACTTACCAATGTTCAGTTCGCACTTTCTTGACCAATGTATTAAATGTGGGATGTACCTATGACAGAGCAAACTACTTTCCTTGAAGGGGCAGTCAGCATCCACCAAATCCAGAAGCTGAACATACTCACACGTAGCCTAAGAACGTGTGTTTTTGCCTAGGATAAAAGGTGTGTTTTAAGAACACCCTGCCAGACACTTTCTAAAACTCCTGTGCAGGCACACTGTGCTGACTGAGCTGAGCTGAGTTAATTTTTCCCTCCAGTCAGGAATGCCATCATGATATATTACACGTGTGAGGGAGATAGAACCTGACGCAGAATTGAGATCAAGTCCTATTCATCTTATACTGCCAGTGACCAGAGGAGATATGTATACAGTCTTTTCCAGGGATATTTCTTTTGTGTAGGACAGCATTGGAAAGAAAAGCAAATCTAATCAGGTAATTGCATCACTCAGTGGGAGGCTTTCTGCTTTCATACAGAAAACAATCCAGTGGGTTATGTTCATCATCCAGCTTGACGATAATCAGCTTGACCTCAACAGTTTATTACAAAGAACATGAATCTGGCTCAAGGAATCTTTCTATTTCTGTTTTAAAATGAGCAACACATGAGAGATGGGGAGTGGAGTTTATGCTATGATTTTTCTTGATGTTCTGTAGACCTGCCTTTTTTTTTTTTTTTTTTTCAAGTAGCTTTGTACCCAGATGCACACATGAAGGACAAAACATTGCCTTTTCTTTGTAAGGAAATAGGAACTGGCTTGTAAAACAGGCCCAGTGAAGAAATGACAGCACTTGTACCCAATCTCCTCTTGAGGCTGACAACACTAAGCCTGGTTTACAAGTCTGTCTCAGCTCCTCAGGGTGTGGGTAATGCAACTTTAATCAGCCTGTGTGTGATTTGGTCCCAAAGGTCTTTCTCAGTGCTTACATCTTATGCTTTCAAGGCACTTGGAAACTTCATTTGATGCCAATCCCTGTTTCCAGAAACACAGTCAGAGTTACTGTGGAGGTTTTTGTAATATGCTGCAATAAACAAAAGCATAAGGTACATGAACTACTTCAGGAAAAATGAATTAGTTAATAGGATCTTCCCAGAAAAGTTTGCATCTACCTCATTACCTTGCCTTTTGTGTGTACATGTGAGATGACACTTCAAACTACTTCCACTTCCTCTTTCTCTCCCTCTCCCTTTCCCTCTCCCTAATTGTCTTGAAACAGTGCACTTGCACGAAAAGACTGGGTGACGGCATTTTCTCAGATGGATTAGTCAGAAGCTATGAAGAATGACTTTCAAATGGGGTACCCCATCCCTTAACTCATTTAATTGCACAGTTAAATGAATTACTTTGAATTGATGCTGACAGAGAAAAAGCAAAATCCAGTATAGAAAGAAGAGAGTGGGTGGCACCTGAGTCCAGTAGGAATTTCTCTGAGGAAATTGCATCTGGCAGGCTCTTTCCTACACTCCACAGGTCTATGTGAATGAAGTGGTTGCCTTGTTTTCAGGACAGCAATATTGAAATTGAGGAGGCAATACCAGACACCTACAGTTCCCACTTTTCAGGAAAAACACAGATGAAGACAGTGGTGCAGAGCAGATGTTAAATATGCGAAATGATTCCCACTGAAACACAATAATGTATGCATATATTGTTGTTTACCACACAGGGCTATAGGCACCCTTATCTTTCCAGACACAAATTGAATGGGGTAAGGTTTAGTGCAAGAGAGGTAAATGGGTAAGGACTTGCACCTCCACCTGATCACCTCTGTTCTTCCACCTTTGCTTAGTTGAGGAACAGCAATGAAAATAAAAGTCATGGTTTCAATAGCTTAAAAGAAATTAATAAAGCCCTGTACAGGCATCAAACTTTCACATTTTCCATGGAAATTAAAAAAACCCAAAACAGTTGTTGACCTTTACCCGAGCTCTTCTCCTCTGTTTGCATTGTAGATTTGTCATTAAAGTTTTATTTTAAACACCAGGTTGAGAGGTGAAATGGTACGAAAATTGCACACCCTTGCTGAAGAATGCAGTGAGTTAATAATGATCCATCCCAGCAGTAATGAGCTGTTCCTGCTCTCATCTGCCTGAGCATTCTTAACATTATTAGAATGATCTTGACTGTAAGAGGTACAAAAAGAATTGAAAAATGGGGAAACACAGTTAGAACATAAGAAAGCAGAAAAGACTAAAGCAAAAAGGAAAATATTTTAGGTAACTAAGATGTTTAGTTGAATTATTTGTAATTGGAAAAATTTGTAAATGCAAAAATAATCCTTCTAAATTGGGGAAATTTTGTTACTTGTTTTTATTAAGAAAAAGCTTTTAAAATGTCCTCTCTAGCTAAAATTTTTATGCGCTGTGCTACTTCAAATTTATAACAAAGTTCCTAATGAGTATTTCAGGAGAGGGCAAAGTGAGAAGGATGTGGGTAGCTTGATGAAGAGGTGAGATGAGATTAAAAGTTGGTAAGCCTTAAGAATACCTACCTTCAGGGTGGTCAAAAATTGAACAGAAAAATAGCATATTGTGATTAAAAATCCTTACAGACTAAATTTAATTCGTCCATAGCCAACTGGATACTGACATAAGCAAAAACTAAACCAAGGTCATGCAGACTCACCCACAGCTCTTCTATGTGCTGTTTAGGGCTGTTGACTTAGCTGAAGAGTTCTTTTAACTGCAGGGACCATGTGTGTTGTGCAAGTGTCTCTTGGGTGCTTTTAATGAAAAGGAGAAGCAGCAGGACTTGAGGGCCACTTCATTTTTCATATTCCCAGCCTGTTCAGAGACTCATGGAGCTCTCTGAGAAGTGCTCTTGATTAGCATATGTGCAGCTCAGGCAGATCTATCTCAGTGTTTCAGCTCAGGGGAGCACTGAAATCCATCTTACTTTCACTAAGATAATTTTTGTGGGTTTGGGCTTTTGGTGTGTTTGTTTGTTTGTTTGCTTGTTTGTTTTGTAGGTTTTTGGTTTGCTTTGTTTGAAAACTAAGGTTTATCTGAAGCCATTTCATGCTTAATTTTTTCTATCTTACTTTTCATTTCCACTCACTTCTGCATGTTTGCATTTTACTGGGAACTGATGCATCTAAATACTGGAATGGCAAAAACTAATGGAAAGTTTAAATCACTGAAAACTGCATTATTGTTTTCAGGAGGTTTCCAATTCAGTGGAAAAGATAGAGTAAGACTGGGGAACTAATTATGTGTTTATAGATGCCTTATCTATAACAATATTGTTATGTTTCTAGTTATTGATCTGCGAGATAACAAAAATTGTTTCATTGTAAGTCTTGATTATTTGGAAAAGAGAATATATCCCATTGACTTTGCTCAGTTAACTGGTCTTATATTTGAAGGATAATTTTTTAGGTGGCCAAAGAATGTGAGCATTAACAAAAAAGAAATAAACACAGAAATTTAATTCAGGAGTCAGGGTTTATAAGTTTTCTTTCTGATTGCTAAATAAATGTTAATGGGGGCTAAACATGAAATTCATAGGTTGGTAGGACTTTTTCAATATTTTCATATTTCTTAGTGACTTCTATATAGAGGATCCTGAGGTTATTATGAAAAAAAATTATCTCTCTTCCAGTATCACAGCTCCCCTTGCAAAATGATTGTTGTGAGCTGGCAAAAGTTCAAGGCTGACATTCAGCTTCAGACTTTTTAATGAGAATGAAAAGATTTTTGTGACTACTGGGTCCCCAAAGTTTACCTTGAACATGGTAACTAATTTTGGGGCAAGTTAGTGATGCAAGTTGATTACCCATGAAGCCAGTGAAACAGATTTTTCAGTAGTTTTAGATCCTGCATCCTCCATATAGTTAACTTTTCCATATGTCATTTGTCACCAAGGTAGGATAGAACTAAACACTGCTACACATTCTTGAGTTATTCTGGACTGTGCTATATTATGGCCTATAATTTTTCAAGCGTTGAAAGTAACTTGTATACCTTAGACACTGAAAGTGTAGCTTAATTAAGTTATATCATTCATACTTGGAACTTTCAGAGAAAAATCCAAGATGTAGGATTTTTAACAAACAAACAAAAAAGCTTTGACAATTTTGCTGTTACAAAGCTAAGTTATTTAGTATCAATAATATCTTCACTTAATCTTAAATGGCGTTAGGATTAACTCGTAAACAAACAGGCAGCCTAAGCATACAGTCATTCTTGTTATAAGTCAGCCTAAAGGTCCATCCTAATTAGTGTCTTGTCTCCAACTTGTAGAGAATGTAAGAACTGGTTGAACATATGTCATCTTTAAGCAATATTTGCCTTTGCCATTTCATGAGTTAGCAGCTTTTGAACTTTGCCATCTCAGCTTCCCTAGCCTGAACTGGTAAGGAGTCATTCAGCAAGAAATGGTAGCTTCAGTCATTTATAACTTCAAGGATCTATAATGTGACTTCTTGGGGAACTGCTTGTATCCTGCATGTTGTTTAGCTGAGCTACTGTTCTCCTAATATTACATTAGGAGATAATGCCACTTTCAGAAATGTGGTTTTTTTTGAAACAGTACTCACCTGGAAAACTGGTTCATATATGTAAGTTGTACAAGTGTAAGGTTTATTATAAGAAAAATCCCACTTTTTTCTTTTTTCGTTCTTGATTGCTTCTTTATAAAATAATTCATAGTTCTATAATTAATTTCATAATTGATTTATAGTGAAGCATTTAAACTCAGTAGAGAAATCCAGTTAAGAAAAAGCTTTTGTTCATTAAGTATTTTAAAAGATATAATTATTTTATACTTTTTCTCTAACCCTATAATTTCCTCATCCTCAGGAGTCTACATTGGAATAATTATGTGTCATTTGTATTCTTGACATTTTGCACCTGCTTTTTAATTTGGAAAACAAGTAGTTTCTGCCGCTTACTATCTGAAATGGGTGTAGGAAGAAACATAAGTATTAAATTTCTGTAAGTTTAATAGGAAACAAAAGGCAAGAGGAATATGGATTCACTTGAGCCCATAACACAAATGGAAAATTAGAGTTAGTATTGCTTTCAGAAAAATAAAACAAACAAGGAAAACATTGGTTTGAGAAGGTTACCTTTTCTCAGGGAAATAGTTGAAATAATGAGAATCAACTCTCTTGATATATTGAGATTCTAAATACTTATTTAACCTCTAATTTGGGAAAGAAAAATACATTTCCATACACATCAAAGAGTAGTGAGAGTGTTACAGGAGAGTAAACTTAGTCTTTTGCATTCAGTTCTTACCTCTGTTTGTAGTGTTCTACATGACCATACGCAACTCCTTTCACCTCTGTTTCTTTATGTGGAGGTATGAGGCTGTGGTGACTAATACCATCGTAGAGATGTATGCTTTAAAGCAACATATGCATCCAGTTAGTTCAGTTTAGACATCTAGATGTTAAGATTTAGATTTTTTACTTAGTTAGTGAAAAGTGATAGATATCTCCAGAAGCAATTACTTCCATTTACTTTTGAATTCCTTGTAAGATGGAAATAGTCACAGAATGGTCCTTTAAAGCAGAAGTGTACTCCATGTCTTGAAACAAAATTTAGGTGCATGTCCGTAGGTTGAATGTTTCAATGGGGGGCACAGACCTAAAGCTATTAAGAGCTAATTTTGAATACCTTTTTTTTTAATTCAAAAGTTGTAGTAAAGAAAAAACTTGGTGGGTGTTTTTTTCTTCCCTCCCACCTTGTAAAATGAAAAAATTGAAACTTTTGGCCATATTAAATCTCCTTAAAGGTGTGAAATCATTTTAAGAAACAGTTACTGACATGCAAGATCTTGGCCAAATCAGTATTTGAGTGACATTCTGCTTGTAAACCAAAAGCTATTAAAAATAGATTCCTCACCTATTGCCCTGCCAAGGTTGCATTTTTTTTCCGGAGCTACTGTCAAGTCTGCCAAATGAAAACTAATTGACAATCCAATAGAAAATGCTGAATAACTCCTTTGTAACCTCTTGCTTCCAGAAACCTCAGGGGTCTAGCTAGATTTTGGAATCTGAAACCCTTTATCTGTATTCTGATGGCGTTTGCTCATGTAAACATTTTCTCAGTTCTAGTTACCTGTCTAACTACAGGATTTTCACCTAGAATAGAAAAGCAGTTTTGATGATAAAGTCAAATGAGAAATTATCGAGTATTGAACCTCTTTTGTTTATACTGAATTTGGTTGTGTTTCTTTTGTGCTGTAATCAATGACTTCTGGATTCCAGATCTGTCTGACTTTTTAGACTACATAGCATTCTGTGATGCAACACACTGGACAGTTTAAAACTACCAAGGTAAAAATTTGGCCTGTCTTTGTTAATGCTAAAAAAAAAAAAAAAAAAGAAGAAGAAGAAGAAAAAAAAAAGGAGCTGCTTATGACTAGTAACGTGGTTGGCTCTGGACCTGACTTTTGTTCTCAAGTTGTCATATACACATTGGTGTGCTGGTGGACTTGTCCAAGTTTTGAGGAAGCCAGAGTGGACACTGATTCAGATTTCTGACACGACAAAATTTTAATCCAGAGTTTCTTGATAGAGATGGAGAGAAATGCAGCTTTTTGCAGTTGCTACCTTTTATAACCATTTAGAGAGAAATCAAGAGGTGAACCCACTTAACAAGGGAGAAGTAGGATTTTCAGCTATGATGGAAAAAAGGAAGTAGCAAAAGCAGCAGGAAAGAAAGGTGAAAGGCTTGATTTGCCAGTTAATTTTAAAAGTTGTATTTTCAAAGAAGTCATGTTTGTAAATCATTCACATCCTAACCACGAAGCATCAGGGAATTATGTCCATCATTTAAACGGACATAATGGACTTGCAGACTCTCAGCTGCATTCCAGCTGAGAGTCTGAAAAGGACTTCACAAATAATGGACTAAATTTTCATAGTCTCAAAAAGAAATGGGTTAAAATCCCCTAAGAAAACCATTTTTGCCTCTTTTCTACAAGTAAAAAAAAATGAACCAGTCAATCTAGGGGAATCCAACTGAGTGCAGCAAGACCTTTCCAATGTGAGGAGTCGTGACTTGTATTGTCCTGCCCACAACTCAATAATTGAGCTAAATGCTTGCTACACTTAAAAGAAATGTTAAAAATATAAATGAAAATAACCAGATACTGTACTGTCTATATTCTGTTTTCCTTCCTACTTGTTTAAAAGAATTCCTATAGCAAAAATTTAAATTTAATCTTTCATATATAATAATAATAAATAATGCAAGGTGCTAAATATAACTATTTTTATAATATAACTAGTAATATAACTAATTTTACATAGTTTTAATTTGGCCACATTTTTTAATTTCTTCATCATTTTCAGATTCTGTGATGTTCTGTTCAGCATTTGATACTGAACATTTTTTCTATGGATAAAAATGCTAAGTGTCAGAATAAACCTGAACAACCTTCAGCCTCAGAGTAAGCCTAACATGAACCTGATTCTGTTTATCAGCAAAATCTTTTGTTGTCAACTGTTTCAAATGCCAGAGCTCTTTTAAATACCACTAACGTTGCCAGAGTCTCATTTAAACATGTATTAGCAAGGTAATCCTTCAATCATAAACTTGCCACTAAGACATAAAGGGGATGATTACTGACATTCTGTGCCCTTTTCAGAACTACCCAAGGGAAACAATATAATGAATATCCTGGGCTCACAGTGACCTCAACCACTTCATAGGAAAGCAAAGGAAAATAAAACAAAATTATGCCAGCAACCTATTTCTCTCCTTGTTCCCCTTTTATTTTACTTTAGACAACTGGCAAAAGAGTTGTACCCACAAACTATCTTTGTTTAGATGAATGTAGTTAGTTACATCATTGGAGGGGAGCCAAGTAACAGAGTATGACATCTAGTTTGTGTCTTGGTCATTTTGTGTGATCCTGGGAGGAGATCACTCCTATTAATTTCAAAATACTCTAACTTGTGACTCCCCCTTACAACATTCTTACGCAACTAAACGAGGAGCACAACTGATTGTCAGTTCAACATTTGATGAACTACAACAGTACTGCAGGCAGCAGCATGTCCTGCTGAGATGTTAAGAAATAATGACTGTTTCAGTATGAAATTCAATAGAATATAAAATAAAAATCAATAAAATGCATCTTGTATCTCAAAAATGTAGCTGAGTGAATCCTGAAAATCAGCTGAACTTGTATGTCAAGCAGGTAAACTCATTTGCAACAATGCTATAACTACTTATCCTGAATTCATAAGAACCCTCTTTTAGCACTGCTTGCTTTCTGGTACTGCTTTACAAAAATGCATCTTTTCATTAGGAAGATCAGAGTTTAAAAAATATGCTCAAGATGGCCACTATAAGATGATATGAAAGTGGAATAGTTCCTACCATCACAAAAGCTTTGAAAATGCTTATTAAGAACCCTCACACCACCTGGGAAACCAGGTGGTTATTCTTACAGCTAGGTACCCTGGTCAAAAAAAAACAAGTACTGTAAAGTCACCTCCCAGGACTTATTTGCACTGCACAGGACAAACTGTGTCAGACATCACATGGAGCCCCCCTTGATTTGGTTGTCTGGGGGACTGAAATCACTACAGCTCTGAACAGCCTCTCAGGAGGCTTAAGTAGGACAAACAGTGTGAAGAAGTTACAGTGATGCTTTCAGTGCTGTTTCAGTCAAGGTCTCCTTGTTGCATGTCACCAGTTGGGGTGTGAACCCACCTGACCAAAGTCAGAAGCAGGAACTGGCCTGACATTACTCTGAGCCTGAGACACTGCTGCCCATGCAGGTGTACTCAGTGTCACTGAGTAGCACTGGGACAGTGTGGAGGGAGGAGAAATGCTATTTTACAAGAGGCAAAATGCCTCCATGAGATCCTACTAAGCCCAGAGTGATGATAGTTTAGATAGTTGAAGGGTTATGTTACTTTTTAGTTCTGCTTTGCTGCTTGATTCTGTAAGCAGGTTTCTATGTGCTAGGGCAACCATTTCATAACTAGGGTAAATCCCCTGGGACTGCTCAAGTGACACCAGGAAAAAATTTGTCACCGTGATCAGTGGTAAACTGTAACTGTGTGAAGCGCTCTGTACCTTTCTGTAGTGTGGAAAGCCTTCTAACTTCCCTAAAGGGATGGCTGCAGCATTGGTCCAGGTGTTCAGATAGTCCAGATTCCTCACTTGTTATCAATTCTCTGTGAAACTGTATTTTCTCCCTCCTTTTATTTCATCTACCTGTGAAAGTCCCCTGCTCCAATTTGTTTATAAAAGAAGCATCTATAGAAAATGAGTATTTAAAATCACATTGTTCTGAATTTGGAAACATTAGTATAAATATGACTTTAGTGTAAATATGACTTTATGAATGTAGCCATGCTGAATAATGTAACTGAATTTGCATCACTGAAAATGACATCTACAGTTAAATTTTTGAACATTTTCTTGTCATCTTTATTCTCATCCTCTTGAGCCAGTTATTCGCTTTTGAAGTAGTGCAGGAACATGGGACTCAACAGCTAAATCAAAATGTCCAATTATCTATAGCTTGCAATCAGTCTAGACATGTGCCCAGAAACCAGTTGTCACTAAAAGCAAAAAGCTGCAGAAGTGTATTTCTTGCAGCAAGAGGGAATCTGGCAGATAGAGAGCAAAAGCTGAAGTGCATTGGGCATATAAGAGTACAAGCAGAAGAAAGTTAAAAAGCTAACACCATGATTCAGTTATAAGTTAAATACTTAAAATATTACTGAATATGCACATGCTTGTACCTACATACTGAGGAAATTGGTGATCCATGATGTATTTGTGATCATCAATTTCTTCCTTAATAGAGGGTGACAAAGAGATAGGTGGAAAAGAAAGGGGAAGGCAAATATTTAATTACTTCAAAATGAAGTCTGTGACTTCTTCTTTTTCCTGAGTGACAACTGCAGCTGACTTCACCCTAGATCTATGGGATAAACTACTCAGGACATATTCAGCCGTAGTGAGTAACATCTTATACTTTTAAGTTTCCTCTAAATACTGTATGATAAAACATGAAGTGGGTAAACATCAAGGAATCTGACTAGCTCATTTTCTTGAGTCAACTTTTAAAAATAATTCTAGGATAAAATAATAATACGAATGACATAATAATAGGATTTTCATATCGTTTCAATTTAGATTAATTCAATTTAGTTCACCTACATCCTGTGCAGTATGCAGACTATCTTTACACCATTTCCAGATGCCTTTACAGGACCACGCATGACAGTGCATGATACACATAAAAATAGTTTACTATATCACCCAGCCACCAATGATGCAATAATTAATTATGCTCTTTCAGCAGAATATCCCTAACTTTGAGAAAATTTTAACTGGGCTCAGGATTTTCACTCTGTAGCTTGGAAATCTGTTGCTGAATTGCATGCATCTCCCAGAATTACATCCTCTTTTTTGTATCTGCTTCTTGGATTATTTCCTGTTCTCTCAATGCAGTAGCAGCTGGAGCCACTCCTAGGGGGCTGCACCCTACACTTCACACAGCTGCCTCCATGGCTTTTATTAATGTTTTCCATTTCTCATCCTGTTTTCTCACTGATGACTCTGGCAAAAGAGACTCTCTCTCTATTGCAGTAAAAAGTAACAATCCTAAACACCCATCTCAAAATAGCTAAGAGAGGCTTTGTGGCTCTGATGAAGGAAAGCAAAATCAGTGCTTATTGAAGCATGTTCATATGCCTCAGAATAGGCTGTAGGTTAGAAGCCACCAACAGGGATTTGTTCCTACTGCTATTTTTTAGAAGTTCATCACATTAATAAGAATTCCCTTGTTCAGTGGTACTTTGCCAGAAAGGTAGTTGTAGGGCCGTTGTCTCCCTCCAGGTGTCACTACCCTCTCAAGTACCGAGTCTCCAGGCAGCGGGCACTGATTGAGCCATCAATAAATCCAAATCAGGTCTGAGTGTGCAGAATCTAATGGCTGATTTCATTACATTGAAGTGACAAGGCGTAAGCTGTCTGGTTTGAGGAATGGGATTGATTTCACCAAGGGAAGCAAAACCAAATGTAATATTAATCAATAATCCAAGACAAATAACTGTGAGCCTATTAACTTGGTTTTTAATTCTGAGGAACATTTTGTCATTAGCTGGAATTCTGGAGACTGTTTTTTTCTTGTGAGTAGTGTCTTTCAGGAAGACCTACTTTGAGTTTCCAATTATTCTTTTAGAGGAAGAAGTCTGTAAATGAAGGGATTATGGACACAAAAAAATCCATTCATAATTAGTCTTTCTCTTTTTCAAGGTAGTAATAATGACTAATGGTAACCATTTCTTGAGTCCGTTTAATTAATGGAATCATACCCTTGATGTAGTTTTTTAACATTTTTAAAATTTATTTCAGCTGAACCAGTCTATCAGGCAGTAGATGTCATACCAAGAATTTTTGAAGTGTTTTTATTTGAGATGAGATGGAATAATTAGAAAGGTTTGGGCCCCTTCAGTGTGGACACATTTTATATTCAAATGTTCATGTGTAGCAATTGCATAAGTTGGTTATCTATAAATCAAGTCTAAAGCCATAAGAGGGTCAAATTCTTCCTTGAAGAAGAATTCTTCCCTTCTTCTCCTAAAAATGTCCCTATGATCCTCACATGTCCTCCAAAAACCTCAGTTATATTAAGGAAGCAGAAATTTTGATGTATGGTGGAATACAGAAAAAGGATTTGGCTTGTACAGCAAACAATATCTTCAACAAACTGGTTACAGAGAACAGGTTTTTACTGTCTTTGCTTGATATAATTTCCAAAATTTACTTTTCTGTGTCACCTGGGATATCCCAAAGATTGGGCAAAGTGCAACATTATCTTCAATCTTAGCAAACAACCAGCATGTGCAGATGCTGGGAGGGATGCAA
Source organism: Manacus vitellinus (assembly GCF_001715985.3). Classification (NCBI taxonomy): domain Eukaryota; kingdom Metazoa; phylum Chordata; class Aves; order Passeriformes; family Pipridae; genus Manacus; species Manacus vitellinus. The sequence continues at coordinate 23,349,737 of NW_021940750.1, forward strand.
GCAGAGAAGAAAAACACTGAAGGGAAAAGGAGAGATGGGCCTCCTCTATCGCTCCCTTATCTTCATGAAAAATGAAGAGGAAATGTGGTTGCCCTCATGCTGTTAATTGAAAGAAAATTACATGAGGTAAGTTATGACTTGTATTCTTTTATAGTTGCTTCTGTTACAGCAGTTGTACAAGCAGAGGGTATTTTCTCTTTATCTCAGCTTTCCCGATGTCCATTGAAAAAATGAGAGAGAGAGAGAGTAAGGTGTGAAGGGGGAGGTTGGAGGAGGCAAGGAGAGCATATCACATACATTTTTGTGTATTTCAGAGGGTGGAACACACCTTGTAGGTTAAATATAGTTTTGATAAAGGGGTACTTCAAAATAAGATGTAATTACAGGTCTTCTCCATATGTGTCTGTTTTTATGGCTCCCAGAGTCCATTTCCTGTGGTGTTCATGATGCAGCATAGCAATTTACTGCCTCATAGATGGTAAGGTTTTTCCAACTGTGGCCTGTTGCAAGATTCAGCTCAAACCTCAATGAGCCTCACTGAAAAGGATGACTACCTGAGTTTGGCTGAGGAGAGATGATAGATGTCAGAACATTTTGCCACAGATTTCAAGAGTGCATTTGACAGGGGGCATGGGACAGCACAAGAGATTTAAAGAAACAGAGTGAGAGTTGCACAGAGGAGCTCCGCTGAATTAGCTTTTGAGAGATTTGGTATCTCTGTGAATTTGCTTTTTTGCTTTTTATTTGAACCTTTCATGGCTCCAAACTTGATGTCCCATGTTTCTCTTGCCCATACTCTTCTGCCCCTTTACAGATATTCGGTTCCCATTAGCTGTACCATTACCTCCAACTACTTTCTTTTTGGAATTGCTGTCTTTTCTGTCCTTCTGTTCAAAGAGAACTCTGAAATTTTTCTTTCTCTCCAGAGTAGTTTTAAGGAAGAAATTAAAGCTCCAGCACCTGTCTTTCTTGACTGTATAATGATATTATAGGGCGCTTTCTGTGGTAATCTGAGATTTAGTAACTCCAGTCCAAGGCTATAGTTTGTAGTTTGTATGTAATTCTTGAATTTTCTGTAGAGGCTTGAAGGATGTCTCAAACTTTCATCCTGAAAATGTGAAGCTTAACGTGCAGGTATTCATCTTTTTTCCCCCACCAGTAATGAATTCTGTTTCAAGAGCAGTCCAGTGAAACAACAGTGGTCTGCAAAGAGCTTTTCTAGACTCTAGGAGCTGAGACTAAGGTGTGTAGTGAAGTGGAAGAATATAGACTGTAAGTTACTTGACTGGTGACTTAGTGGTTTAAAAATATTTTAAGGAGATTAAACCTCAGAAGGGGAAAATCAACTGTTGTTAATCCCATATGGTATTTCAGGAGGTGTTCTAAAGCTGTCATTTAGCAAAGGAAGCTCCAAGCACAGCTCTGGCTGCACCCAGAGGCTTCTTTTGAAGATTTTGGTGTCCCCTGGGACTGATGATTAAGTAAGATATTAGTTTAGTGGTAGCTGGGTTCATACAAGCCTGTCCAATGTCTCTGGCCACAGGTTGCCTGTGGACTTCTTCCTAGGCAAACTGGCAGCCAGTCAGAACACAAGCTACATGCAAAGCCTCTCCTTGCCTGAGGCACTAGCCCTTGCATCTAATCCTCTATTGGAATTCATGGTTGCTCTCTTTATGCAGCCACCACTTTCTTAAGAGGTCTTGGAACAAACTAAATTATTCTTAAACTAAAGCAACAACCAAACAAAACACAGAAAGAAAAAATAAAAAAGACAACCAAAACCCACAACAACCAACCAAAAAAAAACACCCCTAGATTTAGATTAGATTACATCCATCATTTCTAATGAATACAGCACTAAATAGCCTCTAAACATAAAAACTATGTAAAGGATGTCTCCTTTACAGACCATTTTATTTTTTTTAGGGTCTCTTGATGCATTCTTTTCTGTAGTAAACACTGGCTTGTACATTTATTGTCCATCTTTGATTATCAAGGAAAAGGATATTAAATCAATTTTAATAATTCTTTTCAACAAGGACAAAGAAAGCATTCTGCAGCCTCTCTGGATGACTATTAAAGCAACAAAGAAAGTGCTAAAACCAAATAATCAAAACAGGGCTTTAAGTTTGTGAAATCAGCATAATTAGGACAAATACACACCACTGTAGTGGGTTTCTCTTTTTTACCCCTCAATCATGTTTAGTGAGCAAAAATGGACTTTTAGTTAATGATAACATGGAATTGTTCAAACATTCATGATTAGTTAGATGAGTGTAACTGAAGATACGTATATGCTTAGAAGCTGGAAGAAGAATTTTGAATATGATTATTAAATTTCAAAGTGTTATGACAAAAAGAAGAAACATCCCAGTAATCATTTTGCTCCAGTGTGGTGTAAAGACACCAAATTTTTCTTTGCTGATAAGAACAAATTTTGTATTTTGAATTGAAAGACACACTAAAACAAATATTTTAGAATTTTGTAATAATCTTGATGGTGTTTGTACATAAGAAAGGAATTTTTTCCTAGTATTTGCAAATATGACAGGGTGAATTAGTGGAAGGAAAAAGCTAAAAATGAATATTTGAATCCTTTTTTTTTTTACATTGGGGTCATATAGGATGTGAGATTGAGTCCATGAAAGGAGATAAAAACAGTTAGGCCTTTCATACTGAACTCAGTAAAACAACAGAGAAAACATATGGTGGGAACAGAGGCCTCACTGCCTCAAAGATACGAGCTATAACTATCCAGGTACAGATGAGTGAGGCACACAAGCATGCAGCATCTTTCTTACCTCTATTGTACTTTCTTTTCCAGACCTTCCACATTAGGAAAAAGGAAGACAGAGAGTGGTATTGTTGGTGCTTAATTCACTTAATTTCAATTAAGTTTAATGGGTCTGCAAGATGCAAGTCTCTAGGCTTGCTAAGCTTTACTAAGTTCAGCTAAGAATTCTGAACAGTGGGAGAGTTGTCAAAAATGCTTTTATAATAACTTTTTAATGATCTAATCTCCAAAAGCTACCTTAGTCCCAGAATAGGTCAGATTATCTTTGTGGGTTGCTCTGATTCATGTTAGCTTGGAGAGGCAACCTTATCCCAGCCTTGGCTGACCTGAGCTCAGGTAAATCACCTCTCAACATGCCCTTTATTATCAAGAGATCAGGAGTTGGAAAGGAGAAAGGCTGTAGATGCCTGACTCTGCTATACAGCTCAGCTAGGAAAAGGAGAAAAATAACAAAGAATAGCCTTAGGTCCACAATTCAGGCACACTGTGCAAGTTCTGTTCCCTGGAATTTTGTAATCTGCTTTGTCTTTTACACCTGTGAAAAGAATTGTGAAACACTCATTATGTCAGATCAGAATTCTGTATTCCTTTAATTACAAAAGAGACTAGCTCTCTATATGTCCTTAGAGAAGAAGGGCTTTACCAGGTCAGATCAAAAATAGCCTAATCTTGGATTCATTCTATTACAATGAATAATAGTAGAAACAATTGAAAAGAGAACAGAAAAAGGATATGCAAATAGCAATAATTTGCCCAGATGTTCAAAGCAACAAACTACTCAATAGAGAATCAAGCCCTCAACTCTCAAACCAAAGTAAACCAAAAACCTCTGCACATTCAGACCCTACATAGGAGTCAGATCTTTTTTTTAAATTCTAAGGCAGTGGGTTCAGAGTTTGAAATGGACTCAGGAGCACTGTAAGACATTTGACAACCAAGAACTATGGTTGCAGTTTAGCCCAGGTGCTTAAAAATAACGTGCACGATTACTTTCTGAAGAGCCCATCAGTGTGTGCAGACATTTACAGGAGACAAGCCAAGCCAACAAATTAGCAGGCTGTCTCTTAGGGGAGCATTTCAGTAATTTCTGATTTTTTGGTGTTTGTTTCAGCCTTTCCAAAGTACCTCATGCATATTCCTCCTTTTCCTCCTATTTCTTTCATATCCCTTTTACTAACTTTTGAATGCAGTTACCTGAAATACCACATCCATTATCACCCCTAGTAATTTCTCCTGTGACAACCTACCGTGTTTATAACTTAGGACTTTACACTTTCCATTGTTGTTGCTGTCCTCCTATTGTTCACCTATCAGTGTTGGAGGCACTGACCCACTTGTTCATCATAGACCTGTGTGACTACAAAAACCCAGTTTTCCTTGCTCAGGGAGGGGATTGTTGTGGTACTGTTATATCTACTGTGCAGGAGAGAGCTTCCTTTGTCTCAAGAGAAATAAAGTAAACTGTGATGGGAAGCGCTTTAAAAATTCACTCTACGGGAGACAAACTGACTTAGTAAATAAAGACTTTCACCTCTAAGTCACCAGTTTGAGGTCAGTTTCTGGTGCATGTCAATAAGAACTTAAAAGCGTTACCACCCTGTGACTTCTCTGCAGTTTCAAATTTAAAGAAATGACAGTCTCAGGCGAGTTTCTCATAAACACCACTACCATTGTCACTGCTAATTGGGCACTTGCTGCAAGCATTGGCAGAGAAGCAAAAACCCTGAATGAGCCATTGACACTGAACTCACCTCTCATTGCTACATGTTCAGTGAGGCTCTTTGCTGCTGACTTTGTGCTGACTGTCTGTCGGTAGAGGTAGGCCTTGTAGAGTCTCTTTCTGCCTTCCTATCTTGCTCTGGGAAACCAGGTCTTTAAAAACTGTGTTTGCCTTTTATAACTAATATGTCATTGTCACATAGCATAGTTTTGAAGGAGGTAATCATCAAAGCGTAAAGGGTGGGAACTATGGGAAAATTTTGGGTTAATGTCAAGAAAACTTTTTGAGAACAACATACTGTGTTTTTAACAACCTGTGTCTGACATAGTCTGGCTGACTCAAACTTTATACATATCCCAAAGTATCTAAGGCTTGAAGCAAGGCTTATGAAGCAAGGCCTACTTCCACAAACTATATGAATAAAAATGAACTTCTGTAGCATGTTCTGATCTATAACTTCCCCCCAGGAGGAATCTTCTCTATCTACTCTTTTACTATAATCCAAACTTATCAGCTCTCTCATTATCAAAAAAAAAAAAATCCAAAAAACCTAACAAAAAGCAACAAAAAACCCTCAACAACCAAAAAGCAACTCCCCAAAAAAGTCTCCCCAAATTCAAAGAACACATCAATAATCTTTTTTAAATTAAAATCACTGCATATTCTATTTTGCATATTAAAGACAAGAAAATGTAGACTTTCAAAATTCAGGATTGGTCAGAACACCTCTGAAGCTTTAAATTCTATATACTTTTTTTGGCAGAAGAACTATTTTTACAAACCCTTTTATTATTCAGTGAAAATAATTCCTCAAGACAGGCAAAATCCTAAACATCCAAGGCTCAAAGTCACATTTAAACTTTAAGGTTCCTGGTTGTTCAACTCTAAATCAGTTTTTTTAAAATAATAAACATGGAAAAATCGATAACCAAACAGCAAATATCTTTCTGAAGTAAGGGCCTCCTAGATCAGCCAGTAGAAAATACCTTGTGTCCTCAGAGGCCATGCTCTTGCATTTGAGAAGACATCTCACTCAACTGCAGTCTTCATGTTCTTTTTTTTCTTTTTTTTTTTCCCCCAGAAACTCCTGTATAGGATCTGCTTTGACAACGGTTTTGTGGGCGATGGGCTGAGGAGAGAAATCAACAAAATCAAAGAGTGGAGGGTTATTGTTAGGGAGGAGAATCAGGAAAATGTTTACTTTGTGACTTCCGAAGGATTCTAAACGGGAGGTCAGCACCAAATTGTCCAAGACTGTAGAGGAGTTGACTGAGACTCAATCTGCTAAATTGACATAAACAATTTGCTGCCTTCAGCTTTCAGTCTGTCCTGGCCAGAGACAAATAGGGCAGAAGAATAAATGTCTATCAGCCTTATGTGTGGATCTGACAATTCAGTTTATTAATTTAGGGCAGTGGAGGTGGTCTTGAACCTTGTAACTGACAATAGCTGAGGAGTTCTTATCTTGTTCTGCCAGTCCTGAGAAGCTACAGAAATTACCAACAGAGAGACAAGGCAGAACACTTACAAAAAATTTCTGGGTCTATCTGTAGCAGTCATTTATTCTATTAAAGTGCCACTGATCTGAGCTTTTGAAGGTATATTATGCACACAAGTCTATAGGACCCCATGAGATATATTCCAGAGTTCTTAGGGAGTTGGCTGATGTAGTTGCCAAGCCACTCTCCATGATATTTGAAAAGTCGTGGCAGTCAGGTGAAGTCCCAGGTGACTGGAAAAGGGGAAACATTGAACCCATCTTTAAAAGGGTAGAAAGGAGGACCTTGGGAACACTGACCTGTCATTCTCACCTCTGTGCTGGGAAGATCATGAAACAGATCCTTCTAGAAGCTATGCTAATGCATGTGAAGGACAGGGAGGTAATTTGGGACAGCCAGCATGGCTTCACCAAGGGAAAGTCTTGCCTGACCAACCTGGTGGCCTTCTATGATGGAGTGACTTGATCAGTGGACAAGGGAAGGGCTGCAGATGCCATTTATCTCGGACTTCTGTAAAGCCTTTGACGTGGTCCCTCACAACATTCTTCTCTCTAAATTAGAGAGAGATGGATTTGGTGTGTGGACTGTCAGGTGGATTAACTGGAAATCAGTGACAAGTAGTGTCCCTAAGAGAACCATACTGGGAGCAATGTTATTTAATATCTTCATTAATGACACAGATGAAAGGACAGAGTGTACCCTCAGCAAATTTGCAGATGACACCAAGGTGAGTGGTGCAGTTGACACACCTAAAGGACAGGATGCCATCAGAAGAGCTGGGCAAGCTTGAAAAGTGGATCCATGGGAATCTCATGAGGTTTAACAGGTCTAAGTGCAAGGTGCTGCACCTGGGTCAGGGCAGCCCCTGGTATCAATACAGTCTGAGGATGAACACATTGAGAGCAGCCTTGCTGAGAAGGTGCTGGTGGGTAAGAGGCAGGACATGACCCAGCAATGTGCACTTGCAGCCCAGAAAGCCAATTGTATCCTGGCTGCGTCAAAAGCAGTGTGGCCAGCAGAGAGACAGTGGGGTTCTGCCCCTCTGTTTTGGTGAAACATCTGGAGTACTGAGTCCAGCTTTGGAGTTCCCAGCACAGGAAGGACATTGACCTGTTGGATTGAGTCCAGAGGATGGCCACCAACATTATTAGAGGGATGGATCACCTCTCCTATAAGGAAAGGATGAGAGAATTGGGTTTGGTGAGCCAGGAGAAGAGAAGGCTTTGGAGTAACCTCATTGCAGCCTTCCAGAACCTTAGGGGAGCCTAAAGATAGTGAGAGACTTTTTACAAGGACCTGTAGTGACAGAACAAGGTGGAGTGGATTCAAACTAACGAAGAGTAGATTCAAATTAGGTATTTGGAACAAATTCTTTACTGTGAGGGTGGCGAGGCACTGGAACAGGTTGCCCAGAGTAATTGTGGATGCCTCATCCTTCGAGGTGTTCAAGGCCAGGTTGGATGGAGTTCTGAGCAACCTGGTCTAGCAAAAGGTGTCCCTCTCCATGGTAGGGGGATTGGAACTAGATGGTCTTTAAGGTCCCTTCCAAGCCAAACCACTATGGTTCTATGACTTTTGGAGTTTAAACGTCTTTATGGTATTTACACTTGCATGTTTAAGTTCTTGTCCAGAACTAAACCCTTTCCAAGGTGTTACCTTTCCGTTTTTTTACCAGGTGCTTATACAAGCTCTTATTTCAAGCAGAAGCTGGTGATCTGCAACAACTACTGTCTAATAAGAAGATATATATTATACCAGATGGATTTTCATTGATCTTGGGATAAGCATAAATAGGTTGATAATTGCTCAAACTGGCACTGTTATTTCTGCATTTGTTGGTATGTCACACGTTCATTGATCTTTTCCATTGTTGTAACTGTGTCTAGAGTAAACAGAAGTTAACACACTCTGGATATATCGCACACAGTTACATGAGAGAAAACAAAAGGTTAATTCATACTGAACTTGGTGACTATTCCATGAATATGAATTTGGCATCGTGTCTCACACAACCAGAAAGAATAGTTCTTCTTCTGAGATTAATACTCAAAGTCCAAGAAGGTGATCATTCCTGCACAGAAGCCAAATGAATGCTATATAATTTGTAGATCCTTTATCAAAATCATAAAAGTTTCCCTTTCAGTTATGGTAGAAAAATTTAATTAGAGCTAGAACTCCCATCACAACCCTTCTTTTCCTTGATTTGTGGTCAACCTCTGGAATTCAGTGCCACAGGAATTTAGAAAATCATATATGGCGGAGGAAATTTTAAATGCTGTATTATATGGACTGACAGAGGCAATCATCTACCCCCGCAGCTTCTCACACTGGTGACATACTCCACTAAAACCAGTAACAGTATAATCCCAATTGCTCAATGTGTTCTAAAGAAGAAAAAAGTTGTCCTGGAAAGTCATTTTGAGAATGGAACACAGTTTTGTCCATTCAAAAATGAAAATCAATGTATGATCAATTTTGGGTTAGTATGCATTGACATTTTGGCTCTCTGGATAGCAGGAATCAGCTGTTAAGAAATGCAGTAGATAGTTAGGTTGTTTGCATAAGGACTAGCCTTCTACTGTGTTTAAATATGTTCTCAAAATTTTGATACCTGTGTACATGATTTTTGCTGAAGTTGACAGCACCCAGCTGATCTTTCCCCTTGATCTTGCTCAGCAGCTCTGGAGAGCAGCTTTATGGGAAACTGTCTACTGTATTATAGGGTGTGCCTGCCCTCAGCTATGTGGGCTGTTCCCTCTTGGATGGATAGAAGGCTCCAGTCTCCTTTGCACCTTTTGGCTGTTCTTTGGTTATCCATCCATAGGGAATTTTTAGTTTATGTGATATATTACATAGTGAGGTACTGTTCCTGAGCAGGGATTTTAAGTACTGCATCAAATTTAATCATGTTGCTAATAAATTCACAATTTTATAAAATTTTATGCAAGTATTTTATCATAAGACTTTGTAAAATATATTTTTTCTCCCTCTGAAAGAGTCACTATTTTTCTTATTTTATAGTGAAGAAGAGATTTTGACACAGTAAATCTATGTCAAAGAAGAGGGAAGCCCTTAATACTAGAATCTAATTTTCTGTTCAAAACCCTCTCTCAGACTGGTTTGCGTTAAAGAAGCTAAAGACTTTCCTCTATTTTGACAGGGCACCCTCTTTTAACCTGCAGGATGAGTAAAATGGCAGTCAGATCACTCTTCAGTATGAATATTAATGAGAACATTCATAATAATCCTTCCCTTTGACAGTGGAACAGGAGCTAAAGTCCAACAGCAGGATCAAACAGGATGGCATGGTACATGCATCAAACCATCTGGCTAATGCATAGCTCAAGGAAATGAGCCAAAACATTTCAGTCAAAACTCTTCACTGGAACAGTAATAGCCCATGAGTTCCTTTTCCCTAAAAACCCTGGAGGCAGAACAAAATATCCTGTCAAAATACATCAGTGCAGTGGAGCAAGAAAAACAAAAACTTCAGACAGTGCATTTGACCATGTGAAGGTGTTTGTTTATTTCACAAAGGATTTCTTTCTACTCTTCATTTCTCTCCCTCACTTGCCTTCTGTACTTTTCACCTTCACACACAGACTATGTCTGGCTCTAACAGCCCATTAATTTATTCAATTCAATCTATGTTTCACTTAAAGACAGTGTTTTTTATAAAACTTTCCTTTCTTCTAATCGTTCATTGTTGTGTAGCTAACTCAGTCGCTGAACTGACTCCTACCATTTCCCTCATCTGCTAGGAAGGAGAAGGCAGGTTTCTAAACATCTATCTACTCAGGACGTCTTCCTGGATCCTGAGGCTTACATATGAATCCAAATACTTTTTGACAATGTTTGCTGATGATGACCAAAGTGGTTCCTCGGCACTGATATTAGTCATGATATTATTGCTTCCTTGGTAGAGAAGCATGTTCTTGATGTTAATTACTGAGCTCCCTCTGACTTAGTCAAATTGCCATGGTCTGAAAAACCCAGATAACGAGTTTCCAGCCCATTCTAAGATGTACTACCACTGGATATATTGTTAAGGTGGTGTCATGGGTTGATCCGCCCCCCCCAGGGGGGGACTGGAAGTGGTTGATCCCAGTTGAGTTACTGCTGAGGGACCAATTAGATCTGTGTTTTTGCCCCTGTGAAATTAGGATATTACAACAGTTGGAAATTGTTGGCAGAGAGAGAGAGACAGAGAGACAGAGAGAGATTCGGAGCCATGAGGTGAGAGGAGGGAGGCCTGTGGGCCCCTTGTGGGGGGGCCAGGCGCTCTTCCACTCTGTCCGAGCTGTGGGGGAGCTTGGGACAGTATATTAGCTGGACCGAGTGCCTGTGGCCAAGGCTAGGGGTTTTTTTCCCCCCCACTGCCCAGGAGAGGTGGTGGTGTGGATTTAAGAGGCCAGCCAGGGGGTTGGAGGTAGCTAGCCCCCAGCAGGCAGGGTCGGTATTGGAGCAGAGCCACAGAGGGACCGAGGGGTGGTCCGGAGCCCAGAGAAGCATCTGCGATTATGCAGAGCTGGAAGAACTCCAGGCAGAGGAGAGAGACTGAAGCAGTCTTGCTGCTACCCTTTTTCCCCCCCATAATGGTGGGGGAGAGGGAGCAACCTTGAGTTGAGGCTGAAGAAACGGGAGATGGGCTGAGAGGCTCGGAGGAGGCTCTACACGAGGTTTGGGCGAGATCAGCTGAAAACTGAAGGAGGAATGCAGGGGGAGGAATGCCTCCCGTGACACCTGGAAGCTGAAGCTGCAGCAGCTGAAACAGAGAGAAGCCAAACCAAGCAGGCTTTTCTGGATAAGGACTTTTAGTGAAAACTATTTGGGGTAAAAAGACTGAGAAAAACCCAGAAACCCTGCAACCTGGAGAGGAAAGAGTGAACATCTCACTCTCTGGGAGGAACCTTCACGAACCAGGGAGAAAGAACTCCAAGCTGACTCCCTGGACCTTCGTAATGAAGATCTGATGACACAAGTGTTCCCTTGCAGCTCTGGAGGGGACCTCAGAAGAGGCTGAGGGCTGGTGGGGGTGCAAAAAGACCCCTTCCTTGATACCCCAATGAGAGAGAGACTTTAATTATCGCCCTGAAAACTTCTTCTGAACTGATGTGGGAGGGTCCGGTCCAGGGGTGGTAGAAGTTGTGTTAATACTGTGTATTTATTTGCTTTTTAGTTTCTATAATATTTATTGCATAGGTAATAAATTTTGATATAATTCCCCCATACTGAGTCATGTCCATCTGAAAACTTCTCTTCCATGTTGAGGTAAACTGTGGGGAGAGCTTGGAGATTGGATTTTTGGGGTCAACCCCCCACAGGTGGTTAACAGGAGATAGATAGAGGCCAGCAGCCTCCAAGATCTCCCAGTGTGGCATTGAAGCCCTGAAAAATGCTAACTGTCTGATTTTACATACAGTAAATGCACAGCAGTGTTTCAAGTGTGCAAATAGGACACACTTGATGGCTTTTTAACACATCAGGTGATAGAGGCCAGATACACTGGATTTTCACTGCTGAAAACTTGATCATGAAGGATGAACATGCAAATTCCATTCTTTGTCCATTAATCACTACCATGCACAGATTGACATATTAAAATGGCATAGCAGGTTAATAGAGAAGTATTCTGAAAGAATTTAATTTTTAGTGTTTAAGATTGGAATAGCCAATGCAGGTCAGATTCATGAGGGTAGTGCATGGATAAATCCTGCTGAGAGGAAAATCTGAATATCCAAATCGTACCCGAAATGGGAAAGAATAAAGCTAAGTTTTTAAGTTTCAAACCCAAAGTCCATCCTGCCACCCATAGCATTTTTGAAGTATTGTCGTCTCTTTTAAGTTTTAGGAGCAAACTGGAAAAGTTTCTGAGGCAGGCATATCACTGCACAACTAATTACCATATGCTCCTATATGATACAGGAGAGATTTATCCTGGACTAATGACCCCTTAAACCATATTACAGTGTGATGTAAAGGAAACTGATTACTGATCTGGGAGCCATGGAATTCCCACTTGGGTGAATTTGCAGACATGAACAGGTGATTTAATATTTTGCTGGAATTGGTCTGTGAGAAAAACTTTTCTCCAAAAATAGAACCATCCATAAAGTTTTCACAGCATTAAACAGAATTCTGCTGGTGAAAAGCTCAGAATCAATTCTGCATACATTTTGAAGACTGTTCTTAATTTTTAACATAAACCCTCACCCAAATATGAATATTTTGTTTAAAATGAGAAGTGGTTTCAACCTTAATTGATATCTCTAGGAGCTTTGTGAAACAACTAAAACCCAGAAATACAAAGAAAATTGAAGAAAATTTTTCTCCACCAAACCTTTCTGAGGTGAAATTTAGTGGTTTTGAAAAGGTCACTGATCTTAGTGTTCTCATTTATTTAATACTTCATTTAGAGAGATAAGGCTCTCCTCCTTACACTTACTGAGGTTTTCATGAGAACTGTTGTATTTTCAGGACAGTTCCTGTTGTCTGTAGCTGCAAATTTAGAAAAAGGTGGGAAGATATGGGGGTTTTAATTTTGTAGAATTTTTGTGGGTTTTTTTAAGATTTGCTGCATTTTTTCAAGTTTCTCCCTTTTTTTTTTTAACCCCAAATCTAAGTAACTTTTGATTCAAAGCATATGGCTCCTCTTTACACAAGGAAAATGTAAGGTTGGCTGTCTTACACTTACTTTAAATATTTTTAAACTTACATACTACATAAAATACTGCTTCATCAACCTAATATCTAGAATCACAAACCTTGTCTTATTTGATGTTTTCTAATCATGTTGCCTACTATGGCTTTGAATAATCTTGTTTAATGTCCTGTTCTCCAATACTAGATTATCACTGATAACAATGTTGCTACTGAGACCATTGCAACCATTACTACTCATCATCATGGTTTCGCGAACAAAGATTTGGGAAGGGCTCTACCCATGTTTGTTGCAAGCACGTTGGTGGCTAAAAAGGCCAATACGAGACAGACATGTCCGGTTGCAAAAGGCACAGCAGAAAGACTCCTTAGGTGGTATATTCTGCAAGACAAGATTCTTTCTGCATTGCCTTTTCTCCTCAGGAGTGATCCTACGTGCTTTCTCAAAAGCATCAGCAGCGTTATAGATGGTGTGTCTCCAGGTCTCCTGATTGGAGGCCAGAGTAGACCAGTTATGGTGATCAATATGGCCAAGGCTGAGATGTTGTTTCAGGGAGTCCATGTAACTTTTCTTCGAGGCTCCTCTCTTGCGGCAGCCAGTGGCAAGTTCACCATAAAACAGGATCTTAGGAAGGCGGTGGTCCTTCATCCTTGATATGTGCCCTGCCCAACGCAGCTGTGTTCTCAGCAACATGACCTCAATAGTTGTGACTGCTGCTTGTTCTAGAACAGATGTATTGGTCACATAATCTGACCAGTGGATGTTTAGGATTGTACGGAGGCAGCGTTGATGGAAGCGTTCTAGGAGTCGCAGGTGGTGGCGGTAGATGACCCATGATTTGGAACCACATAAGAGACTAGACAGCACAATGGCTCTGTAAACACTGATCTTGGTGCTTTTCTTCAAGTGTTTATTTCACCAGACTCTTTTATGGAGTTTCCCGAAAGCACTGTATGCCTTTGCTAACCTGTTGTCTATCTCTCTGTCAATCTTACCATCCGAGGAGATGAGTCTGCCTAGGTAATTAAACTGCTGGACTGATTTGAGCTCTGATTGGCCAATGGTGATGTGGGGATGATGAGGGACTTCTGGACTACTATTTTGGAGGCACAACTAATGTGGTCCTGAAATTTGCACTTTTTTTATTGGAAGTTCAGCACAAAAAGCCAAATTTATGCCAAAAGGTCATACAAATGAAATCTAACAGTAGACTGTGTATCATCAGCACAAAGTGCTGCAATTCCCCTTCTGCTGTTCGTGTAGAGAAAAACTTTCTCAAATGGAACTAAAAAAATGCACTTTACCTGAAGAATCAATAAAGAAAATCACTATTCCCAGCCTATCCTGTGTCTTTTATTTTGTATCTTCCTGTTCTTTTCAAATGGACATTTATAATAAGTTGAAATGAAATGTTTAAAAATGCTCCTATTATCACTTTCATTCTATTTCACTGCATCATTTTTTAACCTGTTCACAAAAATCTTACATGTATGCTTCTAATTCATCCTAATTTCATGCCTAGTCTGAAAACGATATTTAAACGCAGGTGTTTTATCTCTATTTAGATCAGATTTTGTAATTCTGACTTTGTGAGAGGAATATAATTGAATACTTTCCTTCACCAAAAATGACAGTCTATACCTATTATTTTTGTACATAAAAACCTTAAAAATATTTTAAAAATAGCCTCTGTTAACTAATGAACATATCAAGTCGGTCTAAGAACAGGATCACCATATAGTTATCCTTTATATATTCCTATATATATTACTATATTTCTATATAACTTATAAAAATGCATCCAAGCTTTTATAAATTAAGTACTGACATAATGAAACCCTTGCAATTTGGAAACTATTTTGAGAAATGAAGTAAAGTACTGGGAAATATTTCATTCACAGCCTTTAAAATATATTTCTCTATTATGCCATATTTCAGTGAGGAAGTGTACCTTTTTATAGTCATATTTTATTCATTTATATATTGAAGAAGGTATTCCAAAGTGAAAATTAATAATATCTGCTGCAAATATTTGATGGATTACCAAAATTCAAGCAGTTTGAGACTCGTGTAATATTTATGCTTTATTCCTATAAACTCACAGTGCTTTTTCAAACATAATCAAGCTGAAATCAGCTCAATTTAATCAGATAATATTGGTATTTGCATGCTTTTAAAGTATTAGTGGCTGCAGAGAACAAATTGTTCCATGATCAGTGAAATTAGGGAAAATGAAATTCAGAAGGATTTGTGTTCATCCCTACGCAGACTCTTACCACAATGCTCTCAGTCTCTTGTCCCTTTCTCGGTGCTTTGACAATCTCTTCAATATACTATTAGGAATAGAGAGGAACAAACAGTAGAGAAAAAACCCTGATTTTTTACTTGCATTTATACTGATGGACTGGTTTATATTGCAATACACAGGTTGCAAAAGTCACAATTGTAAAAGTCACACATTGTAGGGGTTTTTTTGGATTTTTTTTTGGTTGGTTGGTTTTTTGTTTGATTGTTTGGTTTGGTTCTTGTTTTTTTTTTAAGCAAAAGCACTAATCCCTCTCCTATCATAGTGCAAGTTGTGCCAAAATTGCTTGCAAAGGTTGTAGAATTAGACATTAGTCTATTCTAGTCATTTAGTCACAAAGTTTCAAGGCTTTTCTTCTATCTGTTTATAGTTTAATTATTTCATGTGTTTCTTGCCCATGAGATTGCAATATTAGAAAAAGATACAAACTACTTTTACACAGAGTAAAAGTTTTGTAACTACTGTTGTCCTCAGTAATTCATTAACATTTTTTTAGCTACCCATCTGGAAAGTTTTTTCCTGAGTTTGAGGAGTGAACCTTGACTTGATGGACCATTGTAAAACCATTCATTATGTTTGTCTCAGATGTATCCAAACCAATTTAGAATTCATCAGTCAAGAGTCAAGCTTAGATCAGGATGATCAGACTTCTGTCGTACTCAGAGCAGACCAATACATACTAGTGTTATGGCCAACATAGCTGGTTTTATTTCCTGATAAATATAAGGGATGAAATTGCCTTGAGACATTAAGAAAATCATTGTCTAGGTAGTAACCATATATAGGGTAATCTTAGTTGCAGTTCCCTTGGGAAGGCTAGATAGATTCTTTCTGCATTTTGTTACTGTTTTGAGTCATGACTTCTGCAGCTTGTAATCAAGTGCTTTTGGTTCTAAAACTCTTATATGAAGGTACACTACTTCTATTTATTTCTTTTTTTTTTAATAAAAAATGGGTTCTTTTTGCTGAAATGTACACTGAGAACCAGATTTAATCAATGGTTACATTACTTGTTTAACTGATTGATTCAGTTTGTTCTTACTTATGAAGTAAATGAAATAATGGATCTCTCTGAAAACAGGGAACAGAAAGATAGCTACAGAGTCAGTGAAAGAAATAGCATACAACTTTGTAAAGGAAGGATTGCCACCCTACCTGCTCATATTCCTGTCAGTCCCACACTGCCTGAAGTTTGAATTTCCTCAAATAAAGCTCTCTTACTTTTTCAGATCTACCTTGGAAAATATTCCCTAGTACAGGGATCCATATTCTCTCGCAGTAGTCATATCCTTTAAAGTACCCTGGGTTTGTTTCTTTCTTTTTTTTTATATGCCTGTGCAAATGGGTAGACTAAATCAACAATGTAGCTCTACTATAGCATGGGGCATTATTATCATACATCTGAAGAAATATCTGCACATCTTTCGCAACCAAAAGCCTGCGCCAGTGGTCAGAGCCAGATAGATATCATTTGAGTGTCAGGGAGAGGATGCTGATGCTGTCAGGCCTGTGCATGAACACAGTGATTTTGGGATGCTCAATCAGCCCATCTCAGATACTACCCCGCTAGACAAAGAAAGCAGCTATCTCCTCCTGCCCGTACAAGCAGGTCTGATACGTGCGGCATGCTCAGAACCAGGGTTTGATTTAGTGTCTTTGTTTAAACCAATGGGAAATGAAGAAAAGCTTGAATGGTCAGATCTTATTTGCATGTGAGTTATAACACAGAGCTTTTCTTGGTTTAAAATTCTAAGACTTAAAACTGAACTGAGGCTCTGTTTTTTGCTCTGGTGACAGAAATGTAGGACTTCACTGAACAATTCTTCCCTGTAGGTGCTGAAGGACATGGCAGCTCCACCAGATGACTTGACTGAGTTCTGGCAAGGAATTTTGATCACTAGTGAACTGCAAATACAAAATTAAAGCAAAATGGTTACTAATGAGAGAACAGTAATAATGAAAACCAGCAACTACTGGGGCTATAGGAACAATAATATTGAGTGGAAATATCAATATATATTTGACCTATAAATGAGCATTATGATTTTTTAGAGAGTTTGTTAATAATGGTTTCAGAAACTTCACATCAATTTAGAACTAAAGACTGATGGATTGAACAGTAAAAATACTTTGACCCTAAGAATCCAACTTTAAATGTGGCTTCCGTTTTAGAAAATAAAGAAACTTGAGGTCAATGACCTGATGGCTTTTACTAGTACAACAAGTACCATAAATCTTTCAGTGGAAACACACTCCTTTTCCAGGGAAAAACCTGATGCATATTTTTTTTGAAGTATGTTTTCACTTAAAACTGCTCAAAATATTGTATAAAATAATCTTAATCTTACTCACAAAAAACCCCCAAAATTGCCCTCTCATCTCTCTCCAGAGTAATTGTTTATCTTTCAATGTCTATAACCCAGGGCAATGGTTTCCTGTAACTTCAAACCCAAAACAAAACATTTTGATCTAATTTTTCTATATTGGTATTATACATCGGCAATACACAAAACAACTGTATCTCTATGACACTTCTTTGAACTAAAGCACTTTATTATTGTTTATAATTGACTGACCTTAATGTCGTTGGTCAGGAAATATTAATTTGTCTGGCCTATCAGTATCAACAGAAGGTATTTGTCTGTATGGAAGCTGAGGAAGAGGTGGAGAAAGAAATGGAAACCTAAGTGAAAAGCCAAAGTTAGTCTGATAGTTTTTATTTTCTTTCATTCTTTTTTTTTCTCTTTAATTTTTTTCTAACTTCCATCAGTTTTTTTTTCCAAAGCTACTTACCACCAAGCAGATTAAGAAACAAGTTTTAGGTTAACATTTTCCCCTAAAAGTACAGGTTCCAGACTATATAACATTTTATGAATTTTTATCAGTTTTAATGAATTTATCATATCAGAAATATGAGAAGGATTCTATCGCTCTTGTCAGTAAGGTGGGGAAGTTTACATGCAAAGGTAGTCTGGGCATTCCAACAACCTGAACAGGACTGAGGGGGCAAGTGCTTCTCATTGCTTTTGGGTAAGACTCTACCAGTTGTGATTGAAGCCTATTTAGAATTGTGAATTACAAAAACATTAAAATTAACTGTCTTGTTTGATAAAAGCAGATGAGGAGTTGCCTGCTCCGTGTATGTGACTTCTGACAGGAAAACAAAAGAAGTTTCAGAAAAATAAAATATTGTATGTTTTACACACATTGTATGTATGTTGTGTTGTTTGCTGCTTGTTCAGGCAATTCTGTAATAGGATGATAGTGTGGTACATCAAAGGGGTAAAGATGTCTCCTGAACATCTGTAGCATTTCCTTCAGTGATTCTAAGTGCAGAAAAACCCAAGTGGAATGAGTGTAGCATTCTTACATCTGGGTGGGGGGGATGAATAAACCTTACAGAAAACTGCAAGATGGAGTGAAAAAGTCTCAATGGATGAATCAAAAGAAGTTTTCAGTCATAGGCAGCTGTCACAATTTTAAATTGAAATTTTAGGTCAAATGAATATCCCTTTAGTGTTATAAATCAAGAGTCACAAATCTCCACTCTGCTCAGAGGGGAAAAATCATGTTACACTCTACTTCACAGGCAGGCAGGAGATGGACTGAAAGTTATGCCTAGCCAATTCTTGTTCATTTATTGCCCTGTAACACTTAGTAAACATTCCAAGTAAAGACCTGTACAAGTGTAATTGTATTAACTGGCTCCAGGTTGATATAAAGTAATTCCCTTTGAGCTAGAGCACTGGATTCCCTGAACAGGTTCTGCTTCTCTGGATGAGTTTCAAAGAAGATTCATTATCAAACATCTGTCAGGATCACTTTGAGTGTGATGTGAGTATTAGAATTAAATAAATATTGGAAAATCAGAGACAGATGTGCAAACGGGTCTTTTCTCTGTTTTTTAAATGAAAAACAAAATTTTTCTGTTTTTGTTAAATGGCAAGGTCTTATAACTCTGGTATATTTCTTTTCATCCTGTCAGGGCTCGGATTTTTACAGATTTTTTTTTTTCTGTTATCTTCAGTACTCATTTTGCTACTCCTTGACAGGCAGATGAAATAAGACACTGCCTTCCAGATGTTTATGGAATGACTTGGATCAATAGAAAACACAGCAGACCCTTTTTCAAGAGCCCAGCTATGATGTATATGTGTAACATAATCTTCCTTTACCTTTTCTCCTAAGACAGTGTCATAAGTCCCTTAGACCTGAGTAGCAGAATTTTTTGAGATATCACATGAATACAGGAAAACTGGAATGACCTGGGACATACAGGGTCACTTATCTCCAACACTGCCAAAAGGCAAGAATAGGAAGGAGGTGGTGATCTACTGTGTCATGTTAGACAAAGGTGTGCTGCTAGCTCTCCCTTGACCTTGGAATGAGGCTTTCAAACTATCAAAAGTGGCTTTGATAACCACTAAATATTGAAAACTCTTTTAAAACCCATGGAGAGTTTATCTGAGTTGGTATCTCCTGGCACAACACAGATGTCTAATAGAAGTCAGAAGTCCAATCTCCTTCTAAGAGAATGCCTTTATATTAAACCATATCTTTGCCAACACACAAGCACTGCAGAGATGGTAGAAGACAGTTGTAAGGTTATTTTTGAACTTTTCTCCTCTACAAATTCAGGTGAAGGTGTGCAAACTGCTGCACCACAGATAGATATTCCCCATGAATACAATTGTATGGGATGTTATTTTACTTTGATTTACCTTTTACTGTCATATTATTCTAATTATTTTCCCCACATGTATTCAAATTATTATGTAGTATAAACAATGACATGCAGTCATTGTTTTAAAGTTAATATGGTTTAGTTTCAGGCAATTTTGGCAAACTGAAGATTTGAAACAAGACCTGTATCTCCATTTCCATCGTAAACTGAACAAAAAATATAACTTTAATATCTCAAATGGTGTTTGGTTTTCTGTAGGAGGAAAAATATTCCCTAGGTGATTTCATCTACAATAATTTCTTAGAAATAAAAGGAAACTTGGATATTTTTTCATTTTCTTTTGAAAATGTAAAACAGCTTTGGCCAACTGGTTATATTTATGTTGCATATCTATACCTACTGCAAGCTGCAGTACATCAGGGAAGCAGTTGCAATGAAGAAAGCTCCTGAAGCCACGGTATAGAAATTGCTGTTAGTAACACTGATTCTTTGCACTGGAAGATAACATTAAGGTGACTTCTCCATTGCTGAGTCAATCTTATATAATCAGCCAACAAGGCTGATTGGATAAGATATGTCCATAGAAATGATGGCTGTGTCTGGGGAAGGATTTGTTCAGTGCAGATGGTGTGCAGTTATTCTCAGCAACACCAGACAAAGACAGGGATAGGAAAGCAGACATAACTTAAAATCTGATTGCACTGTCAATGGCAATTTTACAGAAAAATATGGAAGCAGGCTCTAATCAGCTGCTCTACAGGTTAGTGAACGTAGGTTTTAGCAAATCTCATGCTAAATTTATTTTACTATGGCTGCATGGTAACAGATAATGCTTAGGATAGGTGTCTATAACATGCTTAAGATCAATATGTAGGCATACTGGACATGCTGTCTCAGATATTCCAGGACCACACTGAGCCAAAGGTATGTAAAAGTACATACTGTATTCTCCCTGGTTGTAATTCTGGAAAGTACCCCGGATAGGTTGCAAAATTTCATTTTTGATTAGATTGATTTTCTTTTTTGTGGTAACTGTAGGTGGCTTTGCTGTTGTTTTAAACTTTTATTACAAGCAAAATCTTCCATGCAACTCTGAACTTTAGCACAGTTAACTATTAGTGTATATGCAAATCTCATTGGCTGTTAGAAGGCATAAGTATGTATGTAATATTAACCATATTCTCATACAGTTTGTCCTTTTTGTATCTTTCCTTCTTTCTTTCTAATTCTTACAGCATTTTCCAGAAATTCCATTAATGAAAGACTATAAGTCACTAATTACAAAATTATGTCACTGAAACTGTATTTTAAAATCTGTACAATTTAATAAAGCCTCTCTAATCTTATAAATTATATCAATTTATAAGCATAATTAAAAACACAACTGAGACTAAACAGTTTTTCACCTTTTGAAGAACTTCCAAGTTCCTTCTCATTTCTTTTAATGTGACAAATAATATACAAAATAAAATTACAGACACTGAGTAAGTCACAGATAAAATCCTGCAGATGAGATCCTCAGCCAGTGGTGTCAGTGTTATAGGCTTCAGATAGTTTTATGCCCAGGGGTGACTTAAGCCCATAAGATTTACCATTCTATCACCATTTCTTTCTTCTTTGTTAATATCTGTGGGCACCACTGGAAAAAAATAATGAAAACACAAAAGAGAACAGTGTCTTGACTGGGATTAGGTGGTGCAGACAACTCTAATTGGCACCGACTTCCCTCAGGGCAGTGATGAGTAAAACTTAAATCCACTGCTTGCTCTGAAATGTCATAAAAGAAAGAGCTATTTTCCTCTTCTTGTGTGTGGTTGAACACTGTTGATTTAATTACAGAAAAAAGTGATTGGGAAATATTTTTTCAGAGAGATTAGTCTCCCATTGTCAGCTGTCACCGAGATGGATAGAACTCAGCCTTACTCTTGAGGCACTGGTTATGAGCTGGTTTGCTCGTGGCTGAGACAATAGCCTGCATATTTTTAAATTGTATCAAGAAGGACCTATTATTTAGGACTGCTTATTACTGTCAGTGTCACAACATCTTGCATTATTCAAAGGGAGCATTGCTTCCATCCGTCAGTGTCCCCTTTGCTGTCAAAGATGCAAATACAGGTTCTCATTGCTTAGGGGAAATGTGTAACATAAAAGGGAGGGAAGAAAGATGCCAGGAAAAGTTAAATGATATAGGAACAAAATCCTCAGGGGATAGAGCAACTGGAGCTTTGAGTTTTTATACTTGCTACATAATGGGAAAGAAAAGAAAGAAAAGAAAGGAAGAAGGGAGGGAAGGAAGGAAGGGAGAATATTTCCTTTTAGAAAGTGTTAGAGAATTTACACCTATGCATACACAGATGCCTTTTTCAATATAAAGATGGAATGCTAGAAAATGTGCTGATATGTCTGAGGAAAAGAAAAAAGGAAACTATTCCTATAAAGATCAATGATTAGGATTTTGAAAATGAAGGTAAGTTCAAATGGGGTAAGAGGGGGATGTAAAAAGCAAATTATTTGGCAGATGAGCACATTTCAGAATACAGTAATAAGGAATATAGCTGGTCAGACTTTTGTAATAACCTTTTTTCACTAAAACTGTTGATTTATTGAAACAAGATTTCATGGGGCCAAAGAATGATATCAGATTTTTTTAACCCACCAGTTGTTCTAGAAAGGATTTCAAAATTAGTTTCAGTATCATTTTGATTTTTTCTAAAAAACACAGTTTTCCAGTTTAACATTACTTTTGTTAAGAAAATGAAGAAAACTTTGCATTGTTTAAAATTGTTGTGATTAAAATTATGTATTTTCAGATAGAATGATGGAATGTTTCCTCTATGCCCCAAAGCACTTGAAAATATATCTTTTCAGTCTTGAACATTTTTGCAATTGCTAATGTTCATTCAGCTTTGATATGGCAATATTTTGAAACATTTGTGTGTCACTGAAACCTGTTTCCTGTAAAACCAGAGCACAACGATTCTCTTCCTACTACACTTGTATCTGCTGTTCTCATGGAAGAAGCTTCATTTTGAGGAATCAACAGGCATATCCAAAGAAGCCCTCTGTGATTTGAAAGTGACAGTAAGAGATATAAACCATGAAGATCGTACAGGGTCTATAGATTCTGAGCAAAGTTCCTTTTGACTGAGGGAATTATGTTCTCCACAGGCTTAATCTGTTTGTTTCCACAGAAACTCTGTAACTGTAAGCCATGCCAGTCACAGGATATTAGAACATGAACAATCAGAGCTTATTTTTAAATATAAGGAAGCCAGAACACTTCCTTTTATACTTCTTGCTATATCTTCAGAGTCTGCTTATGAAATGCTTACTTCTGTTGGTGCTACCATCAGAGTTACTGAGAGGATTCCCAGTTTTATATTTGACTTTGGTCTTGGGCAGGTTATCCTGAGGGAAGGGATGCAAATGCAGTGCAGCTGTTCATTAGTTGATTGATCTGTTTTCTGTGATGCTGACCACAAAACTATTTCAAAAATATTTTAATTATGAAAAGTAATCATAAAAAATTATTCAGGTATTTTTAATATGTGAAATCTTAGTGAAAAATCAATTTCTGGGTGATTTTCAAGAAAACACTGCAGTCTGCACAAATTAAATCAAAACAAACTGTGATTTTTTTAGGGTGCCTTTAAGTGAATTTTGTATCACTGCGTCTGATTGTCACTATCATGCTAGCTTGAGAAATGCATCCTCCATCTATGAACCCAAAAACCCTTTCAGTTAGGGAAGGGCCAGCATTCCATAAAAAAATTTAATGTATTTCAGGGTTTGCTGCAGAATTTTAGCTTATTTTGCAAAGAGAAAGTGGGAATAGGTTCAACAGGAACAGAAAAGCTGTTATAGAAGAGGCCAGGCTGAAATGTATTTCATTTTCATTAGTGCGGACTTTCCATGTCCTTTAACCTGCACTCTCACCATACGCAAAATGGAAAGCAAAGGGTTCAATTTGTGTTACAGC
Organism: Manacus vitellinus; assembly: GCF_001715985.3. Classification (NCBI taxonomy): domain Eukaryota; kingdom Metazoa; phylum Chordata; class Aves; order Passeriformes; family Pipridae; genus Manacus; species Manacus vitellinus. Next base: position 23,373,379 of record NW_021940750.1, read on the forward strand.
ATGGGTAGAATTAGACTAATTGATTAACAGCAATTTCCCCTGTCAAATAGATGGAGCCACATGATTTCTGTCGTGAACAGAAACAAAGCTCAGAAACGGGTAGGGATACTAGTTTTGAATACAAACAGGCAGGAACTAAGGGCAGGAGTTTCAACACAAATGCAACTCCGGAGCAAAATATTACCATGAGCCTGCAGAGTCTTCTTTTAGCCCTTTCTTAAACAGTTCCTTCTTCACAACAGTTTGAACTGAGTTTAAGCAGCCTTCCCAGATCACAGAGCTAGCCTTGAGCACAGGCATCTGGGCACCTAGGAAAGTATTCTCCCAGCCCTGAAACTCCCCTGTCACAAAGCAAGCCACTTATGCACTTCTTTTATTTTCAGTGGAGTCTTGTTCCTGGCTCGCAGTTCTCTATGTTTTGTTCCTTTATTGAAATTCTATCCCTTCAATAATGCAGAGCCCATGGGCCTGTATCTCTTTCCTTCCAGACCCATCCTCCTTTCACTGACCTTCAGTAAAAACTCCTTTCTGAAGAATGCTTTAAATATTTCATGGTCTTTTGTTTTTCATTTTTTGGTGAGGTCCTGCTTTCTTCCTTGGATTCTCCTTTGCCACTTTCTGCAATCCATTTATATTCAGCAGAAAATATGACTATGGAAGAACTAGATCAGCTGTGCAAATTATCTTGGAGAAAGCACAGTGTTGGGTACTTAGATGCTAGCAAAGTCAGTAACATCCATTTAAGATGAAGCAAATATACTTTAGTCATACCTTTTTGACTAAAAGGTAGAGAAGAAAGAACAAAAAAATGAGGAGTGTCTGGTCTGGTTTTTAGACATTGCTAACTTGATTGTTTGCACACTTGAGTCATCTAATAGTGGTCTTGGGCATTTCCTCTGACTCACTGTGTGTAAATTCAGACCTTTGGCAGTGCTGCCTGGAGGTCTTTCTCTCCCTGACTATAAAACCAACCTAAAATGACTTCTCTGCTCTTTTAGAGGCCTCATATTTGCTGGTAATATTCCTCTGGATCTTTTTTATTTTTTTTCCCCACAGATGTACAAATAAGGTTACAAGTAGATTGCTTACTGATGGGATAGCATACGAAAGCTGTTAATTTGCCACCAGAGGAGGATAGATCTGACTATCTGCAAGAACATTTAAAATAAATGCCATAACCTTATGGAATGATCTTCCCACAGCTAAGAATGAAATAAATTGAAGAAATTTGTGATAAAGAAGTTGCCAAAGATGTAAGCCTTTTGTTGCTTTAGTATAGAATCATTGCCTAGATTTAAAAGATTAGGAAATGAGTGTAAGAACATGATGCAAAAATGAGGAGAAGAAAAATCTATGGTTTGTGTAAAGCAATAAAGGTAGTGGCAAGGAATAGAAGTTAACAGAAAGCAGAAAGCCAAAAGTGCAGAGAAAAGTAGGAAAGGAAATCCATAAGTTAAGGTGGATATTAAGGAGCTACCAGGTGTAAGACATGGGAGGTATAAAATAATGGCAGTTGAACAAAAATGCATAAATAGCTTCTCACAAGAACACTACTAGATAAACAGAGAGATGCATGGTAGGTTATTGAAAGTAGTCCTTCAGATAAAAATCCAAACCTTCAAAAGCTTGTTGCTATTGCTTGTAAATGGTATTTTGGGCGAAGGATGAGAATATCTCAAGACCCAGCTTTAGCAGAAATGTCAAAAAATTTCTTCTTTGCTACGTTTAAGATAGCAGAATTTCAGTATTGCTGTATTTGTGTGGAATTATTTTCAAAATATTTCTCTGAGGTTTGTGTAGTTAAGAGGTTTTACCTATACAGGAGATTTTGCACCTCTATGTCCTCTCCTGGGTGGTTATTTTCTTTTATTCTCTCAAGGTTTCCTGTTTACCTAAAGTTAAATCATCCGGTCCCACATCATAGGCACGAGCTTTATAAATTTTTCTGAATGCACTTTAATTGCCTTAGTCTTAATTCCTGTTTAATAGTGTTACATTTTGCAGCAAATTAAAACTTAATTTCTGAGTTTGAACTGTATCATGTTGTGTGCATTACATATTGACGTTACTGCCTGCCCAGCTGCCCACATGATACTTCATATCCTGAGGAGTGTTTCATGGTTGTTTTTAATGCAGCAAAGCATTGATATTAATCCTTTGCAATTTCCAAACTAGAAAGTGTGAAGAGTAAAAATGAAATAGTTTCCTTACAAGTTTTTGTGAAAATAATTGGGCTAAAAAATATTGCATGGTGGTAGAGACTGAAATCCTCATAGAGGGTGAAAAAGATGCTATTGGAGAGAACATTTTCCTCATAATTCCCAATTGGTATTGGATAAACCTGCCAGTCTCTGTCTGTCCTGCTGAGCCCACCAACAAAGATTGGAGGTAGGAAGGGAAGGGCTGAGGAAAGGAACTTGTGTTTACTGTCAGAGGGAAGTCCTTATTTTTTCCAACTATTTGGTGAAAAATTCTGAGAACAAAAAGAACCAGAAAAACATGAGGCCTTTCAGGCATATATGGAACAATGAAATTTGTAGGTTCTCCTCTTGCTGTTTTTGTTTTTGACTACAAAGCCAGCCCAAAGGATATACAGAATGAGCAAAAATACAGTAAACAGCTTTAATGAAAGTGCTCTACCTAGGGCAGAGAGCAGTGGAGCTGACAAAGAGATCTTCATGCTATCTTTTGATTGATATGGGTACTTAATTGAGTGCCACATCCTGTACATGTTGTGTGTGTTCTGAGGCACACAACAAGAGCTTACCACTAGCAAGTGATAGCTCTGAGCATCGATAAAGTATTTCATTGAACATGGAATGACTGTGGGTGGATCTGCAGCACATCATCTGCAAGCCACTGCAAACATAACAGTAGTGTAATCCATTTCTCTGCCATTCACAACTGCTGTCAGAATTATTTTACTGCTCATGCACTTTAAGAGTTTGAATGGAGAAGCTGTGGGTTGTCACTGCAGGCTAAAGACAGGCCTCCTTACCTCTTCAGTCTGTTAATGTTCTGGCAGTGAACCCTTTCTCTCTACGTTTCTCTGCTGGGACAGAAAAGCGGTGCAGTTTCAACTGCTACACTGACTATTCTGCTTGGAGGGCTGTCTCCTGAGAGCTGTTTTCTGAATGCTACTGTATCTTAAAGTGATTTCACAAGTGGCTGGGTGAATGTAGAATTGCATGTACTCTGACAGCTGCCTCTAGAGGAAACTTGATACAGTGACACAAGGCATGGCTTGTGCTCGGGTAGTCTGTCCTCTCTGTGGTCCACAGTCTACTGATACATGATCATTAAAAAAAAAAAACCTTGTCTTTTTTTTTTTTTTTAAGTAGAATAATACTACAGTGAGACAGGCCAAGTCTCACTGGGAAAGAGTGCGCTGCTTCACTTGAGACTCTCTCAACCAAACTCGTTTCTCTTTCAGAGCTGGACTAGGATAGAAGACCCACTGAGTCATGCTTTCCACTGTAATCTGCTCCTTAGTTCCTTTGAAGCAAACTAAGTATGAGATTTTTTTTTTTTTTTCGGCACTGCACTCTGAATTAATGCAAGGTGTTCAAATGCCAGTCTATTAGCTTGCATTTTCATAGGTGATCCATGTACTCTTCAGAGAGTTATTGTAAGGTGGATTTGGATCATGCTGGTTAGAGTGGAAGGTCACTGATGATATAAAGACGGTTCAGTAGAAGGAGGCAGACTCAATTTCATGGTACATTTTGCAACAGAGGAAAGGTGGAGTACTGGAGTTTGTATTTATGTAGCACAATTCCTCTTGGCATTGCTGAGCACTACCATAAAATTAAAGCCCTGGAAGTAATGTTGACAATACATGAAGACTTTAAACTAGATAGTCACAATAATACTAATAGTTTAAAAATAAAATATCAAAGACTGTAGAAGTCAATTAAGAAAACTAGTTTCATACTGGATGGAAATCTTGACCACTGGCATTCCAACAATATCTCTTGCTTGCAGGGCTCAGTTATAAAGGTAGAGATTTTAAGCAGCTTACTTAAATTTTGATCCAAATCCCACTAAGTTAGTGGAAATCTTTACACTGACTTCAGTGAGCTTTGCTTCAGCTGTTTAATTTCAGTCAAAGCAGTACTTCTGCGGTATTTGAAAAGCCATAGATGGGATAATGAGAGAAAGAAAGAGAGAGACTGGAACTATTGTTTTACCAATTACCTAGAAAATCTGATTAACCGGTGATTTAAAGAAGTAGAAAGCAGTGGAGTTAAATAATTTTATTTCCTTCAGTTAACAATAACACATTAGGTTGTTAAGATGAAAATCATTTAAGAATCTAATACACTTTTCATTATTTGTGCTGTTTGCTTATGCATGTTAACTTCAACAGGTAAACCTGAGTATTCAATTTTCCTTTCCTCAGCTCAAGCTTGTAGATTTGTATATTTGAAAATGTTGGAGAGATTGTTTTTTAAAAGAAAAATTATATATACATATATATGTATATACATGTAAGTGTGTGTATATATATTTATATTCTTGAAATGCTTTTAAAAAAAAAATTATAATAGAATTAAAAAATCATGTTTTGTTGCCTGAACAAAAATTTTAATTTAGAATCTTATGGGAATATATTAATTATCCTGGCTCATGTTTTCCTCTATTCAATCTTGCTTAGCTTGAAGATTCAAGTTCTCTCCTTCATTTCAAATATTGCTCCCGACTAAGCACTAAGAATAGCAGGCACAACTTTGTTCCACAATTTGCACCTTGACCTCACAATTTGTCTGCTGCTATGTTCCATTATTTATGAGACATTCAAACTTTAAAAAACGTGGTGCAATAAGGGGATCTATATCTTTCTGTGGGATTGCCACATAATTATGGTTCTCATAATCTCTTTACCACTACAGAACATGTAAATGTTACCATCCAGAGAGGGTGCTGCTTAGGAGGTCAAGAGTTAGTGGAACAATTAAGTGCATTATGGTTTCTGAATAATTTTTAATCTCTTCTTTTTAATGTTGAAAGCATGCAAAATCATGTACTTATAAATTATAAATTTTTTGCATCTCTGGGAAGATTAATTATGTTTAATATCTTCACAGGTGTGCAAAATGTTGGTATGTTGGTCTTATTTCTGGCTTTATAACATTAAATGCTTTGGCTTTGGTTTTGACTTTTTAAAAAAATAAAACCAAAGCATACTAATTAAAAATATGCAAAAAGTATTAAGATATTTAAGATATTACACCCTTATTTACTGCAATGAAATTCTTGAATTTACCAAGAGCAGAACAGATGGTTTGGTGGTTCTTTTGTAGTAGACAATGCTATCATGAATAAAAAGAAAGGAAAACAAAAACCATAGAACTCTAGTTGTGTTTCCACTGGCATATCACATTAGAGAGGAAGGCGAATCTTGAATTTTGGAATTAACAAATCATTTGAGGAATATGTAAACAGTCTATTAAAACATCAGTATTGCATGTACAGAATAGATTCTGAAGACATACTACAGTAGGGCTGGGACACACATAATCCATTCACAAATTTGCTTCGCTCCTCAACCACTGGAATTGATGTGGCTTATACAGCCAAAAATCATTGTGGGTTCATGTACTGTGCACGTGCATATCTGTACGGACTTTATATGTACTGTATCCATGCATTTGTGTTGTGTTGGCTGTTGCGCATATCCTCCTTACTTCACTCCTTGATTCCTATATTTTGATATAATTTGATTGGTTTTGTTTTTTTCAGTTTCTATAGTTTTTCCTTCGCCCAAAGGGGAAGGGAGGTGGGAGGTTTTTTGCTATAGTCTCAGGGACTTGGTGGGGAGCCAGGTCCAAACTTCAACACCTGGAAAATCTATAGTTGAAACAGAACCTAAGATAATTGTCCAAAAGTAAAAGAAAAAGGATACTGGTGAGGAAGTTAGGCATAGAACTGTGGATTCTGTAGGCTTCAAGATCAGTTTTATGAAAGCCTCAGGCTGTATATGACCCTTCTTGTCTCTAAGACCTTAAATGCTAAAGGGAAAATATTGAAGAGGTGAATGGAGAATGATGTATAATGTGATTAAAAAAAATCTAAATGAAGCTCTCAGTACCCTCAGCTCCTAGAAATTGGTTTATTATACCACATCTTCAAGGCATTATGAGAGTATAGTAGGTCTGATGGTCCAAGACTCTGGCAAAGATATGGTTTGCAGATGGAGGTAGCAGGGGGTCTGTGTCTGAAAGTTTGTATTGGGCTATCCATGCACATGCATGTACTATGAATATGCATGTGTCCCCTAAAACATGCATATTAGTTAAATGTCTTTTTTGTATTGAAGACCTTTTTCTTCTTTCGCTTCTGACTCGTACAAGAGCATTTTTAACCCATTTAAATGTTCTAATTAAGTTGTAAGAAAGTATAAATATTTCATCATGACCACAGGACACACTATGTGCACATTTGTTGCAATAGTGTAAATCTAGTGTATTTATGTCTGGAATAAATGAAAGGTATTCATGAAGCATTAGTGTTTTGGAGACTAGAATCAAATGTACAGAATATGTGTGATATACATGCAACTTCTTTCCAAGGTATAATGGAGAGTAATTTTTTTTGTTTTTTTTAGTTCCATTAGTAGATTACAGATGGTAGATATCAGTCTTGGCTCTTTGGCATTGTCTAAATCCAGTTGCAGTTAAGCAAGAATGTGATTTCCAAAACACTTAGCAGCAGAATCATATGTCCTTTTACTCAGCCAAGTGTGTACTTGAGCAGAAGAAAACAGAGAAGCGCCTTCAACCCAAGGACATGGAATGTGTAACCCTATCAAATTGACTATCAATAATTAAGGTCTTTGATGCTTTGAATCATTTAGATAATAAGATTGCTCTGAAGTAAATAAATAACGAATTAGAATTTGTGGCAGTCACAGGTGTTTGGCAAGACCAGCTTGTAATCAAAAGCAAAATGAATGCATTTTAGTCTGTGTAATTAGAAAAAGAAATGAAGTTTATATGCAAATTGTAAAGCACTTTACTAAGAGATAACAGTGAGACGGCTTTTTGTAATTTAAACCTTCATTTATGGGGAGAATTTGCAAAGTATCCATTTTCAATGCAATTTCAGTGCAGCTGCTTGAACTATCTTGGTCTTCCTAAGAGAGAAATTCAAACATCACTGGTACCATGCCAATCTTGTTACAGCACAGCAAGGACAACATATGCATTTTTAAACTTGTCTCTCTTTCCCCACCGCTGAAATGATAGCAAGCAAAAATCCCTGAAGGTTAGGTGAAATTACTTGATGACAGTAAATAAGTAAATAAATAGAGAAATAGTGGGAGATAAATAGGAAAGGAAAAACCTGCTAATAGGTTTCAAGCATTTTTTTTTGAGACTGAAAGTTAATATTGGAGTACAATGAGGGCTTTTCACCAATATTCCATAGTCAAGGGAACATTTCCTCACTGTCTGGCATTGCTGAAGCATCTCAAATATTTCCATTAGGAGTATTGATGTCACCTTCAAAAGTCATGACTGACAGAGAATGCATGAGGTAGAAATTGCTTGGAGTAGGTATGCCAGGAAGAAGATGGTGTCTTAGTAATGAAGAGACATAAGATATTAGATAGAAGATTAGTCCAAGGAAACATGAGGCTGTGGGATAAAGAGAAGAGTATGGAAGCACCAAGCACAATACAGAGACAGAAACTGAGGAGGAATCAGAGTAGGTATATGGAGAATGGAAGGTCCAGGAGAACATGGGAGGTAATTCATGAAGGCATGACAAAACTGGTTTTTTTGCAAGGTTTGCTCTTTAAAATGAGGTCTGTAAACTTCGAGATATTGTGACTCAGAAATATAGCTGACATAATGAGCTGACAGAGCTGGCTGAATTCGCTGATATAACTAGGATTTTTTTTAAAATTAAACCATTGTCTACAGTCACCAATGTTGAAGATATCACATCTTCCCAGTGTTCAAATATAGTGAAATATCTTTGTAACATATCTGAGAGAGAAAGACAGAAGGAATGGGGTTTCCTACTGCACTCCTCCTATCCCATGAATACTTAGCAGTGGCTACAAATCTGTGATTGTGAGTATTAAATCAAACTCCTAGCTTCTCTTTGAGTCCCATTTCTTGTCCTATATCAATAATACTGCCTTTGATTTTAGCAGAATTTCTTGTCCTTTGGAAGAAAAAAGACCCAAATTCTCACGTATTTGTTCACAAGAATATTTGTGAACAAAACCAGTGTGTATTCTTTACTTGCTTGTCATTTAAAATTATTTGCTTGTTACTAACAAAGTCCTTCCCTCAAGCATAGGATTATTAGAAGGGATCCACCTTTTCTTATGTTGTAGCATCTTGTTTCATTCCAGAATGGACTAATTTTACTGAATTGGGTGAGCAATATCAACCATGCTTTTGTAAATACTTTTAGGAACCTTTTACTTGAAAGGTAGCATACTGTCAAAGTGTCTTAAATGCTAACCTCCTATATCCTACATCCTGACCAATGGCAATTTGAATATTAGTCAGTAATGTGCTCTGACAGCCAAAGTGGACAACTCTGTCCTGTCATGCATCCAGCATAGCATTATAGATGGCCAAGGGAGGTGATTATTCCTCTCTACTCTGTGCTGATGCGGCCTTGCCTTGAGTCCTGTGTGAAGTTTTAGGCACCACAATATAAGAAGGATATAAAGCTATCAGAGAGAGTTCAAAGAAGGGCTAAGAAGATGGTGAAGTGTTTAGAGAAGTCATATGAGGAGCAGCTGAGGTTACTTGGTCTGTTTAGCCTGGAGAAGAAGAGATGAGGGGAGACCTCACTGCAGTTACAACTTCCTTGTAAGGGGAAGAGGAGGGACAGACACTGATCTCTTCTCTGTGGTGACCAGTGACAGGACCAAGGGAGTGGCCTGAAGTTGTGTCAGGGTAGATTTAGGTTAGATATTAGGACAAGGTTCTTCACCCAGAGGGTTGTTGGGCATTGGAACAGGTTCCCCAGGGAAGTGGTCATAGAACAAAGCCTGGCAGAGTTCAGGAAGCATTTGCACAAAGCTCTCAGGTAGGTTGATTATCCTCACAGGTCCTTTCCAACTTAGGATATTCTATCATTGTGTGATGAACTCTTTGTCCCTACATTTCACAGTAGCTGATCTTTTGCTTTTATACGGCATCTATTTTCTTGATTAGTGTTACAATGCATTACCTTTATGAGCAGTTATGCCACCTTTCTTTCATCATTTTTGTTGGAAGTGACTTTTATGACTATTAATTATTTCCCATAAAATTCAGAGATCTCAGCCATTGTCACAATAAAATAAATTTTAAAAAGCCATGATAAATACTTATGCAAGTCTCATTCCACCTAAAATAGAGTAGTGGAACACAAACTTAAGATGATTTTGTTATGATGCACTGTCATTTAATCTTCTTAAATTCAGTGGCTTAGCATAAAAAACCGTTATCAAAATCTCTGCTCAGTGGGAAATTAGTTATTGCTATGCCTTGAAAACCAGGCATGAGACTTCTTGAAAAGGTGTGGATTTAAAACCTGACATCTATTCTTAGCAATTAATATTTCCAGGTATTTTTTTATTTTACAAGTGTTGGTTCAGTAAAAGACAAGAATGAAAAAAATAATAGTAACTATGACACACATGTAGTGATGAATAGATCCACAAATTTTAGCTTTCAGAAACTGCATGACATTTCATACTTTACATTATGTCAGACCCCACATGATGAGCTGATGCCATTAAATTCTCACTCATGTTATGGAATTATTCAAATTGTATATTCAAAGGAGATGAGAGAAAATTTTAAATAGAGAATCTTTATTCACACAATTATAGCACAATATTAGCATGATTTGGATGCCCAGGCTCCAAAGCCTAGGGAAATGAAATGCCCAGAGAGTCCAGCCTACAAAGTGCTGCACACTCCTTTCTCCCTTTGTCTCCATCTGTAGATGAGCACATTCATTATTTCCATGTGTCAAGCACAGAAATTGATTGCAAATTAGAGGCACATGCTTTATCTAAAGACAGAAACTGAATTATGATTAGACTGTAACTGCAAATTACACCACTATATGAAAATATATAAGCTGCAGGGGAACATAGTTCCAGATGAATTTGTCCTTTTTATGTCACAAATGAAAGCTATTCTTTGTCCAACAAAACCCCTAGAAATAGACAATACTCAAAAAATCACAAAGTTGATGCAACACTTCATCTTGTTATTTGTCACTAAAAATGTCTTTTAAACATTTTTATTTATTCACTTCTTATTCATCTAGATAGACTTTTTTTCCCCTCTATTTTTTACTAATGGGTTCTTTCTAAGTATGGGGAAAAAACTAAAAAAAACCCACCAAAGAAACAAAACAAAATCAAATCCAAAACAAAAAACCACCAAACATCCAAACAAAAAACAGAGCGAGAGAGAAAACAAACCATCATTCAGTTTCAATGCCTCCACAGCTACATTTTTGCTGTCAAGAGAGGCTGATATTTTTAAAATTCTGTGTTGAAAGGTGTAGAGGTTTCTCTTTACCTTTTTATTTCAGTCTGTGAGTTACACATACTTTTGAAAGAACTTCCAGGTTCTCTAGTTGAAAGAGGCAATCATATGCCTGAGGATATATACCATAGGACCTGGCAGTGGAGTACTTTCAATTTTTACTTGTTAAAGAAAAAAATAGTAACTATGACACCAACTTGAAAATAAGAAAGGACTTATGCAGAGTTCTGCATACACCTTTTTGGAAAGAAACTACAGTCTATTACAATTCTTTTTCAGTAATAAAAAGCCCATTCTGTCTATATCCAGAGAAGCCCAGACTTCCTTCCTGTTTAACACTGGTGAAAAGAATTTTGTTTGAGATCCAGTCCTCATTTTAGCTTCTGTTCAAGAATTATAATCATTGGCTGAGTCTACCAGGACTGGCTTACAGGAAACTCAGATTTTCTTCTCAGCTTGGTCACAGACTTTTCTATGAGACCTTAGTCACTTCCTTACCTTTCCATCTCCTAAAAAAATCACAGTGGGGTATGTAGTGGGTTGACCCTGGCCAGATACCAGGTACCCACTAAAGCCACTCTCTCATTATCCCTCTGCAACTGGACAGAGGAGAGAGAAAAAAAACAGCTGAGAATTCATGAGTAGAGATAAGATCTGGAGAGGTCAGTGACTGATTACCTTCATGGGCAAAATAAGACTCAAAGTGGGGATAGTATTTATATTTATTACTAACAGGATAAGAGCCAAAGAGTGAGAAATAAAACAGTCTTAAAAACACCTTCCCCCCACTCCTCCTTCCTTCCATGTTCTCCCTCCTCCCCCCAGAAGTGCAGGGGGACGAGGAACCCCTGCAGTGCAGGAGGTTGTGGTCAGTTGTTGTTTCTGGCGCTGCTCAGGGAGAGGAGTCCTTCCCCTGCTCCCGTGGGATCCCTCCCATGGGAGACAGTCCTTGATGGACCTCTCCGGTGTGAGTCCATCCCTCAGGCAGCAGTTCTTCCCAAACTGCTGTCCCATGGGGTGCAGTCCTTCACAGATGAGCTGTACTGATGTGGGTCCCCCACAGGGGCCACAAGTCCTGCCTGGGAAAAGCCTGCTCCAGCGTGGGCTTCCCTCTCCACGGACTGCAGGTCTCCAGCAGGACTCTGCTCCATCTTGGGCCTCCCACGGTGTCACAGCCTCCTTCATGCATCCACCTGCTCCAGCATGGGCTCCTCCATGGGCTGCAGGTGGGTCTCTGCACCCCGATGGTCCTCCATGGGCTGCAGGGGCACAGCTGCTCCACCATGGGCTGCACCACGGGCTGCAGGGCCTCAGCTCCAGTGCCTGGAGCACCTCCTGCCCCTCCTTCTGCACTGACCTTGGTGTCTACGTTGTTATTCCCATGTTCTCACTCCACTCTTCCCTGGCTGGAATTTCTTCTGTGCAACAATCTTCTGTTCTTAAATATGTTATCCCAGAGGTGTTACTATTACTTCTAATTGGCTAGGCCTTGGCCAGTGGCAGGAATTCAGTCCTGGAGCCAACTGGCATTGACTCCACGGGAAGGGGAAGCTTGTAGCAGCTTCTAAGAGAAGCCAACCCCTGTAGCCCCTCTGCTACCAAAACCCAGTCACAGAAACCCATTACGGGGTACTTACCAAATTATTATGTTACTTTGAGATTCTTGAAAGAATCATGTTAATAAAAGCAAGTAAGTAAATTAGGAAATATTTTCAATGAAATCAAAATTTGATATGGGAAAAGAACCACATAACTTAGCTGACTTATCAGAAATGTTTTCTAAAACTGTCAAATCTTTTGCTGACATTACAAATAAAAATATTTTGCTTTGGTGATTGTCAGTATGAAACATGCACCACTTTATATTCCATCTAAATTTTCCCTATTTTCACTTTTATTTGACTAGAACAGGATATGTCTTCGAAATTTTGATTTTTTTTCAAAAATTAAGTTCTATCTTTTAAATTGTTAAATGCTATTTTCAATTGTTACTAGGGTTCATTTTTCAGAGAGAAAGAGAAACCTGACAAGGCTCTTGAGAGTCCAGTTTCACTCTGGGCTAAAGAGAGATCAGACTTTCAGTTCCATGCTTTGTCTGTCTGATGTGGCCTGACACTGATTGGTTTAGCAAGAAACTATACTCTTGGTCTCTATTAGCAGGTAGGGATGGCACAGAAAGTGCCGAACACTATTTGATTCCTTTCAACATTTTTCTAATTCAAAAAATATACAAGTTTCTTTTTCTTAGTATTTTGTCAAGTTTCAATAGATAAAAAAGGGGGAGTTATACTCCTGAAGCCACATTTAATATGTTTCTTCTCCTGTGTCTCAGTCTGAAGAGACTGGAATATTTGCTAAAGAGGATGAGTTATATATAAGATAGACTGAACTTCTCTCTCTCAGCAATTGTAAATTCAAAATTAAGGGGCTTTAATCAAGGAAGTGTGGAAAAAACCAGAAGAAATAACAACCCTTTATTAAAAGATATATGTATGTTGGCAAAAACAGTAACAGAACACAAAAAAACTAGACAGTGGTCCTAGAAAAAAAAAAGGTCTGACTGAACACTTCTCTGTCCTTTAGCGCAGCCCTAACCGTGGCCAGCAGGGGGCGCTGTTGGGCTCTGGCGGTCACCACACGGGGAGGGGTCCGGGGGGGGTCTCGGACCGTGGGAGAAACCGAGAAGGAAATGGGGGACCCTTCCCTCAGTGGGAGGAAAAAGGGAAGGGAAGCAGTCCACTCCCACGGGACTCACCGCTGTCCCAGGTGACGGCATCTCAAAACTCCTCCCTTCTCTCCCACGGGCACACAACTCTCCAATGAAACACAGCAGATCCAGGGAGCGGGACAGCCAGGCAAGTCGAAGCCAGCAGTCCGAGCTGACCAGGATGAGAAGCCAAAAAACCAGATCCCAGTCCCTCTCCCCAATGCCTGCACGCAGACCCCCGTCTCCCTCCAAGAGCCAACTCCGCCGTCTGACTTGTCCTGTGTAAAGGTGGCCAGAAACTCCAAAATCTCTGATGGGTCATCAGCGAGGAATGCAGTCTGGGAGCTAGTTCTTTGTAAGGCTAATCACCTCCCTTCCCCCTTCCCTATTCGAAACTCTGTTTCTCTTACAGGGAAGCAGGGAAAGAAAAATTCCTCTCTCAGATTTATAACCTATAACATCCTGCATAGGACAAACTGCAATATATCACTTCGGCTTCCATCAGCTCATGTAGGCACTTTTAATTTGCTCTGAATGGATGTTTCTCAACTCTGTTTCCTCAAAGGCAACCCAGGTGGCCAGTTCCTGTTAACCAGCTCTTTGGAAAGATAGTATAAGCAGACGCATCCAGCTGCAATAGTCAGAAACCCTATTTCCCTTGTAAATCCATGAATACAATCTTGGGTTTTTTTGAAGACTTTGTGTGTCTGTGCAGAGATGGATGAATTTTGTTAGCAGATGGAAGGTCACAGGTGGTTTTGCATGGAAACATAATTAAATTGCATTGATTGAATTAAATGTCAGACAAATATACGGCCTACTCATTCCACCCTGAATAGGGCAGATAAAATGCAGCTCCATACTCTGGCAGCAACCACTGTATGTTTTTGAAAAGTGAAGTTAATCTAGAGCAAACTCACTTGATGCTCCCTAACTCTGAATCCTTCATCAAAATTATTCCTTCATCGTCTTGGGATGCAAAAGCAAATCATTCACAATTAGGAGGCTTGCCTTTTTTTTTTGTTGTTGTTTTATTAGCATTTACAGCAGTCATAGAGTGCTGATGTCGGAGAACCCCTTTCTCATACCAGACAAAATTGACTCATGCATGCTTGGGAAGATCATACTGATCAAAAACAATTAAGAAGGAAGGAGAGTTATTAAAGCTGAAAAGGGTTATCTAATTGCAAATGCTGAGTAGCATTATCTTTACCACAATATGAGGGAACACACAGTAGTTGTTGCTTCATTTTGTTCCATCTCTGACCTCAATTTACACAAAGCAAAAACCTAAGTATAGTCTAAATAATCTGGGGATAAGGACTTTGGTGTCTGTCGCTGATGTTTGCAGGGAAGGCACTTTGCCATTTACATCTCAGATTATAGGCTATTAAAATGGAGTTAAGTAATAAATACCAGTAAAGGTCTAATGCAGCAATGTTTTTGAACATCCACAACTCTGTAAGGTTTTAAAGTATTGACTTTATTTATTTATGTATTTAGGAAATGCTCGTAACTCAGTTTAAGGAGTTATCGAACTCTTAGATCATTTTACGTCAGTTGGACCAGTAAAGTAAAATCAGATCTTTGCAGGACTGGGACTTGTTTAATTAACTGATGCCCAATGAAAACCTCAAAGGGCAGTCACTATAAAAAAATTCTCTTAAAAGCTTCAGTCATGTAACATGGGCCAGTAGTAAAGTTTTCCTCAAAATCACAGAACTGCTGTAACTGCCCAAGTCTCTTCAATTACCTGACTTGGTTTGGAAACCACTTGAGAAGACATACATTATGGAATATTGTTTTCTTTCACTTCTAGATGGAAAAAATGAAAGAAGTTTTTCCTAAGAATTTCATTTCTTGGTTCTTTCTTGTGGTAAAATTCAGTAGAACATCACATCTAAGTATAAACAGTTTAGAATTAAGTTTGCTTTCAATATTTTGAAAACTTTGAGGCTTTTTGTGTTCTTTGGCATTTTCTTGGCAGAGGTCTACATGAAGGGAAAAAAAATGTAGACTACAAGATAGTCTCAGAATTATACAGCCATTTAAGGCTTTAAATTCTGCTGGGCAATGAATTTTATAGTAGGATTATTTCAGCTATGTTCTCTTAATTTTACCTCAGTGAAGGAAATGTATAAATAGGTAGCACACCATAAAATTGATTGTGTGGTCTCTGTTAGTGCATGGGTAAAAAGATATGTTCTTGATTTCTTTCAGCTGTTCATATGCATGATTAGTGCTTGTCCTGATATGATGAGTAGCTATTAAAACCTAACTAGTGAGTTATTTTTTTGCATTCTTACTTCAAAAACTAAGTTTTGCACAAAACCAACATGGGATCCTGGTGTGTTTTTTCATCATCAAAAAAGAGCATTACAATTTCTTGTGTGAAAGATATTTTTGGGGGATGAGCCAGCTAAAAACAATTTGGGTCTTGTTTCTTTGCAAACAGTGGTAGATTTAGTTAAAAACAAAGTGTTAGTTATCTAAGCTCTTCTTCCCTGGGTACATATATATGTACGGATTTGTGGGCATGCTAGATTTTTCTAGGATATTCTCAGAAATGTTTGTTATGTGACCTCAAATAACATTTTAGTGGTAGGCTATTGTAGTCACGCAGAATCCCCTGGTAAACACTCACTTAAACAAAAAGCTCCATGTTTTAGTGGAAGTGAATGTAACATTTCCTCTCCTACAGCTGGAAGAATTCCTTCCCTTTTCCCAGGAGAAAAAACATACTCTTCAGAATAATATCCCACTTGGCATAGCCACAAGCACTGAAAGCTAACTCATGATATGCCACACAGAGCTACTCAGTTTATTAAAAGTCTCATGGGTTGAAAGCAACTTGCTTTAGATGTGCTCTCCAAAAAATTACGCACATAGAGAGTTTATTCAGATTCTGAGATAGTTTTAACAGCCAGGAAATCTGGCTTTGATGTGTGTGTTCAAATCTATTTAAATCAAAATAAAACACATTTAGGCAGTATAAATTATAGCCTGGGTAAGAGCTCACATCATGAAACAGAACTTGCTTCTTAAGATATATGAATGCAAAAGGAGAGGATCAAGGCTCCAGCCTTTGGCCCCAAAGGAACTACCTCTCTTGGCTGCTTTCAGCTGTGTGAGCATTGCCAGCATGGTTAAATGCAAAGCCAAAATGGCAGAGCTGGAAATGGTTTAATCTTACCTGCTTGCCAGCGTGACAGTCAAGAAGCGCTTCTCAAGCCATTTACAGTTGAGAGACAGAGTTCAGCAGATCTCCATCCAGCTCTACAGTTATTACATACTGGCTTCTAGTTGAGAGCCAATAGCAAGGCATTAATGCTTATGATGCTAGTGATACTTTGTTATCCCTGCCAAGGTGAGTGTCTAAGGAGATATTCTCCTTTGAGAACTCATCTGCTCTGTTCCAGGGAAACCACAGATGAAGGATGATAGATGAATGCTTACGTAGTCAGATACTGATTTCTCCTCTGTCATTGCAAGCACAAATCTCTACAGCAACCAAAGCTCCTCAGTAACCCTAGTACCTGTCTAAGGTCGTATGTGGTACTATCTTCTACAAAGGTAATCAGTCAGTTACTGTCTAATAAAAGCCTACCTGGCCCTCAGATTGCCTCCATGTTACAAGATTTCAGTACTAAATCTTCAGCTACACATATGAGTCTTCACAGTGTGCAGAGTTCTCAGAAAGCCTTTATGGCACTGACAAGTCATGTAGAAGTCTTCCAACAAAGCCAGAGGCACAGACATGGAGCCAACTATTTTCAATACCAACAAATTTCTCCAGGGCAGAAAACTAATTTCAGTTTTCAATCTCTTTCTTCTTGAAGAAAGTCCCAGATGCATGTCAAATAACATAGCAACCATTTTGCGTGGTGCATTGCTGTCCATCGGAAACTAAGCTGAGACTAACACCTGAACTAGGTCTGTGAGCTGGAACCCCACAGAGGCCTTCAAATTAGAAGACAGAGGCATAACCTTTGAAGCTGTACACCTTCCCTGTTATTGGGTTGCTCATTTTGCTTGGAATTATCTTCAAAGTTAAAACAACTAGAGGATTGTGATATGTGATAACACAGGAAAGAGAGTCAGGTGTTTCTGTGAATGCTTCAAATACACAACTGTGTTAAGGAAACTTTCCTGTCTGATGATTCAGGGGGCACTCTGGCAGTCACACTCCCACAATCAACCACTTTCATTGCTGGGACTGAAGCCCCTTTGCAGTGACCCCACAAGTGCACCACTTGACCTCCTACACACATCACACCCACACAGTCAGACAAGGTTTCCTTACCAGCTTAACTGCACATTTCCCATAACAGAGTCTAAGACCTCTGGATCCTTATAATAATTTAATCATGGTGCAACAACAGAATAACAGCACAATCCGGCTGTCTTTAATGAGGGACCCTGAACAAAGGACTGCCTGGGCTTTTATACTCTCACAATCCATGTGTGTGAAAGTCTAGGGTCATTGGCTCCTGCTGTGTCTCTGAGTGTCCAGTCCCCAGGGTAGTGTCACAGGTCCCTGTGTTCTTTGTTGTGCAAAGAGTTGATGCCGGTTCAAGGCCTCTTGACTTGGGCTCTTGCCATGCAGAGCTCAAGCTACCTGCATTGAATGTATTCCTCAACAACTAACACGAAAATTTAGATAAGCCAATAATACACCTTATAATTGCAGGATTTCTTCCACAGATTTCACAGATGTTCTGCAGCTTTGTAGTGTTCATTTTCAGATGGGGCTGAGGAGTGTGTGGGGGGAAAAAGCTCTCAAGCACACAACACAATCCCCTCAAACCTCTTTCCCAGTGGGAACTACTATTCAAGTCAGCTATATCCACATCCACTTTCTGATGATGATTAGAAACATTCATCAGGTGGATATTTTGTTCACTGTAGTGTATGGAAAGTAACATTAATTCCATATTCAGCAATAAACATTAATACCTATTATGTGCCATTTTGTTACTTTGATCATCTAGTAGAGAGATAGGAACAAACCCATGTGTTTTAAGTGTACAGTTGCACACTGTGTACAAAGTATAAGGAATGCTGAAAGGTAATTTGTCAGAAACATGTTGAGACCAAATTTTTGGGTCACATTGTTGAATCAGTTGGAACTCCTTAGGGACCACACTTTTCTTTTGGATGCATTTCTAAACATCATAAAGTGCTGTATCCAAAAATTTAGAGCTAGAGCTAGTACAATCAGAAAGGATGCCCAGATCAGGGCATCAGGCAAGCTCCTGATGACTACTGACATCCAGCTAGAATGCCTGTTTGTGGTTTGGGGCCCAGATTGGGGAGTCAGTGGTCAGGAACAGGCTTGGCTGTGATGGGAGCTGTAAATCAGGGAGGGGTCAAGTGCAAGAGCTTCTTCCTGAAGTCAGCTCTCATGGGTCAGCCTCCCCACAGAGCTGTAGGGGAGCCTCTCCCAGTAGCCAGAAAGAAGAGGTGCTGCCCTAACTGCACCTAAGTCGGCTCCGAGCTCAGGCAGACAGAACTCCAGGATGGGAGAGGATTTGCTCAGGGTCCTTACAGCATAGTTGTTTGCCTACAAACATGCTACTGTTGTGAAGGATTCAGCACTTCAGCTAGACCATTTTATCTATCTGCTTCAAGTCCACTGCAAATGTGAAGTAAATTACTTCACAATTGCAGAAGTGTGGGGGTGTGTAAGGAATCAGTTAAGAAGAGTCATCTGAGAAATGGTAATTTTTTAAGACATGGTAACTTAGTTATTTGCAATTTTTGGTATCTTTCCAAAAGAGTTTTGACTTCCAGAGGGTTAATGACTTTCTAGTGTCTCATTGTCTTCTAATGAGGAAGACAGGATGAAGGGGGTAGCATTTAACTTTCCAGATTTATTGCCTAATTTTCTGAGTGTTGTGCAATTCAACTCAATTACCCAAGACAAAGAAATGTCAACAGATTGATTTTATTTCATGAAAATCTGCTACTGGAAATAACCTCTGCAGAAGTACATTTTTCTTGGAAAACAATTCAAAATTAGCTGAACATATTTAACATTTTTCTAGTTTTTCATGCATTGACTATTACAACTTCAGGCTATGGACTGGATACAAAGTAGTCTAGTGGTCTGATCCCATGTGAAAGAATATTTCTTCTAAAACTGGAGAAAAAACAATAGAAGACAAACTAAATAAATTGATTTATTTGAAAAAAATGTCCCTAATCTTAGAAAAAAATCCAACAATGAAATTATTTGAAATTTTTTCTCAAAAAAGTGCCTCAAACCAGTATTGGTGAGTAGTTATCAGAATCACAACTTGTATTTTCACCTTTATCCAAAACAAATGTCACAAACTTCCCAAGTCTATTATTGTACTGAGCTCTCTGTAATAATTGTGTGGTTTAATCTATGACACATGTTGACCTTTCCAAGTTACTTACTGCTTCAGGTTTTTCCCTTTATTAATTTTAGTAACTATTTTGATAAGTGCTATGAATTAGTAGGTACCATGATCCCAGAAGTCAGAGGTTTCTATTTTTACTGTTTCACTTACTTTTTTTGAGACTGAAGTCCTCAGTATTTCAATGCCTTCCATTTTGCTCCTCTAAAATAGGACTGAATTATTTTAAATCCATAGTGATGAAATAATGAATGCTTGCACAGAGATTTGAGAATATAAAGTGCTCTATAAATACCAAGCATTATTATTACCAGTCTATAGTGGAAGAATGCAATCCTGGAAGGAAACCAACAATCAATTCAAAGCTGAAGATTAAAACTAATGATTTCAGAGAAAAGAGCAAATATAGCCTGAGACATATGTGTTGTATAAACACATTTTTAGAGACCTCAGACTAATTTAAAATGTTTCCCTGTCATACAAATCTCAACAAAATATAACTATTTTATGCTCTGAAAATAAGCAACAAAAAGGTCTCAAAGCCTTTGCAGGTCACAAATACACTACAGCCCTAATACGGTCCCTGTGAAATGATAAGGGGTTCTAAACAAAGCTTCAATTTTGTTTTATTGTGTGGAAAAAACATAAACCTCTAGCTCTAAGGAAGAAAGGAGATGATACTTGTACTTCTATATCTAGTTAGAGTTTGGCAAGGACATCTTGCGCATTTACCACAACAGGGCTTGCTGCACTGTAACCTCACAATTAACATTGCCTGATACAGCACATGTTTCCAGGTGCATGGAGAGCAGAATAACAGCTCCCTCCCCACTACATTCTATGTAATAGCTACAGGGTGTGTGTGCCCTGGTACAGTATTTTAGTTCATACTTGACTACACTTTCTTCCTCAGATACTTTTTCTTTTTTCCTTAGACAAGCTCTACTGTGGAGTAGGTAATGCCATTATTTTACATACTTGTGCTTTTTAATAAAGAAGAGGCCCAATTTCAGTCTATTGTGTCCTCCACAATAGTTGTCGTATCCCAACAATATTATTGCATTCCAATTATATTTTATTATTATATCTTTATTTTTATTGAGGTTTACCTGAAATACAGGGAAAGAGTTTAAGACTTAAATCCAATCGTTAAGCAACAAAAACTAGAGTTGTGATCCCATTTCTTCACTTATCTGCCACCAAAGTCAGGAAGCATAAACTCATGAAGCACTATCTGAAAGTTTTATAGACTTGGAATTCTGTTGCTGTAGATGTCCAAAACTGATCTGAAGAGCTGCTCAAGACTGAGCAGCTCTGATAGAGCACCCCTGTGTTTATTTTTTTAGGCCATAGTGTTGGAGGAAGGAGTTGCTTCCATAGTTATCTGACTCCTGTGCAAATCAAGTTTTTGTAATGACTTCTGAAATTCTGAATTACCTTCTAGAAGGCTTACTAAAAAACAGGCAGAAGTCTTGGACTTACAGGAGGGCACTGAGCAAATGAAGTATCCTGACTCTAGGAGCAGGAGTGTGTGGAGTACAGGTCTTCTGGAGCAGATGGAGCTGGCTTTATTTGGAAGAGGTAAGATATGTGAGTATAGGTACACAGTAGTGCTCCTCCTGGCTTTTTGTCATAAAATATTATTACATTTGATTTTATTTAGCTGTGAGAAGAAAATCCCATTCTAGTGTGTCAGAGGTTGTAATCTGGAGAATTAATCTCAACTCAGGAAAAAGCGTGTAGGTTCTAAGTCAGAAAAAGAGGACAGCTCAGGAGGAAGTTGTGGAGTACATTAGCTGGAATTTTGCAAGTGGAAAAAGGACTCAGATCAATGGCATGTTGTGAATAGCAGTCATGGTATGATGGTTTAGTGAATTAATATACCTGCACCCTTTCTCCACTTGCTCATTACTTACTCAGACATTCTTTGGGGAGCGGATATGTGAATGCTGAGAGGGAAAGCTTTTTCATAAGATCACAGAATCAGCCGAGTTGGAAGGGACCTCTGAGATCATCATGTCCAACCCTTGATCCACTAGCACCGTGATTACTAGAACATGGCACCAAGTGCCACATCCAGTCTCATCTTAAAAACCTCCAGGGAGGGAGAATCCACCACTTCCCTGGGCAGCCCATTCCAATGCCTGATTACCCTCTCTGTAAAGAATTTCTTCCTAATATCCAATCTAAACCTCCCCTGGCAGAGCTTAAGATCATGCCCTCTTGTCATACTGATAGCTACCTAGGACAAGAGACCAATCCCCCCTGGCTACAACCTCCTTTCAGGGAGTTGTAGAGAGTGGTGAGGTCTCCCCTGAGCCTCCTCTTCTCCAGGCTAAATAACCCCAGCTCCCCCAACCTCTCCTCATAGGACTTGTGCTCAAGTCCCTTCACCAGCCTTGTTGCTCTTCTCTGGACCTGCTCCAGCACCTCAATGTCCTTCCTGAACTGAGGGGCCCAGAACTGGACACAGTACTCCAGGTTGGCCTCACCAGCGCTGAGTCCAGGGGAAGAATCACTCATCCGCAATATAAGCAACATAGATAAGAGTTTTATTTTAAAAAACAATGTATCCTTTTTAATCTTACAGTGTCCCGTTATACTATAGAGAGCAGAAATAGTAACATAAATGAGAACTGGTTGGAAATTTCCAGCAAGTATTGAAAAGTTTTCACTTCACATTGAATAATTAAGTTTCTTCTGAAACAAAGGCTTCTGGTACTGTAATCTCTAGGATATATAGACAATTTTGCATCCTTCTTTCTTACTCTCTTGGGCTTGATTAATTAATATTCATATAGAACACAGCAACTCTAGCAGAGAGGTTTGAAAGAAACTGTTGCATAATAACAAATGTGTTTGAAAGTAATGTATTCAACTTCTTTGTGTGGAAACAAGGATCAAATCCTTGTTCAACACTAGGCATAACAGGGCCAGAATTTGCACTAAACTAAGTGGCACAATCACTAAAATCAATTCTGCAGCATGACTTTCTCAGTTAAGACTTTTTTTTCCCCATTAAAACTAGACAGTAATAAAGAATACAGTAAATCCAGATTTTAACCTTCCTAGTGCCAGATAAAAGCAAACCAGAATAATGTGTCATCTGACGTCCTATAGCCATTGCAAAATCAGCATAAAATCCCTTGATTCTCTCTGACTCAAAAGCAATGCACCCATCAACCTACACCTGATCCAGGCACGTTACATTTTGCCAGGTAAGCAGTGGAGCAAACCACAGATCCAGCATTTAGTTATCACTGATATACAAACTATCACGAAATTTTGAACTCCCAGAAATGCCCATGGGATGGTAAAAGGACATCCATCCTCAGAATGAACTGAACTGTTGAGACTCTCAGGAAAACAGAAGATTGTCCTTACATTGCTGGTTATTCTTAGGGTATTAACAAGATAAGTGGCTATTCATACTGTAGTCTTTCAAGAACAGAGTCCTTTCTATTCCCCATGATAAAGCACTAATGATATAGGATTCTTTTTTATAGGAGATTGGTTTAAAATTGTTTTGTTATTTACATTGTACCAACACTGCTGGTGAGCATTTTGACATCAATTATATCTTTTCCTGAAGGTTGTCTCAAGGTTTCATATACATCTTATTCTAACCAGTTTTGTCAATGAGTGCTGGAGAGAAAATGAAATGTCTAGGTTCTTGAAAATATTATCTGAGCAATGGGTACTGGTTGGCAATCATCAATGGATGTATAATTGACTGTAGAGATGTTTCTACAACATTATGATATGGGGGTGCCTTTGGATGTATAATATAAAAAAAGAGAAAAGTTAAGGAGACCTATAATGACTAGAAGTAATTTATTTCATCTCTCAGATGCCTTCTTAAAATGTATCTGAAATATCCCTAAATGTATTTTAAAACTCAAATAATGTAGAAATTTTTGCTGCTACACATGGGTCAAAATCCAGTACACCAATTTATCTGTACAAAGTACAATAAAGTTTTACTTAATAAGTGGGGCATTTTCAAGCCTCATCCTGAATTGTCACCTCGTTTTGATTCGCAGACACCATAAGAAAAAGCTGCAAACTAAACTGAAGAAAGACCTTTGCACAAAGTCCTACTCTGAGTTTGTTCCAGGAAGTGAGAAGACTTAAAAGAACAGTTGAATCAAGCTCAGGGACATGATGAGGAAAGAAAAAGAAATATTTAAGATCACAAACACTGAAATATGTTCCTTGTTAAGAAACCCAAGCTGGCTATTTCTGCTCTTGAATTTAGTGTTCCTGACAGTGGCAGCTACAGTACCACCTAAAGAAACAGAACCGAATATTTTTGTGCAGCTAAATAATTCAAAAGAAAGAAAATGAGTACCTCCACTAATCTTCTACCTCAGAAACACTTCCAAAATGTTATATGTGATGCCAGTAATCTCCTTAACCAGCAGGAATTCAACAGCTGAATATCTGTAACCTTTACCTTTGAATCTTTTAATTATGCTTTTACCACTAGCAGTTTACCAGATCTACAAATTCCTTAATACAGACTAACACTCCTAGAGGTTTGCAGGGCCACTTAGAGGAGAGCATATTTTGTGACTGTTAGTGAGGTCTGTCTGTCCTGGCTTATTTCACAAGCCTATCCCACAGAAAGTGTTCTTGCTGGCTTAGCAATTCTAACAATAAGCAAAAAGAAACCTCCAAGCTTTAGACAGCATGAATCACATTGTGCCTTCTGTATAAAAAGCTCCAAAACTTTGCAAAACTAAAGAAATATGGAGGCCAGAAAGTTCCTGACATTTCTCTCAAGCATGTTGACTGTCAAACCTTGCATTAGACCAAGGACTGTTTTCTGACTCTCCTCCTGATGAAAACAAAACCATAAAATTGAGATCAGATGCAGCACCTTGGAATGTGTAACTTTCTCTGTGCAAGAATGTATTGACATAGACTAGAACATGTAGATGATTAAAGGCATATAATATATAAAGGCTACTGTGTGTAACTCTCCAGTGCTCACCCTTCACTCATGACAGTTTGGCTCACAGGAGAAGCCCTTCTTTTCTTAACACGCTCTTGTAGCTCTTCACAGTTATGTGTGTGTGAAGGGGAAAGCAGTACTTTTCTGCTTTTCTGTCCTCCTCTTGTTCCAGAATCAGACTGGTACTCCTGGTTGTATCTTCACTCTGCCTGATGTTGCCCCATCAATAGCAATGTTCATCTGTGCCTTTGCTCCACTCATCTTTTTGTCCCTACTCACGTATTTTTTCCATCTGTGAACGTATGAGTGTGGGATGGTGTTTTCTTGCTCCATCCATCCCTGCTGTCCTACTCCTATGATCTTTCTCCTCTATCTATGTAATGGCAGAAGGGAAGAAAAGAAGGAGGTCACTGAGGAGCAGCTGCTTTCCCCCTCTATCTCACATGTCAGGGAAAGAGGTATTCGCATTAACTCTGTGGATGCATTTTTGTTCCAAATTTCTAGTCTTCAATTTTTCAATATTCCACAGTGCCATATGGATTATCACCATGATCAAGGCCTCTATGCAGTTCTCTTGCCCTTCTGCATTCAAATGCATGGGGGGGTTGGATGATCCCTGCCTTATTTTCATTTTCACTATTGATTTCTACTGTTTGGAAGCTCACTTCAGCTACCTGGAAGATGGCATGACTGAGCTGAATAAGAAATAGGAATGGACATGAGTAGAAGGAGATAAAAGTCAGGAGTACACTCTCATTCTGTGCTTTGCCACCCACTCCCTTTACCAATGATTTATTTGAAAAACCTTTTTCTCCTACTAACCTAAACCTCCCCTGACACAACTTCATGCCATTTCCTCAAGTTCTATCACTGGTCATGAGAGTTAAGAGGTTGGCACCTGCTCCTCTGCTTCCCCTTGTAAGGATGGAGAGTGGCTTGGCAAACTCTTCCACCATCATCAGTACCCTCGGGTGAATTCCATTCAGCTCCATAGACTTGTGAGTATCTAAGTAGCCTGGTAGCTACTGTGGTGAGGAAGGATGGAAGCTCATGTGTCCTGAGGAGGTTAGATGAACCAGAATAAAATTTTCCCAGAAGTGTTGTACACTCTCTAGCCTTAGAGATGTTCAGATTTGACTGGAAAAGGCCTTGATTTATTAGATCTGTTTCGGGCAGGGAGTTGGACTAGGCGACCTCCAGAGGCCCCTTCCAAGCTAAATTATTCTGTGTTTCTATGCAGAAAGATATATTTTCTAAACCATTCCACACTGGTGATGAAAGTTATCTTGGGAACTTTCTGTATGAAAGGGGTATTGGAAATGTAATGAATTATTATAATAATAATAATAATAATTATTATTATTATTATTGCCAGTATTAATCTTGTATGAGAGGAAACTTCCGGTAAATACAGAGAAAGAAGTACATGGAATCCATTTGCCATGCAGAAACCTTATGCAAATGAAAAGCTGTGTGAAGAAGCATAAAGAAAAAATATTATTGCAAAAATAACAATTTGACAGTAACATGCTGCCAAACTACCATTTCTCTCTATGAATTAATCTTTCATTTCCTCTCTGGATTTACCATAGTCGTTATGTTGGGAATACACTTGCAATTGAATTGAGATCCTTTTAGTCTCATTCCTCATGCTACAACATAATAAACAGTTTTATTGCCCAAGTTTCCTCTGTGTGTATATTATTAAGAATCACAGAATTTGTGTTTAACTGCAGGAAATCAATAAGAAGAAACACCTTTTAAAAGTACAGGGGCCTGAAGGATTTTCACACAATCAACAAATGAATATATTAAGTGCTGTCACAATAAATAAATAAATAAAATCACTAATATCTGCCAGTCTCTGTTGCCTTAGAAATGAAAATAACTGCATTTTCACATTGAGGCTCTCTCTAAATATTGTTCTAGAATAACTTGACTCTTACTGCATTAGAAAGGCTTTGATTAACTTTGCTTCTGACTGATAAGAAGAACTGTTTGAATCAAACAGAAATAAGAGCTTGGAAGTAAAGCAGCATGGGTTTAATGTAAAGAAATAAAACAGTCCCACTCTTAAAAGAATCTAAACTATTTTCCTAGGATTTTACCCATTAAATATGGAGTATTTTGAAATGCAGAGTCAGATCTCTCTACTCTTCAAGTTTCTCTAGAAGGTGTTAAAATTTTTACTCCATGAATGGGACATTGTGGCAGATGGACTTGTTGATTTTCATCAACACTAAGTTTATTAGCATCTTAATTTTCCCCAAAATTATATTAGACTGCCAAAAAATTGCTGTATTTTTCCTTATCCTACTTACTATGCTTATTTCAAGTAAAACAGCTCTTTCCTTTTACTAACCAAAATGAATGCTCCTTTCCTCTGTTCCCCTACTCTCTACTACACAGAATTCTTTTTGGCATGTTAGTACAGTTTAGAAATTGAATTCTGGCTTACATATTTAGTACTCTGAACGAAATAATAATTTTAAAGAATTATGAAAATCAAAATGCTTTCTTTAGAAAATATTGCAGTCAGTATTGTAGCAAGTCAGGCACTTAAAAAAGATGAGAAAGAAGTACTTGTAAATCTCAAAAAAATATGTCTGTTTCATTGAAAGGAAGTAAGAGAGAGAAGAGAGACACCCTTTGATATTGTCTTTGTGGCTTGTGAATTAAATCTGACTGGCTGAGATTTCCAGTAACATTTAATAATGGAAGGTAGCTGTGATGTAGGTGAAATTAGGTCTAGGATGAAATTAAGCCTAAAACTGCCATTATTCTTTACAAACCAATAACACCAGAAGATGTAAAAAGTTACTGTCCCTGGAACATATTTACTGTCCCAGCACTGCTTCCTTGATATATCTGTCTGCCCCTGCAGAAACATGATGTTGCATTGCAAGAGGTGATCCTGTGAATGAACTTTTACCAGCTGCAATGAGCTTTAATGGTAATGGTCTGTGCTAAGCCAGCACACGGGCTGGGAGCAGAGTAAGGCGTGCTTCCACCAACTGTTCATCGGAAATAAATTGAGAGACAAGGTCAGTGAAGAAGGAAGGGCAGAAGACGCTGCAGTCGCCAGAGGAGAGATTCCCCAACAGCCTGTGGTGAAGACTATGTTGAGGCAGCTGTGCCCCTGCAGTCTGTGGAGGTTCACGGTGGAGTCAGTGAGTGTTCCCAAAGGAAGCTGTGACCCTCTGGGAAGCCCACACTGGAACAGGTTTCTGGCAGGACCTGTGGACTTATGGAGAGAGGAAGCCATGCTGGAGAAAGTTTTCTGGCAGGACTTGTGTCTCAGTCTGAGGAGACTGGAATGTTTGCTAAAGAGGATGAGTTATGAGATAGACCAAACTCCTCTCTCTCAGCAATTGGGGCAAAATTAAGGGGCTTTAATTGAGGAAGTGTGGAAAACACCCAGAAGAAATAACAACTCTTTATTAAAAGATATATATATGTTGGCAAAAACAGTAACAGAATACAAAAAAACTAGACAGTAATCCTAGGAAAAAAAAGTCTGACTGAACACTTCTCTGTCCTTTAGCGCAGCCCTAACCGTGGCCTGCAGGGGGCGATGTTGGATCGCTGGAGGTCACCACACGGGGAGGGGGGTCTGGGGGGGTGGTCTCGGGTCACGGGAGGATCCGAAAAAAAGATGGGGGATCCTACCCCCAATGGAAGGAAGGGGTAAGGAAAACTGTTCACCCCCAACAGGACTCACTGCTGTTCTCAGTTGATCCCCCCAGCCTCTGATGGGCCATCTATGAGGAATGTGGCCTGGCTAGCTAATTCTTTTGTAAGGCTAATTAACTCTCTTCCCCCTTTCCATTCAAACTCCATCTTTCCTACGGTGGGGGGGCAGAGGAAAGAAAAATTCTCCTGAATTTCTAACCTATAATAACTTGTGACTCCATGGTGGACCCACACTGGGGAAGCATGTTCCTGAAAGACTGTACCCTGTGGAAATGACCTACTCTGTAGCAGTTCATGAAGAACTGAAGCCCACGGGAAGGACAAATGCTGAAGAAGTTCACAGAGGATTGTCTCCCATAGGAGGGAACCCATGTTGGAGAAGGGAAAGGAGTTCTCCCCCTGAGGAGGAAGCAGTGGCAGAAAGAGCATGTGATGAACTCATTCCGATTCCCTGTACCACTGCTGATGAGGAGGACATAGACAAACAGGAGTAAAGTTGAGTCTGGAAAGGAGAGAGGAGTGGAAGGAAGGTATCTCATTGCGGACAACATCTTCCTCTTGAGGTGAAGAGAAGGGGCAGGCACTGATCTCTTCTCTGCAGTGACCAGTGACAGGATCCAAGGGAATGGCCTGAAGTTGTGTCAGAGGAGGTTTAGGCTGGATATTAGAACAAGATTCTTCACCCAGAGGTGGTTAGACACTGGAACAGGATCCCCAGCAGAGTAGGCCTAACACCAAGCCTGAAAGAGTTCAAGAAGCATTTGGATGATACTCTCAGGCACATGGTGTTACTCAGGGATGGTCCTGTGCATGGCTAGGAGTTGGACTCGATGATCGTGTGTGTACCCTCCAAGTCAGTGTGTTCTGTAAGATTTTGTTTTATTTCTCATTATCCTACTCTGATTTGGTCGGTAATAAATTCAATTAATTTCCTCAAATCAACTCTGTTTAGTCTGCGATGGTAAATGGTGAGTGATCTCTCCCTGGCTTTATCTCAACCCATGAACCTTTCATTTGATACTTTACTTCATCCTGCTGAAGAGACTAGTGGCAAAATAGCTTTAGTGGGCACCTGGCATCTAGCCAAGGTCAAACCACCACATCAGGTATCTGTTGATTTCTGTCATACACTTTGCTTCTATTTCTTTTCTTAAAATCTGAGGGTTTTTGAGAAATTTTTCACTTTCCAAAGTGAATTTCTCATTGTTTAAAAAAATTACCTTATTAAGTGCATTTCTCTTTTGGTGTGAACCACAAGACTAAGCATTTTGCTTATTCAGCAACAAAAATTTCCCTCTAGTCCTTAAATATGGATTCCCATGAACACAGTTATCATGATATTCTCATTCTGTTATTTGATTGTAATGGCAAATGCAAATGCACGTATACCCACAGCATAGATAACAACATGTCATAGACATCTCAGAAATCTATTAATTTCACACACATATTCCCTCTCACCAAATTTCTCCTTCAGAAAAAAAGGCACACATCAGTTCCCCACATTGAAATAAAACTTCTCCTAGCTGAAACCATTTGCAAAGGGAAACTAATGCTAACATCTAAAAGGTTTCAAGGTAAAATAAATATTGGTCTGAAAAGAATCTTATTTAGATAGATTGGAGGGTGGTGAGAGAGAAAACAAAACAAAGAATTAAAGTGTAAGTGAACAGTGAGCAGGAACAGAAAGGCTGTTTAAATGCATGGTACAGCACCTTCCTCTGTCTCTTCAGTAATGTGAATGGTTTGTCTTATATGTCTTGAGAATATTCTTCTCTTTCTCTGCTGTTAATTACTGCATTAATACACTTAAAATGTTTAGAGAGAAGGATGGGGAAGCTGTTTGAAATTATTTCCAAGCAGATCTTTCAATTCAGATGCTCAGTTCTCTTTCAAGTTCCACCTCTCCTGTTCATTCTTCCTTACTTTCCTCAATGTGTGCATTTGCTGAGCATGCAAAAGAAAGAGAAGCTGTGGATTTATAGCACACTTAATTCCGAAGCAAGTGGGGATCGATATTAAGAACACAAGATCTGCCCTACCCTGATAACCATAAACCTCCCATCTATCACTGGACACCTCAGGGAAACTCACAAATTGCAAATCACTTGGTTATCCCATCCTGGATTCTTCACAATTCCTTGTTTAAGCTTAGCTGAGTCCACTATGTGACTCTTCTGTGGTTGTTCTCTTTCTTAGGATTTAAAGACAAATAAGGAGAAACAAAGGACAAAGGAAACTGTGTCTACCTTCGGTGAGTCTAGTAACACTTTAGTGTGCTTCGAGAAGTCTCAGCGATAGGACTGAGGAAAACCTCTTGCTCAAAATGGAATGGTGGTGCAAAAGAACTTCCAAAGGAGAGAATAAGTTCCATGAGGAATGCTAAAAAAAAAATATATTTGAAAATAACTTGTTCCTTGAGTTCCTGACTTTGGTCTTGGGCTAAGCCTCAAAACACTCATGGAGCTGCACTGACCAGTAGCTAATTAAGTTAAAGGGACCCAGAAGCTAAGTGGGATAACCAGGCAGGAAGAGGCACTAGCATTGTCAGCTGGGGCCCAGACCCACAATACAGCAACTGGCAAGGTGGGAACACCCATCTGGTGATTGAAGCTGGTGTTACAAATGGTACAGTAAAGCCCCAGCAAGTCCCTAGTGAAGAGGCAGGTTGTAAGGCAAGCAGAAACCCTAGCCTGCAGGGTTTCTTGTTAGCATCTTTCCAGCTCCATTTCACCTGAAGCTCTAAATTAGTTTTAAACCTAATCTGAGTGATTTTCTAGAGAAGTAAGCTGCTAGTTGAGAATTTTGTGCTACCTAGAAGCCCCTTGGTATCCCCGTTCCAGCTGGAATTCTAGTCTTCTTCCCTCTCCTAACCCTAAACCTTATCCCAAATTTAGATCTGGACTGAGACTTAAATCACAAGAGAAGCCATGATCTAGAAGAAGTTTTTGAGGAGAATTCCTGATCCTGACTTTGGCAGCTGTCTTGCAATCCCATCACATCTACAACTTTTGTCTTTGTCTCACTACTAATGATAATGACAACCCAAAGACTTCAGGTGAGCCGAAGCTTAGTCCAAAACCTGCTTTCATAAACCTAGAGGAAGAAGTTGTCAGGGAGCATTTTTGGTAGAGTTCACCTTTTTTCTGGCATCCCTTTTTCAGTCATACTGTAACTGAGGCTCCAGGCTTTGTTTCTCTTTGACTCCTAGATCTAACCCTAAAGCTAATCCTAACTCTAAGCCTCAGGGTAGGATGAAAATATCCTTGAGGAAGCAGCTGTTAGGAAAGAATTCTGGGGTAGCCCACTCTTTCTTTTCTGGAACTTTGCAGTCCCACCTCCACTTGGAGCTGTAGGCTTTGTCTTCCAACTCACTGCTCCCTAGATAGTTTTTATGAATTTCAGGAGCTAGTCTCACTCATCCTTTCTGACTATTCTGAATTTGTTCAGCATTTGTCCAACACTTTTCTATATTCCGTTCCTCAGACAAATATGAAGTGTGTCAGAGAGTAACAGTAACGTAAGAGCTCACATTTGTTCTGCACTCTTAGTTCTTACTGTAGTTGCCCACCTGTAATGGTTTTGAATTTAGGCCTTCCTTCCAGGAGGGAAGGAAGGAAATATTCCACCCTATTCCTTTACGTAACCCAGCATATAAATAGGTGGAGAGAGAAACCTCTTCCTCTCTTCCCTTCCAGCGAGGTTTGGAGACAGCAGACTCCCGCAAGGCCAGTCTCGCTCCTGTGGGGGAACTTGAAGCCTGACTGGGCCTACGGGGCCCTGTTGTTCCTGCTGATCCGGAGTCCGGTAGTGTGGCGGCGGCATTTGGGCAATTGTGCTGTCCCACAGAAAAACATTTTGGTTGCTGTAGGACAAAGGGTAGTGTTTTCAAACTAAAAGAAGGGTAGATTAAACCTAGATATAGGGAAGATTTTTTTTTTTTACAATGAGGATAGTAGAACACTGGAATAGGTTGCCCAGAGAGGTGGTCGGTGCCTCATCCATGGCAACATTCAAGGTTGAGTTGGATGGTGCTCTGAGCATCCTGGTTTACTGGAATATGTCTCTGCTTATTACAGGGGGGTTGGACTAGATGACTTTTAAAGGTTTCTTCCAACCCAAACTATTCTATGATCCTCTGACTCTAAATGTGAAGAAAAAGAACACTCACAAGAGTATCAATTCGTAAGATTAAGTACAGTCTTGACTAAAAGGAGTGAATATTAAGCCTTTGTTTGTGGAAATAAAATTTTGATAGTTGTCTTACTTAAATACATTCTGAATTCCTAGTTTCCTGGCAGCTTTCCTGTAATCACTTTTCTATATACTGTTTCAGACTAGTGTCAGAAAAGTGCATGCAAAAACTGGGCATGTATTCAGATGCAGTATCTAATAGATTAAAAAATCAGATAATTTCAATATCTTATGTTATTAGGTTATGTGCTGGTTGGAATACTGTTCCCACCTGCATTATTTTGAATACATTCCATGTTCAACAGTCATCTTTGGTACCTGTTTTGTGGAATGCTGCCCTTGTATTCTTTGATGGAGTAACTTTATATGAAAAGAAAAAAAACCTTATTCCATGTGGTTTTTGCAGAGACTGAGCAATGTGAGTATGAAAGACGAGGAGAGAGGGGTTAGATAAATAAATAACCTTTGAAAATAACTCTTGCTCTTGGAGTGTGCATATCAATATGATATAATTACCAGATTTTATTCACTGTTGGCTGAAGATCACCATAGGTAATTTAAACAGTGAGCTCACATTTGCATAATGTACAGGCAGCAGGTTCTTTCAAATCCTCACTGAGAGGAGGCCAACATATTTGTGTATCTAATTGAGACGCACCAATAGTTTTTAATTTTCCTGTTTCTAGTGATTTTTTTCATCATTAGTACCTTCTTACTCACTTTTGATAGGTATTACTAGTATTTTGACCTGAATTGAATTGGTTGACCTCTGATCAGGTCAAATCTAATCAGAATTGAAAGAAAATATTATCTGCATTCTGGTAGAATCTTACTGAAGTTTTCCAAAACCTTAGTTTGGATTTTTGTTTAGCCTGGACCTGATTTTCTAGTCAGCTATTCGGACTAGTTTTTTAAGTAAATTCCTCTGAATAAGCCTCGATCAAATCTGATTGTGTATGGGGCACAGTCCAACAGTCCAAGTGTGGAAGTTTGAAGACAATCAAAGACAGTTCTGAATACAAATATTTAGAAATGTTCTGAAAAGATTTTATTTTCCCCTTCAGTTATATGCAAAGTGACTAAGAAGCATTTCTATCATGAAAAAGCTGATGTCTGAGGAATTTAATGTCCTCTGTAGGATATCAGGTATTATCTGAGTAGTAACTGGAACATGAATTTTGTCT
The DNA here is from genome assembly GCF_001715985.3 of Manacus vitellinus. Lineage (NCBI taxonomy): Eukaryota > Metazoa > Chordata > Aves > Passeriformes > Pipridae > Manacus > Manacus vitellinus. Next base: position 23,407,011 of record NW_021940750.1, read on the forward strand.
GCTTTTTCACAAGAAGAATAAATTGATCCACTTCAGGTTAATTATGATGAAAAATAGGAAAATAATTTTCAGGGTATAGAAATCCATTTATATACCCAAGTCATTTTATCACAGTCAATGAGTCTGTAAGTCAGTGGTATAAATTTCACTTCAGATTTTAATTACAGTGAAGTTTCTTAAGAAGCACATCCAAGTGAATTAGAATTTAAAAAAATCCTCTTCAAAATCTTCATACTGAGCCTTAACAAAAGCAACTGAGTTTATCTCATAGCCTTCCTCAGTATTGTCAGATCCCTGAGCCTGAGAGCCAGGCAGTAACAATATGTGAGAAATGATCCAACACTGAAATACTTTGGTTTTTATTGCTTACCAATGTGCATTGGCATCATTCATTTGAATGACAAATAGTTACATTCCTTTCTCCATAAAAGCTGCAGTTTGGCTTTATTTATTTAGGTTTCGAGCCAATATTCTAGTTTCATAATGTGTTAGTGTTTGCTTGTAAGCAGTAAAGTGAATGTTTGTGCATTAACTCTGACAAGGATTAAATTATAAAGTGACTGGAACTAAACCTTTAATATGGGCAGGACTCCTTTTATTTGTCCTGAATATCATGTAGAAAACAACATCCTGCTACTTTTGAAAACATCAAAATTGCCTTAATGTAAGGGTGAAGAGATTAAATATAACTTAAAATAAGGGTGAAGAGATTAAATATAATTTAAAATATGATATCTGATCTCCAGCAAAGTCCCATTCATCTGTCCTGCACAGATTCTTTTTGGTAGGTGATGCTCCTTGTTCCTGTCTTTAGTTTATTGCCTGTAGATCTTCATTCTGTTGTCAAACATTAAAATGTTCCTTTTTGCTTTTTGTCCTTTGTCCTTTAAAGGCCAGCAAGAGAGATTAAATCTCTTTGTCATCTAAAAAGTAGAACTGTTTTCTGCTTGTTATACCCTGTGTCAAGCTGTCTTATTTATTTTAGCACTTCATGTCCAATGGGGTCAATAATCTCTACTATTTTTGGGATATAGACTGCTTTTTAGGTGTACTGGTTTTAGCTGGGGTAGAGTTAATCTTCTTCACAGTGTCTAGTATGGATTTATGTTTTGAATTGTACTGGAAACAGTGTCAATAGTATAGAGATGTTTTTATTATTGCTGAGCAGCTCTTACACAGAGTCAAGGACTTTTCCTCTTTTCGTACTACCACATTGGCAAGGGGGCTGGGGGTGCATGGGAGGCTGGGAGGAGACACAGCTGGGTCAGGTAACCCAAACTGACCAAAGGAATATTTCATACCATGTGATGTCATGCTCAGCTTACAAAGCAGGGGGAAAAAGAAAGGATGGAGTGTTTGAAGTGATGGAGTTTGCATTCCCACATCACCATTACGTGTGATGGAGCCCTGCTCTCCTGGAGGTGGCTGAACACCTGCTTACCTGTGGGAAGCAGTGAATTAATTCCTTGTTTTGTTTGTGTGCACATCTCTTGCTTTCCATGTTAAATTCAACCCATGAGTTTTCCGGCTTTTACCCTTCTGATCCCACTGGTGGGGAAGTGAGCAAGCAGCTGTGTGGGGTTTGACTGCTGGCTGGGGTTAAACCACCTTAGGCTATCCTACTTGTCTCTCTAACTTCTGAAATTAAGATGCCATTCAAGGTCATTTAGGGATGAGACATAGCTATCTATGCTGTAGAAAGCAAATATGGGGACCAGAACCTTTTTTCTAATTAAAAGTATCTGAGGTGGGGAATTTTCAGTTTGCATGAAAATCATATAAGTATTGCTTGTAATTCCATTTCAGAGCCCTGGGTATAAAATACTATGATCTAAATATTTTCCAATATCCTTTTCCAAAGATGGAAACTATTTTTGAATTAAGCCCTTCTTTCCTAGGAATTTTTTCTTCACAACTCAGAGTAAGTTTATCCCATTAACCAAAGAAACATGCATTTGAAGAATATTTTACTTTATTATCAGGTCAATTCCAAATTTTAAAGACTGTTGAAAAGTACAGCTTTGTACTGTTAAATGGATTATTTATTGAAAAATAACCTTACAAATAAATGTATCTAGTTCTAAAAGAGTATTCCTAGTAATTGCTACAACTATTTTCCTCCTATAGATTATTTGCTTTTTTACAGTTGTTATGCATCTTGCTTTCCCTCACCTCCTCTCTCCTCACTTTCTGATTCAAATCCAAAATCTGTGACCTGGGCTAATTTACCCTTGTAGAGGACACCCAGCCTTCAAACAGACCTTAAATCACTTACACTGTTGCGAGTAGACTGGGGGGTAGGGCTCTGTGAAAGTTGTCTTATTTGCCTTTATTATTATTTCTGTATAGTAAGATACAGCAGACTCTTCTAAGTGGTGAGCAACCTGGTGAGATTTAACTCTCTTAGGGATGCACTAAATATTTTATCACTGTTAATTATCAATTCTGCTGTTTTGCCAATTTTTTGGATTGCTATTCAACTGCCCACTGTCACGGAGAAAAGAATGATGACTCAGGAAGTAGCTGAGCACCAAAAATGTCCATTGTTTTAAATTTATGGACTGCCTTGTACAATGGAGAAATAAGAGTTCTCATTGTTAAATTAAAGGTATTTTTCTCAATTGAAATAGCTATTTTGGAGACTGACATTGTGTATGTAGCATTCTTTTCCCAATATAGTGTGGGTTTATCAATTTTATTGCTAAAATTTTGAATTTTATTGAAATATCCTGTAACATTAGGACATCTTCCTCAGCTATTTGACAGCTGAAGTTTTTACTATCCTGAATAATTTTATATAATCTACATATTATGACATTTTATTATTTAATTGTTTTCCATTTTAAAATGTTATATTGTACAGTAAAAAGTCCCTGTAATCTGTGAGACAGTGTGAAACTATCTATTTAGTCTTATTTTTTTTATTTTATTCAATGCTGTACTTATTGTCAGATGTTCTCCTATGTCCCATGGTCTACAAGTTTTTTAGGCTTACTTGTCCAGGGAAATTGTCAGAGCCTTTAGAAAACCCAGGCTATATTATTCTAGCCTATATGCTTATGGTCTCTTTTATAATCCTGGTTCTAAATTATTTTAGAAAGATTTTTATGTCATTGGGCTTCTTCAGAACATGTTTTGGCTTGTCTTAGGTATATATAATTTCCTAGACCTTTACTTGTCTTACTGACTTCCTAGCTTGATCTTGGATTTCCTTTAGTCTTTGGTATGGTGATCACTGGACTATGGCAGAAACTGGTCTGGTTCTTCTCCTCTTGCTGGAGCGAGGGGTGCCTGCCTTGCCCTGCTGTCACCCTCAGTTCCCCTTCCATTGTGGAACAACCAATTGTTGCTTTGCCTCAACAACGTCATTGTTTACAAGCATTAATTTCATATTTTATAGAAGTATCTGTAGATTTAATCTTGGCCTAGGTGCTCTGAGTAATTGGGCTTTTATTTGTTTAGACAGTTCTCTAACCATGTCCTTAGATGAGCACATTCGACGATACTTAACAGCAGTTTGGCAGGAAAAACTGTAGCTATGGAAGCATATTCGTGAGCTATTCAACTAATCTGCATTCTGCCATCTCATTTAGCAAGCCCAATTTGATGTTATGCTGTGATAGAGAATTTTAAATTTTCTATGAAAATTTATTAATTTTCATAGCATGGAATATACAGCACTATTTCTGTCACACTCAAGTTCGGACAACTGTATTTGCTTATTTTTTTCACTTAACCTTACTCCCTAATCTTTGCCCTCTGTCTCCCTGAATTCATGTTTAATTTTATTTTTCTTAATTTTTGACATGATTTTTTCATCAGAAGGCTTTCCTTCACCCCTTCATGTCTCCTCTGTGGAAACTGAACTCAGCAAAATTTGAAATTGGTTAGTCCTGTGGATCTTGAAAGAGTGCCATTTGCTCTTGAGAGGTATTTTCTGATACTGTACAGTTAATAAACCCATAAAGTAATTTCTCTTAGCATTATGTGGGATTTACTTGAACAGTATCAAAACTCCTGCTTTGGTCCTAAGACACTTCAAAAAAATGTACAAGTTGATGAGTAGGAGACACAGAATGATTAGGCACATATTGGAGTAAGTAAATAGCAAAGCTTGTGAGACAGTTTTACTTGTAATTGGTCACTTGGCTAACATCATATTCTGTTTTAGCAAACCAAAGCATTATTTCATGCTGGAATCTTTTGCTCCAAGAAGTGACCAAGCCGTTGAGGAAGAGAAGTAAGTAAACTCTTGTGTTCTTATAAAAGAAATTCATTAACTTGCTACTGTATATGATATGATTTTCTAACTCACTGCTTGCTTATAGAGGGGTCAGATATAAACTGAAAAAGTCTACAACATCCCAGAAATGTTACTCTATTGCTGAAGAGATGTGAAACAGGATAGGCTATTTCTTTTTTTCAAGACTGTGAAGGTTGGTAAGTGACAATAAACTTAATCCAGGTCCTCTTTCTCCATAGCTTTAATTTTAGAGTATTACATCAAAACATTGCAAATGTTATTCTCCTGTTATTCTCCTGTTCTCCTTCCTTGCCACTGGTAATATGTAAAGTAACCCAAGTAACATCTTCCTGGTTTAGACCTTCCTTGCCTTTAAAAAATGTCAAATGTTGTCACTTAGGAGAATACTCTCTAAGGACAATTTAAATCCACAGGTTGTATTTCACACATCGTAGAAGCTATGTGAACTTCCAGGTGGGACCCTTGGCAAAAAGACAGCAAGTCAACTCAGAATTTCCCCATTCTGCCTGACTTAAACACTACAGTTGCATTTCTCTCTAGCCCAATCTCAAATTGAAGCTGTTAAGAAGGAAAAAGAGAGGTTATAGAGGAATGAAGAAGGGACTGATAACCTGTAAGACATTCTGGAGAGAATTTATTTACATAATCACATTTTTTAAAAGACAAAATAAAGGAAAATGTTGCCACAGGAGACAAAAAAAAAAAAAAAAAAAAAAAAAAAAAAAAAAAGAAAAAAAAAAAAAAAAAGAAAAAAAAAGAAAAAGGAAGAAAAGCCCATAATTTCTGAAACGTAAGTTATCAGGTTCATTCTGTATGTCACAGTTGCTTTTAGCTTCTCTAATGATCGTTAAATTCTGGTTGTGGCTTTTTTTTGTGTTTTGGTTTGTTTGTTTGTTTGTTTTTAATTTAAAAAAAAAACAACATAAACCCCCCAATAAACAAAACCTCCGAGCAATTCAGGAAGGATGGCATTCTTACTCAGATGATTTTCAAAAATGTAGTGTTAGTGGTGTAAACCAGGCTTAATATGCCTTGAATGGTTAGCAAGTGACTCCAGTTCAGATGTCTTTGCTGTTCTCTGGCTTCACAGAGGACACAGTAGAAATCATTTTTGTTAGCAAAGCACCAGGAATTTCAAAACCAGATTTCAATGTGAATGTGTTTAGTGCAACAAAAACATAAGGGTTGGAAAACCTGTACTCCAGAAAACTTACAGTCTTAAATGGAAAAGAAATACAGGGAGAGCACTTAAAAATTGTATTATTTTTTTTCTTGAAGTGAAGGAGTCTTCCAGCTGAATGAATACAATTGTAGAAAGTAATGACAGTCTTTCACAAGTAAGTGAAAACTCATAAGTTATTTTTCAATTTAAAATGTCTCTGCTTATAATTTCTAATCTGAAAAATGTTTAATTTTTAAGGAAAGTTGAAATAGTCCCCTAAAACTTTTGACCAAAACAAAAATAAGCATAAGTGATCACTATTATAATGACATTTTCCATGAGGGAAAAAAGTAATGAAACACCCTCACACATTGACTAACTTTACTCATAAAGGGACAGTAAAGATAAAACAGCTTTGCCAGACAACACAAAGACTCACTGGTAGAGATGGGGCTTGAACAAATCTCCTTTAAATCGTACTGTAGAAAAATAAAGAAACACAAAATGTTCTGGGCAATCTTTCCAAGAGTTTCCTGCTACTAGAAACAGTGTTTAAAAAATTCTCTTCCTTCCAGAAGCAGTTTCCTCAGAGTTTTCAGGACAAGTCAGGCAGTTTTCAAAGATACTCTTAATATTCCTGATAATTTGTGGATTAATAAGGAATATCTGCGGAAGACTATAACTCTTAATATCTTTTAAAAGTACAAATTTAGTGCTGCATGGACAGGATCTATGATGTTTAAATAAACTATACAAATATTCTAATCTTCTACATTTCAGCTTTTGCGATTTTATTTGGATTATTGTTCCATAAGGTACAAAGGACTGAAAGGTTAATAGTTTAGAAAGTCTCCTCACATAGGTAGGTCTTTTCCAGCTTGACTGTCCCATGTATGGATGTCATTTGAATGAACAGCTTTGTGATAGGACAAGTTAACACTGTGGCCACTGTTCAAAACATGATGTCTTTTTTTTAATGACTATACATTTTTACAAATTTTGAAGTGTTAATTGAGGTTGGCAAAGAAGGGAGCAACTTTTCTTTATTTATCTAAAACTAGAGGGGTTTTGTGATGATATCTAGAGCTTTGAGAAAAAATGAAAGAGTATTTCAAAAAAGGCCAAGTTAAGGATTATTCCATGTTTAATAATGTATTCCAGACAGGGAGGTATGGAGGCAATGACTGATTATTGTGTATAACACACCATATAAATCTCAAAGTGTTATCAAAGACCTTGTAATAATTGTGACTAAAAAGATGTGACCTAAAGATTGTGACAAAATATACTCTCCTTGTTTTTCTTCTTGAAAGAAGCAACTGGGGAAACTCATAAAGCAATATAGGCATTCACTTTCCAAAAGCCTCTGTGTTCACATGTGGCTGTCTGTATATTGCAGACCTATTGCTAAAAGCTTAGATAAAAAGAAATGATCAGAGAACAGGGTGAAAAAAGACCAAGAAATACAAAATAAGGCGTTATGCACACACTTAGGCCAGTGAAACTGAAGAGGGAGAGAAAAAATTTTAACTGAAAGCCATTTCATTTGACTTTGAAGAATGGCCTTTGAGGTTAACTTTACCTAGACCTGGATATTGATAAAGGGGTCTAAAAGACTAGTTATACCTTTCTGAGTCCTTTTTGATTGACTAATTTCTTTGGGATTTGGAAGACTATTGTTCCTTTCTATCTCGATAGACAGATGGGCAATGGAAGGAATGCAAAGAATGCATTGCATTTTGATTTCAGTTACTCCAGCATGTCCCTCTCAAAGGTAGACTGGAGGGACTGAAAGATGGAAAACTTCTAATAATGAAAGAAATGAAATGTAGTCTACACACTTGGGTATATGGAAGAGTATTTCACTTCAAGAGCAAGGGAAGCTCATGCAGGAAAACTACAATTTTTAATTATGTAGTCTTTTCTCTGATTTATTCTGAGGTTGTGCAAAAGCACTAAGCAACTTCCAGAGAGTCTGATTAAGTCACAGAAAATTTTACACATGTAAATTCTAATACCTCAAGTCCTTGTTATTACTTTTTTAATTTCTAATTTGAATCCATACATTTTAAAGACATGACTAAGGGCCCTGTTACCCAAGATATCAGATTACAGTTTTATCTCTACTCTTTCATGCCTCTCTTTTATTTAATTATCTGTTTGGTTTACACTCCTTCACCTCGAGTGTATGTTTTCACTAAGCAATCCACAATAACTCCCATGTAAATCTTTTTCTTGAATGTTTTCCCAAATGCAAAGCACATCAGCATAAGCCCATACTTGTCACTGACAGGTCATCTAGATGCAATCAATATCAAACAGACAGAAAATATAAGAAATGTGATTTTTTTTCAGGACAAGTATTCTCTGTAAAGGACAAAACAACTTCAATGTATAAAAATGTACTTAAAAAATAACTGTCTTATTACTTTTGAGAAAGGATATAAAAAGACTTATGTTTCCTGCCTTTTATTTAGTTTTATCTCACCCAATTTTTCTGCATGTTGTCTTATTGCACATATGATGCTTTGTAAATTGACATTCAAGAAGAAGAAAGGGGAAAGATGGAGAATGTTCTTAACTTGGGTTTTATGAAATCTCATCAGTTAAGAGGGAACAGACAATACAGTAATGCCTCTTAATAACCTGAGGCTTTCCAACATGCATTAGCAGAGTTAATTTGAATGGATTTAACTCACCTTTCTTTTTCTCACTTCATGAGACATCAACAGCTTATTTCAGCTGAATGTGAATGAGGAACATGTGAGTGAAACTTCTTTGCTACAGCAGTGAGATTTCTAGTTTAAAGTACTTTAAACTAGTAAGAATCTGAGGACATAAGATTAAACAATAATCTAACACTATTTGTATCAGGTCTTCTGTCTTCACCAGTGACTTGGTATTTCAGAGGAAAGTGAATTTCTTCCCTGTAAGAACAAAAATGTCCTTCGTTTTGGAAAATGTTCCATTTTAAGCATTTCTTCCTATTGTTCCAGCTAAAACTTGTTCTGAATCATAAGCTTTTAACATGCATGTTGAGCTCTGATCACAGTCACATTCATACCATAAGTTTTGCTGAAATTGATAAATTGATCCTTGTGTGCACTGGCTTAATATACTACTTTTTTGTTTGTTTGTTTGTTTTTTTTTAGTAAAGGCATTATGAGTTTTGCTAATTTTGTTAAATTACCTCCTGCATTTTCAAAGAAAGCCATTCCCTCCATCTGGAAGGACTTCTTCAGTACTAAGAGGTAAACACTTATGTCAAGTTAAGCGCTGTTTTTGCTGGTTTTGTGGTTATCCTCCTTCAAACCTCAAATAATCTCTTGTTTTGTTTGAAAACCAAGTTCAAAAGAGGATGATAGTACAGTTTTCCCAATGTCCTCCATAGGGATTTCATATGCCTTCACAACACATCTTTAAACTCTATTATTTCCAATAGGATTATTCCTGGTCTCAAAGGCAGCAAAGCAGGGACTTGCCTGATTAGATAATAGGACACTCCAGACTTTACAAAAGCTGTTTTTCTTTCTTTAAAACTATTGCTGGCATACACACATGGAAGGGAGAGGAAGGATAGTCTTTAAATAATCTAGCATCCTTATAGAGATGCTACACTACTGCCCAGGTGACCTCAGTTTTATTCCTGCTTTCTTAGTAACTGGTTTAGTGTGTCACATTGCCTTTCTTTATCTCTTTCCCAACCTGCAGCATAAGAACTCTTTTTTTTCTAATTTGCTTTGAAATGCATGAATCAAAAGTGACTACTGATAGCAATTTTGTGTGTCTAATTGTGATGATGTAAAAATTTTCCGAAATCATATTTTTATAATTCAAGGATTATGGTGAATTTAGCAGTCATCATTCAATAGCTCTGTTCAGAATAGGACTTGATGCATAATCATTTAATTTAGATTTTTGAGGAGGTGGACAGGAATACCAAGAGGTTTTTTTGATAGACGAAATAAGAAATTCTAATTTTCACAATAGCTTTTGTTATACTTGGAAAGAAAACTTGAAATGTAAAAGGAAATATGTTCTAAAAGGTCAGCAAAAAGAGATTTGTGGTTGTGTAATATGCACATTATCTTACCTTCAAGTGCTATGCGTTCTTTATGTTGTATTTAAGGTCCAGATCTGTAGAAACTCAAGAATTCTGAAGACCATGTTACTTTTGAAAAGTTCACAACTGGATGCCTTGGGAAGAAAAGATGTGTGCTTAAAATGTTGCCTTCCCTTGTGCATCTGTCCCTATCATAACCTTAATTCATTATTACAGCACACCAGTCTTCTTGGTGCACTTTATAGTTTGATTTGGAAAGCTTGCTTCTAGGCTGAGCATGCCATGCTATGACTCCTTACCCACAGAGTTTTTACTCTTCCTTCTAGAATTCACTAAAGTGGCTTTGAAAGGAATAAAGATGACAGGTACTAATTAATTAGCACCTGTTTATTAGAGAGAAACTTGTTCATGGTGTATTGGTTAGAGGTTCACAAATTATGATAAATGCCTTAAGACGTCACTGTCTTTTAACATGAGCTAAGTTTTAAGCTGTTATTCAGGTGTCAAAAAGAACACTGTGTCATTCAGTTGTAGATTAATATAGTAACCTGAAACAGCCATTCAAAGTTTTGTAGCAAGTCACCCTACCTGTGACCTTTTAAAATGTTACTGAACTCTGTATGGTCTCTGGTTATTCATAGGATTGCTGTGTTAATGAATGTCCATGTGACATAAATGCAGTGAAATAAAAAACAATATAGAAACTCCCTATAGCTTCCCAAAATCCCTCTTGTAGAAACCAACTTTTTAATGTAAATACTTAGCATATGGCTTAAGGAGTGTCAGGCACAACTTTTTATTAACCATAATGCATTTTTGGTTACTGACTTTGTATTTATAAAGCTAGTTTGCAAGTTTCATAACAACACTTGCAAACTATAGAGAGATCCCAAAAGGAGAAATCAGTTAAGCAATGACAACTTTCTAGAACCCGGTCAGTGGAGAGGTAGAGGTAACAAAGCAGATGAGCTTCCTTCTGCTTTGTCATTGCTCTAGCCAACTGAAAAGTGGTCAAAACCTACAGTGATGTGATAGCTGTTTGTAGGCTCTTCAGAAGGAGATTGAAGACCTTAGTAAAATTCTAATGAGATGAGTGAGTTAATTCTACCATGGTAAAAAAACCTGAACAACAAAATAAAAGCCCCAGAGCCCAGTAACAACAAAAAATCTCCCCAAGAAGGTACTGTCTGGCAACTATGTTTAAAATCAAAGTTTACTGCTCTCAGATGATCCAATTCAAGTGTAACCCCTCACACTTCAGAAGAGAGATGTCATTTAATCCATTGTAAGGATGTGGCATACTGCTCCTCTGAAGTTGTGCTATCTTTTGTGATCATGATAAGGGAAAATATTAAGTCTTATGTGTTATCATGATGGATGTCATTAGTTCCACACAGCAGATGCTGAATATCTGATGCATTAGTTTTGCTAACTGTGAGACAGGAGGAATTGCCATAGGTTCTCTAAACCTAATAAATTTGCTGTCTCAGAGTCAGTTAACTGTCAGATTTATTGTCATGACAGCAAAGGCCCATTGACTTTAACAAGAATTTAGGGATTTTATCCACGGTAAACCTAGGAAATGCAGTGCTTATCTTGAATTGACTAAGAAACTCTTCTCTTCTTTATGTTCCTTCCAAAATAACAAACCCATCCCTTTCATCCTTCTTCTGATGATATATATTTACTATAAAGAAAATACATGGAGTTTCTTAAGCAACTATGTATGTCTCTGCCTTTTTTTTTAATTGATGAAAAGACCATAGCTAAAACCCTTGTAATTTATTTATCTTTGAGGTAAAATTAAATAGAATTTATTTGTGTACATCTGCTTGAATACCTACTTTACCTAGATTTACTAGGACATTAAGAAAGGTAATGAAAGCCATGAACTTTGTAAACAAAAGTAATTTTATATCAGTTGATCTAAACTACTGCATTTACTTTTATTTCCTTATTTTGTTGAACATTTTTAGATTGTTTTTAATTCTGTTAAAATATGATCCAATGGGTCTTGGAAATAAAATTACTCAATTTAATCACAGAAAGTGCAAGGCAGGCATATTAAAGTACATCCTTCAACTCACTACCTGTTGCTTCTACCTGCATTTAGGTTGCTTTAATGTAAGGCACAAGCTTAGCCTTGCAGATCGTGAGATCTTGGAAGTTTATATTAGGCTTTAAGAAAATGATAGTTTCATCCATGTTAAGGAAATTTAAAGTCTGCTGGCTTTTTAGGTTCACTCCTAAATTTTCAGTGGTCTAAGATGCTGAAATTGTTCTAATGGCCTCAACATTGTTCTAAAAAGACCTAACGTCTAGCTTCAGCTCCATCATGTCACCACTGCCTTTTTTATTTAAAGATAAATGGAAACTATATTTCATCAAGATTGTATACCTGCGTTTTGGAATCCAAGTATTTCTTTGGTACTGTGAGACCTCTTGTTGACTAACTGAAATAAACAGGAGATTTATACTGAAATATTTTTAAAACTGAAACAGTATTATTTTTTTCAGAAAAATAATAAAAAAGTCCTTTTAACATGCAACTTTTAATTTTTCCTTGAAAAAAAATGTAGAAATATAGAATGTTTGGACAGATAACTATTTTGGTTATCTGACATTGTTTCAGTTAAAAACACTTTGTGGCTATTCAATAGAAAGCACTTTTTACTGAGGCAAAAGCATTTGCTAAGTATCAATGCAAATTTAAGATAAGAACAATTGTGACAAAATCCAAACTGTTAGTTTTCAGCAATTATATAACAAACATTCTGTTTGCAAAGGACATTTTTCAAATGGAGAAATGTTAAAAGGAAGCTTTAAAATGGCATGTTCTATTATGTTTTAATACTCTGTAAAAGAAGACAGATAAAAATGTAAACCAGTGCAAATGCTTAAAAAAATAAAGGTAATCTTTCCATTGCCACCTTATAACAGTACTGAAAGGACTATATGAATAGGAAAAAGTAGACTCTGAAGGTTGACAATGGAAGAGAGACAACTGAAGGTAAGTGCAGGCACCAAGAATGCCCTGGGTAAGAATGTTGGTGAAGAAATCTGACCCTCTTTGTACCATTTTCAAGTTCCACCTCTAGGTAACTGAATCGATAAACAGCTACTATGGTTCCTATTTTAAAGAGTACTTTGAAGACAGTGAAGAAGTAAGAAAGAGTGGATGAGGTATAATCAAGCTAATCGTCTTCTCAACTAGAGAAGAATTGCAAAGTTATTGTAAATGCTATTGTGCTGTAGCTAATATGATACTGATACAGTGTGGCTGAAATCATCAGCATATAAGGGTTTTGTTGAAATGGAGTACTGTCATGAGATTGATATCGACAGGTATTCATCCAGTCACACAGGCATGGACTGCAGGGATGTGCAGGAATGGACAAACTCAGAAAGTAAATAACTCTAACTTACTTTTAATACTCTAGCATATTTTTTGACAAGGTTGTGCAATGTAGCGGTGAAACCGTCCTGGAAAAAATTTTAATGAAAGGTTAGAAAATGCTTAACTGTAGTAAAACATCAAGACCTCAATTTTGAATAATATAGCACATGAATATCTTAACAGATTTACTGAAGAGTAATTAAACATATATCCTTGGTGTGAATACAGTTAAGTTTATGTGCATATACTGACACTCACTTATGCAAAATTCTACAAAGAATGTGTTATGTCACTTAAAACTGTAGCAGTTCACTGTGCAGCTGTTCTACAAGTGTTTGAGGCTGTTGAATTGCTATAGGCTCTTTTTTTTGGTGCTCTACCACTTTCAAGTTTTTTATGTCTCCACTCAAGTGTTATCTAACCTGTAGAAATTATTAAAAAGACAAGAAGAAAATGAATACCACCATAGCAATTGTTTTTTCTGTTCATGAAAGCACCCTGTGATTTTGTTTTGTATTTGGATGCTGATTCTTTCCTTTAAGCATCCATTTTATAGGCTAGATTACAACAGAAACTGTCAATTAATGCAGGTGTCCCTTCCCATGGCAGGGGAGTTGGAAGCAAGTGGATGATCCTGAAGGTCCCTTCCAACACAAGCCATTCTATGATTGTGCAATTGTATGATTGTGCAATTGATTTATCTGACAGTTGAGGTGTTTACTGTATTTTGTTCATTTTCACACCCCTGCATTGATTCTCTATTGTCCAATAAAGGCTCAGATCATGCTCAAGCTTTTGTCTTACAGTAAACCTTAAGATGCTCTCTTCTCTCCATACGCATAATTATGAGAGTTATAGGCAAACAGTACTCTGGGATTGACAGCCCTGTGTCAGACTGAATCAAAATAGACTAAGAGGTTTCAGATTTAACTCTGTGAGGCTGAGAGAGTCATAAAAATGAATATAGAAACACATTTCTTCCATGTGATATCTTAAACTTTGTTTCCTTAGGCAGAAAAAAAGTACTGCAGAGGCTGAATGAAGTGATTGACAAATTATAGAATCATAGAATTATAGAAAGGCTTGGGTTGGAAGGGACCTTACAGATCATCTAGTTCCAACTCCCCTGCCATGGTCAGGGATGCCATCTACTAGATCAGATTACTCAGGGCCCCATCCAACCTGGTCTTGAACACTTCCAGTGATAAGACATCCACCACTTCTCTGGGAAACCTGTTCCAGCGCCTCATCACCCTTACAGTAAAGAATTTCTTCCTAATATCTAATCTAAACCTACTCTCTTTCAGTTTGAAACCATTCCCCTTTGTCCTATCACTACATGCCTATGTGAAAAGTCCCTCTCCAGATTTCTTGTAGGCCCACTTTAGGCACTGGAAGGATCAACCATCAGGATGCATGAACTTAAGATATAGAGAACAAGAGAAGTATTAATTCAATATCTAGGTCATTGGAGAGAAGTTGACTTCACAAAATAGTCTTTTATGACTGCCATCAACCCAGCTGAAAATACAGTCAGATTACAGTGCATTGATTTCAATTCCTGATTTAATGATAGTGTAGGAGAAAATCAGACCCCACTATGAATTCCTTCACATATCATCTGACCATTAATTACAGCAGAGTTAAGTAACTAAAATGAAAGAGGATAAGGTTCTTCTCCAAATCATGGAGATTAAAATGGAAACTCACTAAGATAAAATCATCTAATGGAGCTGTGCCACTTTACACCAGGATCTTGCTCATGCTTTTTGTGTAATTACTGTATTTTCAGCAGCAGGTCCTTCTGTGAATGGGGTTTGCCTTTACAGCTCATAGCAAGTGAAATGGCATTAGTCCCACATTGTCACCAAGACTGATTAGTATCTCTGAATATTCTCTGCACTGCGTGTTGGGAATTATACATATTCATCTTCTGGCAAATATTTACCAAACCCATACAACATACCTTCATAAACATTTATCTCTTTTCCATTGGAAAGGTAACCCCTTGCATATGGTAATAACATCTCATGCATTAATCCTCTGTAAACAAAAATTATTCATAATTATGCAAAACTGTAATTATGCCAAGCTGCCTGCACATTTGCACAGTGGTGAAGAGTGGTTCAGGGGGCTCACTAGAGTGGAACCCCTTGTACCACTGTCGTGTGCTAATTGGACTCCTGAAAAGTTCAGAGAAGTCATTCTGCATGCCAGCATTCATCTGCCAAATAACAAGTATGAGTCTCAGCAGAGAGCAAAAATGCTACTAAACATAGCATATACACAAACACATTCATACACAGCAATAGGATAGATCACAAGGAGGAAATAAATCAAAGAGTATGCTAATTAATGACCTAAGAAAGCCACTTCAAGGAAATACAGAATTAAAGAAATAATGACCCCAAGGAAAAATGCAGTCAGAAACCTCAGAGGACCTACAGCAATTGTCTACTTATTATGAGAAGTATATACAATACAGAGATATAGAAACTTTTGTGTCCTGTATCACAGGGCCAATTATTTGTGTACAATAATTTGAGTACAAATGAATGGGTAGTATCTTTTGTTCCCAAATCTCAATACCTGACTGAAGGTTGTATGAAGACAATGAGCAGAATAAAGCTGCTAATAGCAGGAACAAAGGCTTTGCTTTTTAACCCAAGATCAGAATTTATTTTCTGAAAAGCCAACTATATCATTCTTGTCTGTACCGGTGATATGTATTTGTCTTTGAGTGACTTCTTTCACACATGCCTAAATGGAATCTCCCTACGAGCTAATTTATTGTATTGCAAGACAACTCGTATTCTTGATTTCAGCATGTTTCTTCCTGTTACTTTCATCAGTCTTTCACTGTCCTGACACTGCTTCCCTAATTCACTTTGACTCTTGTAAGAGTACTCCACAGTCTATGTTGAAACTGTCAGAGCACTTAAGCAGATGCACAAACATAAGAACCAGAGGTGTTCCATCCCCTTCTGTTGGGTTAGTCTTCAGAAGAAAGTTGCACACTCTGACTGCATAGGAGAGTTTCTAATATGTTTCAGTAAGCAACCTCAATGTGCTTGCAGCTATTAATTGAGAAGTGTGTGGCGTTAGTTGTATTAAGACCAGTGGTACAGCTTGGCCTATCCAAGTAGTTACAGCTGGACCCAGAAGGATACAAATGACCGAAGGGCATAACCACCTACATCTCAGGGAAAAAAAACAACAACCACCTCTTTCAGAAGTATCTGTTTTATAGTCATAACCCTTAATGGCTTGTCTGTCTCTTCATTTTTGAGAAGATATGGAAGAACAGTAAAGCAATTATTCATGCTTTGGTGTATTTTGCTGAGCGAGAAGCATATGTTGGAAAGACCAGAGACTGCTAAAGGCAACAGTGAGGTAGGCAAGGCTCTGCTTGATGTGTTTACTTCCCTGTTTGCCATCAACTCTTTTGCCTGGCTCCAAGCCCTAATTGTATAAAGTCCAGACACAGCCTCGAAAAATCAGGTCCCTTTGTCTCTGAACTTTTCCTTTTCTTCTGCAAATTCCTTACTAAGAAGAACAGAACAGTTTTAATGTGTAGGATCTTTACTATACATATCAAAGACCACAGATAGCCCTTGAATTAAATAATCCTGTCCTTTTATTTCTTCAGTGAAAGGACTGAAATGGATCACTGGCTAAATATGGCAAGCAGACAGTGAAACTGAGGGATTGGGCCAGGACACAATTTGCACATTATATTAATAATAATTTTAAAAAAAGGTTCTAATTAATAAACATTAACTGTTGCTTTGTTGGGCCTTTTTTTTTAATAGACTTTCTTATTTGCCTAGAACAACACTGTTTTAATTTGCTTATCAAAGTCATTTATTCTTAATTCAGGGTAACTATTTCCTGAATACTGTAGGCCTAAATTCATATCTCCTATTGATCTTTTGACCAGTTCATCAAGTCGGATGGGTCCAGTGATAGAGGTATAGCCATTACTTCAGCTACCTCTGCTCATCCACTGACAGTTAGAAAACCCTCTCAGATATGTCAATGTGAAATGATATTTAAGTTTTCTGCTGAATTTAAATTTCTTTTTTCTACATTCACTTCAAATTAGGACGTGATTAAATCAACTTTTAAACACAGGAAACATAAAAAAAGCTTATTCAATCTCATATTAAAATGCCTCATCAAAAAGATTTTTTAACTCAGGACATAGCTTGAAACATGGATGACACATCATTTTCTTCCCTGTGGTTTCTTTTTTCAAAAAAATTATTAAGTGTTACAACAAAATAAACTAATAAAATTATTGAAAAATTATAATTTAATACCCTTTCTTTTGCTTCTCTTGCTTCATAGAACAGTCATAAACAAGCAAACAAAATAAACATTAATACTGATGGTTAGCATTTATATATTATTTTATACCCTTTAATTGTGTTGCAAATTTTAAAGAGGTCTCAATTACCTGCTGTATTAAGATCATCCATAATTTATAGAGGTCCACAAGCTAAGTATACTTTCAATATTTGCTGTAGGAGTAGCTACAAGAACATTGTACTTCTTAAGCCTTATTTCTGTGACAGGTGTCCCAGGCTGCAAAGGGTCAACAGCAACAGCCATGGACAGACTGTTTCCACATGCAAAAGGTACTAAGTTAATAAATTGGTAGAGCTACAATAGGATTTTCTGCAATGTTTTATTTACTCTGGAAGGTAGCATCTGTTTACTGTCTTACTCCACATATTTGCCAAGGGCAAATATGGTCACAAAGCACGTAAAAATTCAGTGAAGACAAGATATGAAAAGATTTATTGAAATTTAATCAGCTAAATTGGTAACCAAGAAAAAGTAATTTTTATCTTTGCATGTCTGTCATACTAGATACAGAGTGGCTTCTAATAATATTGCCACAGTTCCTCTGGGGCACTGAGGGATTGGGTTTTTTTATTGGTCTTAGTTTTTTTCCAGCTACCTCTGGGCTTCATATTTATGATTTTCCAGGCAGTTGTCAATGCTGTGCTGATGTCTTCCTTAATATCAAGCAGTACTGCATTGCTTCTGTCCCTGATTTTCTTGTCACTGGAGTCTTGTCTGAAAAATCTCCTGGAGTGACTAATTGTTTCTTTCCTCTGAGGACTGTAGAAAACCACTTCCTTCTGATGTTAGACCCTGAATAAAGTAAATACTGTTCTGCTCTCCCTCCACTCTTAGTGGTTCATCACTAATACTCAGGTTAAAGCAAACCAGCTGACAGGTACCTAGAAAGCCTTCCTCAAGGAAGTGTAGTCATTTTCTCTTGAAAAATCATATGTATTTTAGTAAACTAGCATTTTGTCAAGAAGTCATGCTAGTAAAGGTAGGCCTCAAAAAATAATGAGACACATGCTCCTGATACCATCAAACTGTTAAAATGTACATGTCCTAAGGGAAGGTAGAATCTTTATTTATTTTCCATATATATACATATTTATTTTTCTCTGTGATTTCCAAAAGTCTCACCCACATCCTGTCACTTTTTTCCTCAAGGGCTTCAGACCTACTTCAGCATTCTTCTCAGATGTACTTCAGGACAAAAGGTAGGACAACACAGAAATAAGAAAATCTAGAAGGATCTGTGTTTGCTATTTACTTTGATTAATGAAGTTAAATAAAATTACACAAAACAAGTGATGTATGGGAATCATTTACCAGTTCAGGGAGCAATTATGTGAAATAGGACAGTGTCTTTAATCCTTGATTTTGTTAATGGTCTACTCAGAAGAACAAGAATTGTTGGTCATTACTTGTCAGAGTAGAAAAGTCTTGGATTGCCAATATATCAACATTGAATGGAAATCTTTAAATCTTTGCAGGAAACCTTTGTTTCCAGGCTTGGGTGTCAGGAGAAGGCAGAATTCTGCCTATCCCTTATGAAAAAATATGTTATCAGCACTCACAAACTCTGTATATGCACATACATGTATAAGAATGAACTGTCACAGAACAGATGGGCCTAGGCCTTCTATGTCTCATTTCCATGTACTCTGACAACATCTCTACATTCATTCCAAGTGATTGGACCCTGTTTCCACCTTCTGTGTATTTCCTGCTTATGCTTGAGTAATGACAGGAGCTCCTTGTTCATCCATGTGGGTCTCTTGCACCCTTTGCCCAATATCTTGCTTGTTGCCATGCATCACCATTCTCCTGGGAGAGGTGCTCCATTCTTCTAATGCTTAGAACCATAGAATCACAGAATATGCTGAGTTGGAAGGGGCTCACAGGATCACTGAGTCCAACTCCTAACCCTGCACAAGACTATCCACAAGAGTCTATCCACAAGAGACTATCCACACCAAGTGCCTGAGAGAATCATTCAAATGCTTCTTGAACTCTGTCAGGCTTGGTGCTGTGACCACTTCCCTCGGGAGCCTGTTCCAGTGCCCAACCATCCTCTCAGCGAATAATCTTTTTCTAATATCTAACCTAAATCTCTCCTGACACAACTTCAGGCCATTCCCCTGGATCCTGTCACTAGTCACCACAGAGAAGAGATCAATGTCTACCCCTCCTCTTTCTCTCACAAGGAAGTTGTAGACTGCAATGAGGTCTCCCCTCAGTCTCCTCTTCTCCAAGCTGAACAGACTGAGTGCCCTCAGCCACTCCTCGTACGACTTCCCCTCAAGGCCCTTCCCCATCTTCCTTGCCCTCCTTTGGATGCTCTCTAGTAGCTTAATATCTTTCTTCTATTGCAGTACCCAAAACTGCGCACAATATTCAAGGCGAGGCTGCACCAGTGCAGAGCAGAGCAGGACAATCCCCTCCCTCAACTGGCTGGTGATTCTTTGGCTGATGCTCCCCAGGACACAGTTGGCCCTCCTGGCTGCCAGGGCACTGCTGACTCATATTTAACTTGCCATCTACCAGGACCTCCAGGTCCCTTTCTGTGGCACTGCTTCCCCAGTCTGTACATACATTTGAGGTTGACTCATTCTGGTGCAGAATCTGGCACTTTCCCTTGTTGAACTTCATATGGTTGGGGATTGCCCAGTCCTTTAATTTGTCAAGGTCTCTCTACAGGGCCCCCCTGCCTTCAAGGGAGTCAAGAGCTTCTTCCAGTTTTGTATCATCTGCAAACTTGCTTAGTATCCCTTCCAGTCCTGTGTCCAATCGTTTATGAAGATGTTGAAGAGCACAGGGCCTAAGATGGAGCCCTGTGGAACCCCACTAGTGACAGGTTGCCAGTCTGATGTTCCCCCATTCACTATTCCCCTCCATTCTCAACCTGTGAGTCAATTGATCACCCACCACGATGTGTTTATCCATCTGTGGGCTGGACATTTTGTCCAGAAGGATTCTGTGAGAGACAATGTCAAAACCTTTACTGAAAACTGAAAAAAATTACATCAACTGGCTTCCCTTGATCAACTAGGTAGGTTACCTTGTCATAAAAGGAAACCAGGTTTGATAAGCAGGACTTTCCTCTCATGAAGCTGTGCTGGCTGTGACCAGTGACTGTGTTGTCTCTCAGGTGTTTTTCAATATTCCCCAGAATAAGCTTCTCTGTAACTTTACCAGGCATTGAAGTGAGATTGTCCGGCCTTTAGTTTCTGGGGTCCTCCTTCTTGCCCATCTTGAAAATTGGGAAAACATTTGCTAGCTTCGAGTCAACTGGGACCTGTCCAGATTCTCAAGATCACTCAAGAATAATTGAGAGAGGTTTTGCAGTGACATCAGCAGCTCTTTGAGGATTCTGGGATTAATCCCATCAGGCCCCATAGATTTGTAGGGATCCAGCTGGAGCAGCACATCCTGCACAATTTCAGGGTTGACTGAGAGCTGATCATTCTCGCAGTCATGGTCCTCCAGGTCAGGCACTGAGAGTGCCTTGGTCTATCATCTGGGTTGAAGACAGAGGAAAAGAAAGTGTTAAACACCACTGGTCTGTCTCTGTCCCTGTTTGTGAGGTGATCATCCTCATCCTGTAATGGGTAGATGATATTTCTATACTGCCTACTACCATTAGTGTATTTGAAAAACTCTTTTTACTGTCCTCCACATTTCTGGCCAGCTGCAAATCCATCTGAGCTTTAACTGTACGAATTTTCTCCCTAAGGCAGCAAGTAGAATCTCTTTTTTTCTTCTCATGTCACTTGATCTTGCTTCTACTGGGCATATTTCCAGGAGAAGATCACTGCTCAGCTAAGTCAGCCTCCTGCTTCACCTGTCTGATTTCTGACATTTGAGAACTGCCTACTACTGTGCCCTTAAGAGGTAATGTTTAAAAAGTGACCAGCACTGTTGGACCCCAGCACCTGCAAAAACATTTTTCCAGGGGACCTTACTTACTTATTCCCTGAACAGCCTGAAGTCTGCTTTCCTCATGTCCAGAATTGAGGTTTTGCTGGCACTTCTCCTCTGGTCAGCAGAGATTTTAAACTCAATCACTTCATGGTCACTATGGCTAGGAAGCCACCAATCTCCACTTCATTCACAGGATCTGCTCTGTTGACAAGCAGCAAATCAAGAAGAGCATTTTTCCAAGTCAGCTCCCTTAGGGCCTGTTACATAAATTTTTCATCCAGATTTTTTAGGAGTCTTCTGGCCCAGGTTGTACCAGCTGTGTGTGATGCTCCCAGTTAATTTCTGGCAAGTTGAAGTCCCCCAGAAGGACAAGGGCAGTTGACCTTGAAGTGTCCCTTAGTTCCTCAAAGAATAATCAGTCAGCGTCACCATCCGGGCTGGGAGATCTGTAGCAGACTCCCATGATGACATTCACATTATTTGTTTGCCCCTTGATTCTCACCCAGAGCCTCTCAACTGTTCTGTTGCCAGCTGAGACCTCCATACATTCTAACCCTTCTATTTCACACAGTGCCACACCTCTGCCTCTGCTACCTTTCCTATCCTTCCCGAAGATTCTGTAATCATCCAATAAGGCACTCCAGTCACAGGTCTCATCCCACCAGGTTTCACTTATGCCAGGGATATCAAATCTCTGGGACTGGGACAAGATTTGATTTCCTCTTATCTGTTCCTCATGCTGCCTGCATTAGTATAGAAACATTTCAGATGTAATACATTGTAGCCAACAGCTCTTGCGGCAGATTGATGGATCCCATGAGTGCTGGTTTTCTCAAGTTCTGCCACACCATACCATTGCTCATCACTGGTGAGCCTGGTTTTGTCCCTTTCCGCCTTCCAAGTTAGTTCAAAGCTCTGTCAACAAGTCCCTCTAGCTCCTGTGCTAAAACTCTTCTTCCCTCTGAGATAGGTACATCCCATCCTGTGTCATTAGATCAGGTGTTGAATAGAACATCCCATGGTCAAAAACCCCTAAATTTTCCCGATTACACCAGCCTCGGAGACACTCATCGACCTGATCAATCTGTCTATTCTTATCAATACTATTCCTTATTAGAGTTTACTGTATGGTCGTTTTCAGAGTTCACTGGTCAGAGTTCACTGCTTGGTCATTTTCCCCTTCTGCGGATTTTTGGGTGTATTATAAGGTGGAATATTTTCTGCAGTAAGATCATATTTCTCTCTCACATATCCTGCAATATCTAGTACCTACTTTGTTCGTAGTGCAGCTTTGGCATGTTTGGTTAACCACAAGGACAAGTCCTTAGGAAACCAGGCTTCATGGTTCTGTAGGGTAATACACTGTAATATACTGTACAAAGGCAAGAATTAGACATCTTTCATTGTGTACATACACAGGGCCTTACTGAAGTCTAGTAATCTGTAGTGATCTAATTGTTAATAATATTGTAGTTACTGTCTGGTCACTAAGAGATGTCATGATAGTAAATCGATTTGCTTAGACTCTTCTTATGTTTTGACTCTCTAAACCTGGTCTTATATCTTGCAACATCATGTTAGTGTAGCTACACAAGGTTTTTTTAAAGACATAATAAACTCTCAGATATGAAAGAACGATTACCTATTTTCATGAAGTTTGGTCAAAGAGAATATTAAGGTACGTATGAAAGTCAATATTAATGCTAGATTTCTCAATGAAGATCTAGAAATAGGATTATTAGAACTGAAAATTTGTGTGAAATATTTGCTGCTGCACACTTTTCAGTACCAAAGTATTTGGTAAGTTTATTGTAGATTTTTCAATTTATTTCTTTCAGAAAAAAAGGCATTTTTTAAATTGATTTTGCTACTTGAAATGTTTTTGGTTGTCTTTAAACTCAAACTAACTTTGTTCCAAAATGTCCTTCAGTTCTCTTAGAACAAGCTTGAGCAAGGCTCTGTATAAAACAAACTCTTGCCCTTAAACATGATTTTCTTTCTTATTTTCCATAATTGCTGATTAACTGAAAAATCAGTCCACGTGTCTGTGGGATTAACTCAGTAAGACCTGGAAGCTAGAGAAAAAATGTGGGAGGAACTGTAATTTACTAGCTCTGGTTTTTGACTTTATTTTTTTTTTGTCTCAGTGAATAGATGATGTATCAAAATGTGCTCAGACTTTTTTAACAGACTAACATTTTGAAGTAATACAGATGCCATCTATACTACATTCTTCTGGTGGATTGTTGCAGTCTGGTCATTTTTTTTTTGACTTTTGACCTTTTCAAACAAATTATGACATATCCTAGTGATTTTGCTGGAGACTTGAGACTCGAACTGCGTAGAGACTTTAATCAAGTCTGCTGATTCCAGCACACAGTTAGAGAATGACTGAGAAAGTCAGTGACCTTAACCAAGCTCCGCCTGGGAAATTCTGGAAAAAAAAGATCCCGTTTAACCTGATGTCTTTCTGACACATTCAACTGAATCAGTCTCAATAAAAGCATGCTATCAGAGCTAATGGTTTTAACAGTCTAATAGAGAGAGTACTTACCTCCTTCCTTTTTCCTGTGTGCAATTAACTCCTAACTCTTCCAGAGATAGTGCCATTGGACAGAAAATGTCAGCCCAGAGGGGTTTTGAGGGTTAATTTTCAGTTATAGACAAATTTTATTAAGAGGTAGGAAAGAACAAAATTTGAAAATATCACTTTAGAAAGTGCAACCTCTCTCACAGGTGCATCAAAGTGTTTGCATTCTGAAATCTTTTTGACTGAAGCAGAACAGTTTAACTTAAATTCAGGCAATCTTGTGAAATCATAAAGGCACACGGTAGTGCTGGGAAAAGCATTTGATGTATTAAAAACCCCTGTTACATGTCAAGAGGAGATGCTATGCTCTATGCTTTTTACATCCCTGCTTATTACCATTTACTGGGGCTGTGGTGAGAATTAAAATAATAATATGCAATGTTTGCACTGAAGTGAGTGCCTGGCCATTTTCTTCAGCTGTCAGGAAAGAGTATGCTGACTGAGATAATTTTAAAATATAAGACTTATAAAATGCATGAAAGTTGACCTGAGTTGTCGTGTGTTACACAAAAAATGGATTCTGGGTTGTGGATATGAAAAGGTTATACAAAAGGAAAGTTTTTAATGCTTCTGATGACTTGACATAGTCAAGCAGTAAAGCTATGTAAACATTTCCTTGATGAAATCTTAAATATTCTCTCATAATTTTCAAGTATCACTTATGAGCATAATGATTAATGATAGAAAAGATAGTCTGAAAATGCTGAAACAGAAACAGAAAACCAATTCTATATAATTTTAAAGATATTAATGTCTTCCAAGACATGAATGTCTTTACTGATCTGTCAAAGGTGCTGGGTATTTCTGAAAATAAAACGGCAATGTAAACCATGATAAATACTCAAATGACATCACAAATAGGAAGTAAGAACAAAAGAGTTATTAGACAAAGCATCTCCATAAGTTTATTATATTCTGTTTTGATGCAAGTGTTCCATATTTCATTTGCATTTTTCTCTGCAGGATTGTCCCATATTTCTTGAGAAGAAAAAAAAAGGTAGGTGACCCAGTGTACAGTTTTAGAAAATAACAATATATTTATCTCAATGGTAATGGATTAACCACTAGGTTATCCTATAATTAGCTACACTTTACCTCCCTAATTGTTCCTCAAGTTTGAATTATATATTATATTCTTCACTCACCCATTGGACCTTGAAGCATCTTTACGGTAAGCCTTCTGATACCTGCAGAATTACAACAGGGATGCTTGTAAGTGTAGCACTTAACTTTCTGCTTTTCAAGTGCTTTATCATGGAAAAATACTATATCAAAAGCAAGAGTGCAGCAGATGCTGAGTGTACCAGGTTGGGAAGGGGAAGGAATAGCTTGATGAGGGTCTTCTGTATGTATACTGCAGTTTGGTTTTCAGTATATGTAAAACAGACAGTTGTGGAACTGAGGCTGTGAGTGCCTCTGACCACAGTAATTTGCTATTCCTTGGAGGTT
The DNA here is from genome assembly GCF_001715985.3 of Manacus vitellinus. Taxonomy (NCBI): domain Eukaryota; kingdom Metazoa; phylum Chordata; class Aves; order Passeriformes; family Pipridae; genus Manacus; species Manacus vitellinus. The sequence continues at coordinate 23,432,213 of NW_021940750.1, forward strand.
ATGGACAGAAAACCAAGACACTGAATCAGGGTTTCACCCTACTGGTTGTAGTGTTCTTGAGGGATTATTGCTGACAGCTCTGAAGTGGAGTTTATAACTATGTTCTATTCTCAATATAACAGGAAGCTATAGCTTTAAAATAGAGTACTTGGAAGAAGGGCCAGGGGAAGTGTCTATATTCTTCATTCAAGTTGCCTAATATCTCATAGTTACTAATATCTAACTATTATTTTTATTCAGTGATTTGCAGATGTTGCTTTTATTTTCAAGGCTCTTAGAAGTATTAGTTACAACTACACTACTGATTTGTATAAGTGCCAATCTGATGCCAGAAATGGATTTTTTTTCCTACTTAATCCTTTTTTAAAATGATGACTTATGCCTAAACTGCTTCTCTCAGAAGTCCAAAAACCTGATTCCAACATCACTACCTTTAAAAAAAATCTCATTTTCTTTTTCCAGAACTCCTTACACATTCAGTGGACTGTTGTCTGTGACTGGGTATGACCTTTCTGGTGACACTGAGACGTGGGATCGTCAAGAATGTCCCACAGTAAAAGCAGCAGAGGACTGTCCTACCTCAACTCTCCTGCCACACTGAAGATTGCTTATATAAAAATATTTGTATTCAGGGATTTTTTGTGGCACATTATGAAGTGTCTGTGAATCCAAATAGAGATTTAGAGCTGAACTGTCAGAAATACACCCCAAAATCAATAGAACTTGTCACATAGAAAGTGACATGTACCATTGTACACATACAAAAAAAAAAGATTAGTTTCAAAACATATTGAGTGCTTATGTGTACACTTTTTAACCCTGATCTTGAGTCTTCATCCATAAAACTCAGAGGAGTTATTGACTACCTTGAAAGCAAGGACACTGTGCAGAGAGACCTTGACAAATTAGAGGACTGGGCAATCACCAACCACATGAAGTTCAACAAGGGAAAGTGCCAGATCCTGCACCTGGGGTGGGACAAGGTACAGACTGGGGAATGACACACTGGAAAGCAGTACCACAGAAAAAGACCTGGGGGTCCTGGTCATTGTCATGTTGAATATGAGTCAGCAGTACCCTGGCAGCCAGAAGGGCCAACTGTGTCCTGGGGGGCATCAGCCAAAGCATCATCAGCCGGTCAAGAGAGGGGATTGTCCTGCTCTGCTCTGCATTGGTACAGCCTCACCTTGAATATTGCGTGCAGTTTTGGGCACCACAATAGAAGAAAGGTATTAAGCTACTAGAGAATGTGCAAAGGAGGGCAACAAAGGTGGTGAAGGGCCTTGAGGGGAAGCTGTATCAGGAGTGGCTGAGGTCACTTGGTTTGTTCATCCTGGAGGAGATTGAGGGGAGACCTCATTGCGGTTTACAACTTCCTTTTGAGGGGAAGAGGACAGGCAGACACGGATCTCTTCTCTGTGGTGATCAGTGACAGGAATGGCCTGAAGCTGTGTCAAGGGAGGTTGAGACTGGAAAAAGATTCTTCACCCAGAGGGTGGTTGGGTGCTGGAACAGGTTGCCAGGGAAGTGATCACAACACCAAGCCTGACAGAGTTCAAGAAGTGTTTGGATGATACTCTCAGTTACATGGTGGGACTCTTAGGGATGGTCTTGCACAGGGCTAAGGGTTGGACTTGATGATCCTTGTGGGTCCCTTCCAACTCATCATATTCTATGATTCTGTAGGTGGTGGTTTTGTTCACACTGTAGTTGAGTCTGAACCATTTGGATGATTCTTAACTCAGTTGTATTAACGCAACTTATTGATACTGAGTCCTGCTACAATCATGGTAGTTCCCAGATCTGGCTTTTAATTTTTTCCATTTAGCACACTGATCTGTCTGAAATAACACAAATTACATTTGTATTCTGTTTTGCTCATTTTTATTTATGAATTATTCAAAAATTACTATTTTCAATGCATTTTTAATTCCTGAATAGTCACTGTGTTTCTGCTTTGACTGTTATTCATTAAATACATGCCTACTGTATAAGATGTGCAATTTGTCACTTAAATTACATGGAATGTGCTTTTGCTTTCTTGCAAGATTAATTAAATATTTTAATACCTGAAAAACAAATTATACTAAGGAATAACATTTCACATTCCAAATTATTTGAAATTACCTGAATACACATTATGAAGATCCAGATCCTCATAGCTAATCTCAATGAGTGTATTTAATAAGTGTATCTTAAAAAAACCCAAATTGAAACAAACAAACAAAAAAAAGCTGTGTTTCTCTTCTTAAAACTAGATCAAAATAGACCTAATATTTTTTCCTCTACTTAAATATGGGTATGCGTGGGGATGCAAACACAGTTTGGTTTCCAGAAAGTGAACTATGTATTTAGATATAATTTAATGTCTTGTCCTATCTCTGTGAGTATTCATAATTTTTTTATATAAATCTCATGGATGAGAAGGCTGTAATAACAAACTCACTGTCTCAGAAATGAGTTAGGAAATTTACAAAACTGCATTTTCCTCAGCTTTATTGATTCTGTGAATGATACATTCAGCTCTGAGTAGGTGCTTTCTAGTTACATCATAGGTTTTCTACATAGAGAGACAAAGAAAAAGAAAATGGGAAAGACATCGATTTATTAACGGTGGCAACCCAATGATCACATCCCCATTTTCAGCAATTAAAAAAGCATTGACTGACATAATGGTTTCTCAGTGGCTGCTGGTCATTTATCCCTTAACTTAAAATGTATGTAGGTGTTCATACATACTTGTCAGGTATGAGATAAAGCAAGCCATCTGGTCATCTATATATTGACTTTCTGTCAAATGGGATAGTGTAGTAATAGATAATGTTGGCAAATTTACTTTATTACTGAAGTTTGAATAGCAAAACCCTGACAAATGTCTGATACAGCTGTTCATTTATATTATAGTAAGATTTGATTACTTTTATTAATAAAATATTTTTATTTAAAATGTTCTTGTTAAAGTTAATTTTTAAAATGTTGGAATCCTTGTTGTCTGCATGAATTAAGCTAGAGCATGAAGCATTTATAATAGATAACAAGTCTGCATGAAATTTGTTTGCTCTTTTGACTGTAATGGCTAAACAGCAGTAGATATCTTGCAGATTGGTTATTGCAGCAGATAAAGTGATGATGGAGGCAGGGATATATCTGGTATCATTCTATTTATTTTCAAAGGACATATAAAATACAGTTTCCATAAACACAGAAGAAATAAACCAGCTGTGAACTTTTCTGCCAGATGTCAGCCCAGACAAGTCCCATTTTTTGCTTTCTCTCACTTTTGTCTTTTCACTCTGTTATTCTGATAAGCATTTCTGATTGCCTATCTTTCACTCTTCTGTGTGTTATGCTTGCAGTTATGCTTCTATGAAATCATAGAATCATAAAATCATCAAGATCATCCAGTCTAACTGCCAACCCAGCACTACCCTTATAACACCCTGTGTCAGACTCAGATGCCTCTTAGACATCTCTGGGGATACTGCCCTCCCTGGGCAACCTATTCCAATGCCTGACCACCCTAACTGTGAAAAATATTTTTTTAATATTTAATCTGAATCTCCTCTCTCTCACTTTAAGCCCATTTTCTCTAGTCCTCTGACTGCAGGTACGGTAGAAGAGACTGGTCCCCACCTCACACAACCTCCTTTCAAGTAGTTGTGGAGAGTGGTGAGGTCTCTCCTGATCCTTCTCTTCTTGAGATTATACAAATCCAACTCCCTCAGCTTTTCCTCATGAGACATGTTTTCTAGACCCTTCACAAGCCTTGTTGCCCTTCTCTGGACATGCTCCAGCACCTCTATGTCTTTTAAAGTGCAGGGCCCAGAACTGAATGTAGTACTCTGGGTGAAGCCTCACTAATGCTGATTACAGGGGAATAATCACTTCCTTAGTCCTGCTGGCTACACTCTTCTTGATACAGGCCACCTGGGCACACTCTTGGCTCATGTTGAGCCAGTTGTCAACCAGCACCTCCAAGTCCCTTTCTGCTGAACAGCTCTCAAGTCACACCTCCCTGAGCCTGTATCATTGCATGGGGTTGCTGCCACCCAAGTGTGGGACCCAGCACTTGGCCTTATTGAACCTCATGGAGTTGTCCTTAGCCTGGTGATTGAGTCTGTCCAGGTCTTTCTGCAGAGGGACCCCACAGGAGCAGGGGAAGGACTCCTCTCCCCGAGCAGTGGTAGAAAAAACAACTGACCGTAACTCCCACTCCCCATGGCCCTGCACTGCTGAGGGGGGAGGAGGGAGGAAATGGAAGGAAGGAGGGATGGGGGGAAGGTGTTTTTAAGATTGTTTTATTTCTCACTCTTTGTTTCTTATCCTGTTAGTAATAAATTTAAGTAATGTACCCACTTTGAGTCTGCTTGGCCATGAAAGTAATCAGTAAGTGACCTCTCCCAGGTCTTAGCTCCTGAATTCTTAGCTGTTTTTCTTTTTTTCTCTCTCTCCTCTGTCCAGTTGCAGAGGGAGAGTGAGAGAGCAGCTTTAGTGGGTACCTGGCATTCAGCCAAGGTCAACCGACTACAGTCTTTTGTAGTTCTCAGATCTAGACAGCAGCATTTCACTTTCTCCTGTGTGAAACTCCCTTGTTTCAAAAGTTCTTCCTCTGAAAGCAAATGTCACACACCAGTCATGTGCTAATGAATAATTATAATGAAGAGTCTGAGCAGTTTAATTCTAAGTGTAATCAGAAACAGCAAGATATAGAAGATGCAACTCTCACTCCCATGCACCCATGACTATGACTCATCCTTTTTCAATCCAAGTGCATAATCCAAAGCCCCTGTAGTGATTTCCTATTTCATAAACCATCAAATATTTGACCATAACTGACAGTAACTAAACAAGTTCTGTGATGCTCAAACAGTTTGAGCAATTGTACTTTCAAGTGTGGTTTTATTCTTATATTCACATAATTTTCTGCATAATTCATAATTAAATTTCAATACCTTCCAAAATCCTTTACCTGTAGTGGAATAACTCAGCTGAACTAGCAACAAAGAAAAGCTTTTGTCTTCTCATTTGCTGGCTTGTTCATAATGCTCCTGATATGTAGAGTTCTGGCAGTTACGAATTAAGAAGTATTAAGAATGTAAAGCTCTACAATGAAAAATGTCTCTGAACTCACATAAACCCACTAACTCACACATGCACATATACGCACACACAAAACCTCTTTCATCTGTGACCAGAGATCCCACAGCTTTGATATCTGCATTTCGTGTTGGTTTGTCACAAACCCAAATACAACAAGGCTCAGGGAGACATTTTTTTGCTAGCTAACATTTAGCTGTTAAATTTGGCTGTTAAGTGACACTTTTACCATAACAATGTATAAGACTATTTGTAAAAGGTTTATAGTACAATTTTTTTATATACACTATAAATTTTTGGAACAGTTTTAGTGCTTTTATTCTTACCATCTAACTAGACTGTGCAGATATTAATGACTCAAACTTCATTATAATCTTACAGTAAACCTTTTTATTTATATGACAGGTTAAAAACCTGAAACGGCAAGATTTTTGGTACTAAACTATCATAGTCATAGCAGTTTTGTCAATAGGATGAAGTACCAGTGAAACTGTTGTAACTGTTGTAACTATTTTAATTGTACTTAAATTTCCCCCAGAAAGCTCCAGAGACAGCTCAGGTGTCAATTAATGTGTGCATTTGCATGAACAGAAGCAGATAATACACCTAAGGGTTACCAGCCATTCTGGACACCTGAGTCCATAATTTACATGCTCAAAACTTGCTTGGTTTTGGATGTGATTAAAATCTCATCATGCTTAGCACCCAAATGTCACTTCTGACCACACCTAGAGTTGGTTAAGCCTCTGCGGAGTCTGCAACCATCTCCAAATGACTACTAGCTTTGAAAGGCAGTAAGGCTCAGTGATGGTATTTATACCTCATGATACTTAACTATGAGTATAAGTCTTACGTATTACATTAACATTTATACTGCAGCTCCCCTTCAATCCCTTCCCCCATGCAGTGTGCTCTTCACTCTCCTTCTTTGACCACGTATTTTTATTTATATCTAAATACAATAAAAAATAGAAACAGAGAAGTAACAGAAGAGCAGTTTGTGGCTCAATAAAGTTCACTTCCATATTTTCAAGTTAGTGTTATGCCCTGTACTAGCAAAAACAGTTTTGGAAATTTTTTTGTAGCACAGAGCTGTTACACATGTTGAAGTTGCTGTAGACATCACTGATGAAATAGTTTACTGTGTTTCAGCTGGGGGTCTACAATACCAGCAGTGATTTAAGATTCATTATCAGTGTGATGGATATTCAGATATCATCATGCCAGGTCTGCAACACTAATTAGAAAGGTCAGCTTTTTACTCCTGGAATGCGTTAATCTGATCCAACAGCAACTAGGAGGAAATGAATATAGAACTGTACAAGCTAACACTGAGTGTAGCTAAATGAAGTTAACACTATGCACACACTGAATGTATCTGCATTCTTAGCAGGTTTCTTTATACTTTTGAAGTTGTAGATATTTGCAATCATTTAGATTATTTATATTTCTTATAAAACCACAGTATCTGAATGTCTCTGTGTATTGATGTGCTAATGTGTTAATCTTCCTCACACTCCTGGGAAGGAAGGTAATAACTCTCTGCTGTTCTGGGGGAATAAAAGTAAGATTAAAATATTAAATATTTTCCTAAACAATAAAGAGAAAATCAGGGTGCTTGCTTCCTCTACCATGTTCATAGAATCACAGAATCATAGAATTCTTTGGATTGGAAGGGAGTATTAAAGGTTATCTAGTTCAACTCCCTGCAATGAGCAGGGACATTTGTAGTGGGTTGACCCTGGCTGGATACCAGGTACCTACTAAAGCTGCTCTCTGACTCTCCGCTCTGCATCTGGACAGAGGAGAGACAAAAAAAGGGCTAAGGATTCATGATTAGAGATAACAACTGAGAGAGGTCAGTGACTGATTACCTTCATGGGCAAAACGGACTCAAAGTGGAGATAGTACTTAAATTTATTAGCAACAGGATAAGAGCCAAAAAGTGAGAAATAAAACAGTCTTAAAAACACCCTACCCCTACCCCTCCTTCCTTCCATGTTCTCCCTCCTCCCCCCTGCAGTGCAGGAGTTTGTGGTCAGTTGTTGTTTCTGGCACTGCTCAGGGAGAGGAGTCCTTCCCCTGCTCCTGTGGGATCCCTCCCATGGGAGACAGGCCTTGATGGACCTCTCCAGCATGAGTCCGTCCCTCAGGCAGCAGCTCTTCCAAAACTGCTGTCCCATGGGTCACTCCTCCATGGGGTGCAGTCCTTCATGAATGAGCTGTACTAGCGTGGGTCCCCCACAGGGGCCACAAGTCCTGCCTGGGAAAAACCTGCTCCAGTGTGGGCTTCCCTCTCCACAGTCTCTGGCAGGATCTTGCTCCATCTTGGGCCTCCCATGGTGTCACAACCTCCTTCATGCATCCACCTGCTCCAGCATGGGCTCCTCCATGGGCTGCAGGTGGGTCTCTGCACCCCAATGGTCCCCCATGGTCTGCAGGGGCACAGCTGCTCCACCATGGTCTGCACCACGGGCTGCAGGGCCTCAGCTCCAGTGCCTGGAGCACCTCCTGCCCCTCCTTCTGCACTGACCTTGGTGTCCACGTTGTTATTCCCATGTTCTCACTCCACTCTTCCCTGGCTGGAATTTTTTCTGCGCAACAATCTTCTGTTCTTAAATATGTTATCCCAGAGGCGTTATTATTACTCCTAATTGGCTCGGCATTGGCTTCACAGGAGCCGGGGAAGCTTCTAGCACCTTCTGACAGAAGCCACCCCTGTAGCCCCCCATTACCAAAACCCAGCCACAGAAACCCACTACAACATTTTAAACTAGATCAGGATGCTCAGAGCCCTGTCTAACCTGACCTTGAATGGTTCCAGGAATGGGTCATTGACCACTTCTTTGGGAAACCTGTTCCAGTATTTCATTACTCTCATCACAAAAGACTTCTTTCTTATATTTAAATTAAATTGATCTTCTTGAATTTAAAAACATTACCGTTTTCTTATCAACTTGTTTTATATTAATAGTCTGATGGCTATTCTATTCTTCTTTAATTAATTTTTACATGTTAAAAAAAAGGTTTACTTTCGAATCACAGGGAAGGAAGCTTTTGTTTCCTTGTGTATTTAGATAGTGAGGAACACTTGGACTGTTCAAGGTAGGTCCACTTAAGGATGTTTTGTGTTATTATGAAAATGGATATAATACCCTTTTGATCTTTTTAGCTTCAAAAGAAATCATAACATGTTCATTAAGCAATTGAATTTAGCAGCACTTTATGTGTGGGAGGAGGATGGCCTTGGAGAAAATTCCTTTGAGTATTTAGTTTTAAATAACCCATGCAGCTTGGCTGTAGTAAGTGTGAATGAAACAAAGGTACTTCACAGGCATAAATTCAGTAAAAGAGTCCTATAATCAAGAAGTCCTTAAATAGAACTTGAGTTGATAAAAAAACCCAAAACCACAAAAAGGCCAACACAAAAACCCTCCTCGAAAACTAGATTTATCAAAAGCTAAAAAAAACCCCAAAGCTTTCTGAGTTGAGTGTTCCCATCATAATGGCTCTTTAATAGCAATCTTTTGTTGGATGCTGGGCAGATTGCTAACTTCCCTCTGGGAATTGATTAAAATAACACTGAAGCTAATCAGCAATCAGACTTCTCATCCTCTATTCAGGACTTTCTTTTGGCTGTGTCAAGAGGACTGTAGCACAGTGACCCTGAAACAGTCCTCTACAGATTGCATTCCCTTGAAAACTGGCTGTGCTCTGAATGGAGTAGATTGAATCGTTAGAAGTAGCTCACATCATCTAGTCAGCTTCAGAAAGTCAATATCCTTGGTGTGCCTGGAAAATCCTGAATTGTCTATCACCCATCAGCTTTCTGGAGTAACCCTTACAGTGCAGCCCTACAGCACCACATCTAAATAAAGCAGAATATGTTTTGTGTACTTCTTTATCTAGAAATAGTCAAGATATTCTTCAAGGCTCATATCCTTGAAAATAATTCAACATGCATCCAAGATAGGAACCTAAATGCTTCTGGAGATCAGGGTTCTATGTTTGTTTTAAGGTTAACTTCACCTATTAGTTCCTCTAAAGTCTGCTAAATGAAATTTAAGCCCAAGAAATAATTTTTAAAGTCCTGGTAGTACAGGTCCTCCAAGTAAGATGGTTTGGTACTGGGAACTGAATGAATACCTAGATATGTTATACATTTTCATGTTTAAGAACTGAAAATTGCTAAGTGGAAGAATGTAAAATATTAATGACAACCTTGCCTTTTTTCCAAATTCTAGTAGATATAATAATTTTAGTCCTACAAGCATTTCAATGTTGTCTTTGACTAAAACAATTCTACTGACATATAGAATAATCGGAAAAATAATCCTTAACCAAATGCAATGTTTTTAATGCATTTAGGTTTTCCGGAAGTTTTGTACTTTCTTTAGAATATCAGAAATGCTATAGAAGAATATCTATCACTTGAAATTTGAGGCAAAATCAAAAAGCTAAATTATGCCTTCACTTGTAGATAGGCACTGAAATAAAGAGGAGACACAGGTTACACAAGTGAGAAACCCAAATGATATTTCATAGATAACGACTGTGCTACATTAAAGTACAGTAATGGATGCTTAAGAGTGGACAGGCTTGGATAGGAAAAAGGTTTGATACCTCACAAGTGATTACATTAAAAGAAGTGCAGTAAAGTGGGCTCTGCTTCAAAGTCCTGACACAGATTTTCTCTCTTTTGACTACTTTCAAATGCTTATGTGGGAGAAGTTATACAGAATCCAGTTCTCATAACAATATATCATGCTGGATGGACAAGAGTTGGGTTAGGATTGGAGGCTAAATAGTTCTTTTCCATTGTAAAAGGGGTAAGAAGCACTTGGAAAGAGCAGGAGCCTTTGTTTTAGTTATTCCCTAGTGTGGCTGCTGAACATAGAGATGATACAGAACATGCAGAGGTTTTAAGGACTAAAGTGAGATTTCCTTCTGAAGAGAAATCCAGAGGGATTGTTTCCTGAGGAACATCTGTAAAATGTACAATTGCCTCTGTGATCTCATGGGCAAAGCTACCTGCAATGCATTATTCAGGACTGTAGCTGGGGGAAACTCTTCAGGCAAAAGCTTTTCTCAGTGAAAAATGCATCTGCCTGAAACAATTCACAGATTCATTTTGAATTTTTCATAGTGTTTTAGCTAGAAAAATGGGTGGAAAATAAGAAAAATGCTAGGAGTTTCCACTTGCCATTTCAAAATGATGTTTCAATTTCAACTGTACTTCAGTTTAATAACAAGAACAAAGTCTTTACAAAATACAAACAGAAAAAAGCTCAAACAAAACCATTATTTATCAACTTAAAAAACCTCAAAGAATTCATTTGAACATTTTATTTTAAGAACTTTTCCTTCCTGCATGAAAAAAGTGAAGAGAAATTTTTTAAGTAACCTGAAATGATTTATATTTTGATTTTTTTTTCAATTTGAAATGTGATTGGTCGCTCCACTGTATTTAGGCCTGTGTTTAAAGACACAGACTAGGTGTAATATAAACTTTCATGCTTACACCATAAGGCAATTGTAAGACAATTCTTTTAAAGATGAAAAATATGAAACTCACGAGGACTGTATAAAACTCTTGATTAAAAAAACTTGTTTATTTTTGAACTTTACTTTCAGAGCTTAATGTCATGCTCTATCTACTAACTCAGACCTGCCAGCTGCACAGTTGTTAGTTATTTACTATAAAATCAGTCCCATTAATTTGCTAATGAAGTGATATTGACTTTACATTTTGTGAGCTGGCAATGTTTCAAAAGTCATTGTTACCTAATTTCCAAAATGAACATCAATGAATTTCCCTTACTGCATAAAATGCAAAAATCAATTAAAAAAATCTAATTGGTTTAATAGCACCTGGTTTCAAATTATGATGATGGCACCAGATCAAAAACTCCACTTACCAATTACAGTTGGAAAGTGGATGATTTTCTCTACTTACTAATACGTAGTGAAAAGAACAATGGTAAATAAAAATCTAGAAATAAAATACAAGAAAATAATAAATTTAACAAGAGCATAAGAACTGAGTTGAACTGTACAGGAGAACCATTTCTTATGGGTATTTTACTTTCTCTCACAAGACTACCTTTTCTAAACCAAACACAGAGGTTGCATAAAAATGATTAAGAGACCTTGTTGGAAGAAAATAAGGTTTCTCCAACATATAAGTCACCAAATAAAAAATGAAAGATCCTTTCTAGGTTAATATGTTCAGAGGAAACTTCCTCAATATTTCTGTGCAGCTATTGCTTGCTACCTGAGAGCAAAAATGTATTTACAGAAAACTTTTATGATAACCATACCACATCAGAGCCCTGGCTAGTTTCAACAGTATCTGAAATCTCCTAGAATTTTGAATGCTCCTTTCAACTAGCTCTCAGCAATGATCCTTCTGAATCTTGACCACTATCGTAAGCTGACTAGGATGTATCTTCTGGGTGATGACCAACAGTTTGTCCTCTGAGAGAATTCTGAGGAGGTGTAAACATTATTTGGGAAAAAAACTAAAACATTTGCAAATCGCAATGTTTGTTTTTGCCTACACCTCTGGGCCATGAACCTGGAAAACTGAAATGGAGTCAGAAACTTTTGTTAGCATAAGTTCCTGAGAAGCCTTGAGTCTTCTGGTTTCAAGGCTGGGCTCATGCATTGTTACTTTACTCCTTTAGTTGAAAAAGCTGAATTAGTATGTCGATTGCTTGTTAACTCCCTGTACTGTTAACAGAGTGAAGCACCTTAGCAGGTGAATCTGCTTTGTCAAAATGTAATTCACTCTCTTAAAATGCTGATCTTTCTCCACTGACTAGAGAGAAAGCCTACAGCACCTGGGATCTCTTTTTTTTCTGTCACACAGGCTAACAGAAAACAAGCTACCTTTCAAAGAACAATTTACTCAAAGTTAGTGTAAACTTGTTAAGGATTTAGATTCAGTGAATGTCCTAAATAAGTACCTCAGGAAAGTGTCATTTCTGCTCTTTTACACCTGACTGGGGGAAAAAATTTGTTGATTCTTCATATTTACAAGCAGAGGAAGTCTTTGGAATCATTCTCCTGTGTACATATCTGCCAAATTCTTCCCTGGCTTCTGAGTCAGGCCATTGAACCACTAAGGATTAAAACCTGACTGAGAAACAAGAGCAAAATAAGAGCATAGTCAACATACTAGTGGCTGGAGTGTTGCCATTGTTGAATTTTGTTTATCTGAGTTTAGAAATACTTGCAAAACTGAAATAATCTTGGGAAACTTTCAGAAGAATCTTGTCATTTCCTTTGTTTTTGAAAGTACGACTGAGAGAAATACTTTTTATTAATATGGTCTCTTTGTTTACATGTGCAGTGCTTTGTCTTATTAGTAGCATAAATCATGTACTCTTGCTTTTGTTTGCCAAATAGGTCCAAGATATGCTATGTGCTAAAACCATTGGAAACCATTGAAGCTCTTACTAGAAAATATGTGGGCTTTATTGAAGAATTTGGGTAAATCTCCTGCATCCCAAAGCAAACCAATTTAATCCCCTATTCCTCCGTGCTACTCAGTATTAACTGCTAGCCAAGTAGAACAATGACTGCAAGAGTTCAGCTCCTGGAAACTCTAGAAAGGAGCCCAGTGCACTCTTGTGGGTGGGAGAGCAGTGTCTTCCCAGCAAAATGTAGTGAAAGCATGTTGTGATTTTTTTAGATAAAATATTAGAATAAATAAAAGAACTTTCTTTCTGGAAACATGCAGACCATCACTTGGTATGTTTTCATGATAGCATTTTAACATTTTTAGCCACCTTTTCACTAAAATCTCACATAGATCTGGAAATCCTGTCCATGATAGTGAGCATCTCTGGTAGGCAACAGTCTCCAAATAGGTCACATGAGAATAAATCAGATAAAAATGCTTAGGACTAATTGAGAATTTTCAGCCATCCTAGCCTTCCTCTATTTCTTGTCTCCTGTTCAATCTCCCACTCTTCCCATCCAAGTGTCTCTATCTCTCTCATTGTAATTCAAGCATTATATAATATGTTCTTCAAAGGAAATCTAAGAGAACCATCATCACTCTTCGTTTAATGATGTCTTTAAAAACCTTGCCAGTCTCCTTTTATCTTAGCATCTGGGAGAAAAAAATAAAGGAAGGAGGAAAAAAAAAGCAGATCTACTTATCTTCATAGCCATTTTTATGCATGCTTATGATTAAGATACTCTACTGAAAATGAAAAAGTGTTATAAACTTATTTGACAAACTATTTTGACATTTTCTGCTTGCTGACTTTTTAAAGTGACTCAAGTTCTTACGCATAACTTTTTACATTCTTGCTTTTTATGTGTGGTAGTTAAAGGCTTACAGAGTTTCTGGGTTTAATTTCTCTGTACTTTCTGGCATCATCAGTTCACAAATTTACCAGAGCATATTATAATCATGGTGAATACAGTTATCTTTTCTTTATAAACTGTCAGCTTGAATATTATCAATCATTTACAGATGTGAAGGGGAGGCACAGAGATATTGACATAAAAATTGTGCAGTAGCTATTAGTGTCTGGTTTGCCTAGTTTGTCAGATCTGGGGACCAAGTACTTAATATTTATTAAGCCCTGATAATTAATGTGGGAAAGAAGGGGAAGGGGAAAGGAAATTTCCTTCTAACTAGTTTCATCCTGACCCTCTTATAAGGATATGAAAGGAAATGAAGCTCGTGCTGCTTATTATACCTGTTGTATCCAGGAATACTCAAGGCTGAACTGTATTCTAGATGTTGGCTTAATTGTTAAAAATGCTGACATTTATGAAGTATGTAAATGGATATCTAATTAGCTTGCTACAGCTATCTTGTTAAATACCAATTAAATATATTAACATTTATCACAATTTTAATGTATCAATAAGAATTTAACTGCACCTTTATTGTCATTGTAATTCCACATTAATTACATGGCTAGATGATTTATCTTTTGCATAATTATTCAGCCCTAGTCTATGTTCTCTTAAACAATCCAACTGTTATAGTATGGATTCTGCACAAAAACTGATCTTTCTCTGTACAATTCTTTCCAAGTTATCTGCTATTAAGACACTAAAATCAAATGTAGAAGGGGAGGTGGGGCTTTTGCTACCTAAGCTCAAGTATACTGGTATGGAAATAGCAACTTCCCAAAGATTGAACATAATTCTATAATATTGATTATCTCATGCAAATAGTCTGAAAAAGTGTTGAAGGAATGTACATAAAGGACAGCCTCAAATAACTGGTGGAGATTCTTTTACAGTAAAACATTAATTCAATTACCGTACTACCATCCAACAATTCACATCTTTTTGTTTTTGTACTCCTCAGAACCAAGACTGCTGAAATTAAAAGTATCACTTATACAGAGAGAGCAAAATAAAACCAGTTTCTGATAATTTTAACACAACATTTTTTACAAAACTCATGCCTGGATGCTTCACTCTCAAATAAAATCTTTGTCCTGCTTTAGGGCACTTAATAGTTATATAGTCACTATGGGAAAGAGTAGTATACATAAAGAAACTCTACATATTGGGTTGTTAATATCAGAGCAAGAGACGAATAAAATATACAAAAACAACATGTGAACTGTCTGGACTGTTTTCCTAATAAGATCCATGCTATAAACAACATTCAGCAAAGAACTTACAAATGTAAACTTTATGTAGCATAGTTCTTGGGTTTGAGTAGAAATATTCACAAGGTTTGACTTAAGCAGATGCTTAATGCTTCACTGCATCAGATAAGAACATGAACTCACCAGAGGAAATGTTCTGACTGAAGTGAAATATAGTACAAACAGAGTTTGGGGGAACAAAGTAATCTTTAAATTCTGCAAGTAATGTATGTCTTAAAAAAATTGGAACAAAGTATTGAAATTTGGAAGAGTGGAAAACACCTGTGGTAATATAGATGTCTTAAAAGCTCCACATTTGATAGTAAGGTGGTCACTCTAGGCTCCCTTTACAGACACTGAAGAAATAGAGAACTTTAGGGGATAATCCATTGCCTTCTAAATTAATTATCTAAAGCTTTTGTTTCTCTAGACTAACTTTGACTTAGATGAATCCTGCCCTATGATATTTAAAAATAATATCTTTAGTTTTTTGCCAGACAGTACTTGCTTTATTCACAAATCCTCCTGATTGCAGAATAAGTATGTTTATGGCTTAGGATTCAGCCTATATCTTTCAATATCTAAAGTGAAAGGAATTTAATCCTGAATAATTTAATATGGGAAACATGGGGGGAAAAAAATTATTTGATTTTTTCTTAAAAAGCAATATTTTTCTTACATTAAACATTAACTCTGAAAATGAAACAATGATTTGCAAAAACCTCAAACTAATCCATCTCCATTTTATCAAAACATTTCCTCCAGTCTCCACCACTTATCAGTTCACTGTGAATTTTTTTTTTTATTGCTTGCCCAGATTTACTGGCAAGGACTGAGTATTAAGACTGCATGGATCATTTCACCGGTAAAGAAATTACAGCCAACCATCCCTTGAGTGGGACATTACCAGCCCTGGAGCAGTGCTGGAGTCCTTATGGGGTTGCAGCTGTTGAAGCCATCTTTTCAGCTGTGGAGAACCTGTAGAGGAGCTTTGCCTACTGGAGATGGTGTTTTCTGGTGGTGCCACCTTCAAGCAGACCCTCACTCTGTGCCATACCTGCAGGCATGCCATGCATCAAAGCTATGGGAACAAACAGTTCCACAATAACTAATCATGCTACTTTACAAGGACCTGAAATTCAGCTTTTCCCTGCAAACTAGATAAGAAAAATAACTCTGCATTTGTGCTTTCAGTTCCCTGGAGTTTGGAGTGTATTAATGGCTATAGCATTCAGAACAAATAAACTGGATGGAAAAATCATTATGTGAGGTCCATTTTCTGAATATCAATTTAGTTTCTAAGCACTTCAGTAACTTATCCTTAATTTTCAACTCGGAGCATCCCTGAAAACAGTAAAAATTTGGGACATCATTGCCTTTTCTCTTTATATTGTTATGTGATGTGAATGTGGCAGCTAAGCTTACTGAATTTGACATTAGAATTTGATTAATCTTTTTAAAAGCATTTTTACATATTGAATTTTGGCCTTTGAAGAATAGCAAATAATCAAAAATTAATTAGGAAAATTTTAAAAAAAAAGGACACAAAATTAAAAAACCTGAGAGAGACACATAAATAGCCCCTATTATTTTCACAGCAATTTTTAAAAGAAAAGTGTGTGCATAAGATAATAAATGGATTTTAAGGTATGTCTGCAGCAACTCATTTGGCAGAGCTGTGAGCTGAGGAGTATACATCTTTCAGGAGCTTGTGAGAATGCCAGTTCCCTGTCTGCTCGTGAAGCGTGTCTCTCCAGGATGCAAGTACTTTGTGTGCTATATGGGTGCAGGCTCTGTGGAGATATTTTGCTTGATTGTGCCATTTTACTGCATGTTTGTGCATAAGGGTAAAACCATTTTGCATTTTCTGGATGAACAACATTTGTATGGGTAAATGTTAGATATATTCAGGTAAAATGGGAATCGCCTAGACTAAAGGCACTACTGCATCAATCAGATGACAAAGAGCTTACTGCCTCACTAGGCACTGATCACTCTATTCCCAGTGAAAATCTGCATTAGTTGTATATATGATTGAGCTACTTAACTGTGGACATATTACCTTTTTATTTTCAATTTTTGTGTGATATAAGTGATGAGGTATGGAGACAGCTGGCTGTCCACTTGTCATGTTTGTTGGTACCTATTTACGTGCATACTTACGCATCAAAACAGATTCTGAACATGTTGAAAATGAAACCACAGGAATAAGGGAAATGTAAAATGGTTCCACTACTTGGAGTAACAGAGAAAGCAGTTGAATGGATACCAGGCAACGTATAGCATTGTGAAACACAGTCTGCTGTGATAAAGTTGGAGGCTGACTGCAGTGAATCACGATGTAAAACATCACAAAGCACAATCCCTGAAGAAGATGATGATTTAGGTTGTCTCATAGGAAATAAGTTTCCAAGAGACTACTAAGAAAGTGAAGAGAATGAAAAACAAAGTATCATAGATTATTTCCAAAGTATGAAAACACAAGCATATATACTAATACTCGAAGTATTTTCCAAGCTCTTGAACACACACATATGTCTGCTGGCATAAATAGACATATATAGAGAGGCTCATAAAAAAATCTGGAAACATTACAAATGTATACCTGTATGCCCGACAGAAGAATTCTGCATCCTTCAATTTCAAATATTTTGGAGAACTGGGTATCAGCAGAGCAGAAAGTCTAAAAGCAGAGTGAATTTTGGGGAATAATAAGAACAATTTGTCTGCAATTAGGCTTTATTAATCCCAAAACTGTACATGTAGACTGTCTTACCAGTAGACAAGGGAAACATTTCATTTATCCCCTGCATTATAGCTGACATCTCTTTTCTCTCCTACTGGTGCAATCTGTCCTCCAGTCTCATTCTGAATGGAGTCATTCTCATTAAAATGAAGCAACTTCCTGCTCAATCCTGAGCTGAATTAAAAGCAGTTGACAATGTAACTTCCCCAGATTTGGTTTTTTTTGCTATCATCATTTGATATTCATCAAATGAATGAACAAAGAGCATTTATAAAATAAACAAACTCTAAAAATAGTACAAATTAAGGAAATAAAACTTATACAATGAGAAGGCTTGAAGGAAAAGTCAACAGATTTGTGCAGAGCTATGGCCAAAGTGATGTGTGAATCCTCAATGGGTGAATTCTATTTATATAATTTAATATGATAGTTTACAATTACCAAAAGTATGTTGCTTATCTCTATATGAAGTATATAACCATATGTTATCAGCAGTGAAGAGCAAATTCTGGATAAACTTGTTTCAGAGAAGAGTAAAGATAATTTACAAAGAGGTAATGACTACTGAGAACCTCAGACTGAATGACTGTACTAAATCATATGCCTTGGGCATCAGAAAAGCCAGTGGAGCTCTTTT
This sequence comes from Manacus vitellinus, assembly GCF_001715985.3. NCBI lineage: Eukaryota > Metazoa > Chordata > Aves > Passeriformes > Pipridae > Manacus > Manacus vitellinus. Next base: position 23,450,322 of record NW_021940750.1, read on the forward strand.
GAGAAACAGAACAGAAAATGCCTTGAGGAATGTCAAATGTATACCATGAAACCTCAGGTCTCTGGTGGGCAATCCTCCCTCTATAAAGGAGTGTCTTGCCCCCAGTGTACTCTCAGTGTCTAACTGTGGAGCTGAGCTTTTCCTGTTTCTTCTTTGCTTTGACCATAGACATCTGCATACGATACTTTTTGTCTGTGACACTTCCATTAAACTGTCCTTGCTATACCCTTGTGCTAATATCCAATCTAATTCCACAGCATTGCAGCATCCTCAATGCATTAGTCACAGGCTTCCCTTTTAGGAAACAGTGTTTTAATACAATAGTGAGTTGCACATAAACAAGAAATTTCTCCATATTTTGCAAGGATAAAGAATTCCTCACAAATAAGCAAAAGAAAACTGACAGCAACACAAGGAGCAGGGTGACTTAGATATCAATACATCGAGTGCCTGGGCTGAATTCTTATCTTTCTCTATCCAGATCAATGCAGTTATACTGCTGTAATTTATTTTTTTTTTCCAAACTGAACTCAGTTTCTGTTTTCAGTTTTGTTTTAATTTTTAAGTGTGTTTTTATTTGTTTGGTTTTGTTTTTGTTCTTTTTCCAGAGAAGATTCTCAAAATAAGACTAAGATACAATAGACTGTTGATGAGAAGGTAGTGAGGTAATGAGACTTGTTAGTGAAGTTCTGAACACTGACTGTGTTGAAGGGTGTGCATACAATACTAACTAATTCAAACCATAACATATCCTCAGATTTTTTTAGGAAAAGTCTTTTTAACAGTTGTTAATAAATTTTGTGCTGGGATTTGGACAGGCTTCCCTAAGAACTTTATAGCTATACCTGCAATTTAGACAGATGAGAACAATCAACACAAATAACAACAGAAGCAGAAGGTAATCACTGTAATAGCACTGAATACCTGAAAACAAGGTCTTTTGGCTTCAAGCTATTGAGCAGATTGCATTGTGTACCTGAGGTACAACTGATATTTTCACACTAAAACAATGTAAGCACATTATCTCCTCAGGAACATATGATTTTTAATGGCCGTAGTCATGTGACTGGAGGAAAGGGATTTTTATTACCAGAAGGGCACATACAATTCATAATAAAGAGAAAGAAAACATTTTAAAAACCAGAAAACTCAGTCTGTGAATAGGAGGATGAAATTTTTAATAGTAGGATGGGGAGAAAAGATGAGAGTAAATTGTACTTAGAATAGACCCTGGATGATGCAAAGCAGTAGGAGGCATAATTGAAGAGGTTTTAAAAGCAATGTTTTGCTTTTATGTGAAGCAAACACCAACAATACGAGCTTTAGTGACTCTAGCACAAGAACCTTGAAATATTTCAAGTTTTCAAATCTATCCATTTCAAATCAGAGATACTGCTTCTTCCTCCAGACCTTGACTTCTTCAGACATACATCCTAGTTGCATATATCCTTGGGTCCTTTGTTTTTTTTTGCATGATACTATAAATGGAGTTATGTGGGGAAAATTAGTTTAATTATTAGAATATTTTTTGGTATTTGAATCAGCAGTACTCAGTTCATAGCCTTGGAGTCTATAAAAATTATTTGAACCATCTCGGGCAAGTTTTATAAAATTGGATTCACTAAAAAGATTTAGACCATAGTTCATCATGAAAAAGTATGGTCCAAGGCCCATTTGGAACTAAATTAGGAAAGGGATGTAAAGGACAACAAGACAGGCTTCTTCAAGTATGTCAGTAGCAGTAGGAATACTAGGGAAAATGTAGGCACTGCTGAATGAGGTGGGTGCCCCAGCGACAAAGGATACAGAGAAGGCAGAGTCACTGAATCCCTTCCTTGCTTCAGTCTTTAGTTCTAAGGCTAGCCCTCAGGAGTCCTAGACCCTGAAGGCAAGAGAGAAATTACGGAGAAAGGAAGACTTTCCCTTGGTCAAGGAGGATAGGGTTAATGATGATTTAGGCAAACTTGACACTAGGAAATCCATGGGCCCCAGGATGCATCCCAACAGGATGCACCCATAAGTGCTGAAGGGGCTGGCAGATTTTTTTACTAAGCCACTATCCATTTTTTTGGGCTATCATGGCTAGGCTTCGCAAATGAAGATTTGGGAAGGGCTCTACCCACGTTTGTCACAAGAGCGCTGGTGACTAAAAAGGCCAATACGAGACAGGCATGTCCGGTTGCAAAAGGCACAGCAGAAAGACTCCTTAGGTGGTATATTCTGCAAGGGACGAATCTTTCTGCGTTGTCTTTTCTCCTCGAGAGTGATCCTGCATGCTTGCTCAAAAGCGTCAGTAGCGTTATAGATGGTGTGACTCCAGACCTCCCGACTGGAGGCCAGAGTAGACGCCTGCCCAGCCCAGCCATGGGTGCACGGCGGGGCCCAGCCCCAGGCACTCAAGCTAAGCCACTATCCATTATCATTGAAAGGCCATGGATAACATGAGAAGTTCCCAAGAACTGAAGGAAATCTCGTGTCACTCCAGTCCTAGAAAAGGGGGAGGATCCAGGAAACTCAGTCTCTCCTCCATCCCTTGAAGGTAAAGGAACAGCTCATCCTGGATACCATCTCTAAACGTGTGGAGGAAAATAGGGTTATCAGATGTAGTCAACATGGATTCACTAAGGTGAAATAATGCTTGACTAACTAGATAACCTTCTATGATGGAATGACTGGCTGGGTAGATGAGGGCAGAGCAATGGATGCTGTCTACACGGACTTCAGCAAAGCTTTTGTCACTGTCTATCACGATGTCCATGATAAGAAAGGAAGTGTGGATTGGATGAGTGGACGGTGAGGTAGACTGATAACTGGCTGAATGACAGGTCTGTGTCAGAGGGCTGTGATTAGTGGCACAGAATCTAGTTGAGTCATGTTGTGAGTAGTGTTCCCCAGAGGTCAGTATTCAGTCCAGTCTTTTTCAATTTATATATCAAGGACCTGGATGAAGAGACAGAGTGTACCTTCAGCAAGTTTGCTGATGATACAAAACTGGGAGAGGTGGCCGATACTTGAGAATTCTGTGCTGAGTGCATTCAGCAAGACCTGGACAGCCTGGAGAGTTGAGCAGAGAGGAACCTAATGGAGTTCAGTAAAGGCAAAAGCACAGTACTGAAACTGGGAAAAGAATAACCCCATGCACCAGTACTGGTTGGTAGCGGAAAGTAGCTCTGCAGAGAAGGATCTAGGGGTCCTGGTGGAAAACAACCTGTCCATGAGCCAGCAGTGTGCCCTTTTTGGCCAAGAAGGTCAATGGTATCCTGGGCTACATTAGGAAGAGCATTGCCAGCAGGTTGTGGTGGTTGATCCTGCCCCTCTACTCAGTCCTAGTGAGACCACATCTGGAGTGCTGTGTCTAGTTCTGGGCTCCTCAATACAGGAGAGACTGAGCTCCTGGAGTGGGTCCAGCGAAGGACAACAAAGGTGATTAAGGCACTGGAACATCTTTCATATGAGAAAAGGCTGAGGGCTGGGCCTATTTAGCTTCAAGAGTTGAATGAGGGGGGATCTTATCCACGTATATAAGTGTCTGAAGTGAGGGTCAAGAGGATGAGACCATCACCCTCTTAGTGGTGCCAAGCATGGATAGGACAATGAGCAATGGACACAAACAGTTCCATTTGTATATGAGGAAAAACTTCTTTACTTTGAAGGTGACAGAGCACCGGAACAGGCTGCCCAGAGAGGTTGTAGGGTCTCCTCTGAAGATATTCGAAAGCCACCTGGAAACGGTCGTGTGCAGCCTGCTCTGCTATAGGTGAGCCTATTTTAGCATGGAGGTTGGACTAGATGATCTCCAGAGGTCCCTTACAACACCCAATTTGATTTTGTATTTATGAAAAACACAACCTTCGTGTTCATTCTTTGTTTCCTTCTTGTAAAAAAACCCAGCTGCTTGAAGGGCAATGCAATAAAAAAGAATTGATCTGACTTAAAAAAAAACTGCAAAAAAACTTGCTTTATTTTTTTTCAGGAGACAGATAAGCTGTCCTCTCAGAGTCACAATGAGGTCTCTCAAAAAACTATGTCAGCTCAGCTGACAAGAAGGTAAGCTTTAACATAAGAACAGTAAAACCTTAAGCATATACTGTCACAAAACACTTTCCATTATGAGAACATAACTTTACCTAAGCAATTTCAGCTTATAGAATGTTTTTCAATTCGTTCTTTATTTTGCTTCACTAGCTAAATATAAAGTCTTGACAAGACTTGACAGTTTACCATATAGGCACTCAAAATATTCATGAATTGTGCTTTCTTAATCTAGGAGACATTTTCTAAGCACAAGCAAAGCAAAAAAAATGTAATAAGAAAGGTGGTTTTGACCCTACATTTAGACTGAAGTTCAGCTATCTTCCTTTGTAAAAGATTTTTGGATACTCAGTCCTATGGTTCCACAAAAGTACAGGGTAATTCTAAAATGAGTTTATTTGGTCTCTCCTGATGAATTTGCTACTACTTGTAGGGATTAATTACATATGCATTTTCTGGATAATAGAGAAAGTTGAAATTATTCAGTTATGCAGTGGGTTAGCCTTGTAGCAAGGAGAGGTAACTGTAGTGGTCTAATGAATTCACCATTGAATGCAGAAGGATTTTATAAAAAGAAACAATATCAATCATCATTTTTTGTTTGTTTGCTGCTCCTAAGGTAAGAAGAGAAAATTCTGTAGGTGACAAAGTGTTGTCTTTACTTTCTAGTGCCAGGAAAAATTAATAACAGCAAATCTAAGGCCCAAGCTGGCATTAAGCTTAAAGCAGAAACTGCAGAGTGGTTTGAGGATTGTTCAGGAAACACAAAAGATTAAAAAATGCCTCATCAATAGCATTCAAAATAACATATTTCAGCATGAAAAGACTCCCAAGGAAAGTCTGTCCAAAACACTGGAACACTGCTGGCAAGACTGACTCAATTATCAGCTGTAATAGCATCAGGTGACAGACTTTGGTAAGCAAAGTGTTACACAGTGAGAAAATTCTACTAGTGAACACCAATTTGTACCTCTGAATTGATGTGAATATTTGTTAATATTTCCTGTTTTCTTTGTGGCCATTAGCTGATTAATGAAATCCTAAAGAGAAGCAAATACGCAGTAGGTGGTGAGCAGGTGTTATCACTCCCTTTTAGCAGGTGATGAGGAAACCAAGAAGAGACCTACTGATGACTTATCTGAGACCTGGCTGCTCAGCAGGTGGAAACACTCCTACAGGAGACTGCATGCTGTGACAGCTGACATCTGGAACTCCTGCATTAGGTGTATTAGGTGGTAACATACTTGTTGTTCTCTAAGATGGTGATGGCCCCTTAGCTCTGCCTTCATAATTCATGTACGTATGAGGCTTCCTTAAAGTAGTCAGAAAGATCTTGACTTTGTTGAGCATTTTAGAAAGAAGGGAGTTCTCTAACACCAGGACTTTTCTAACTGTAATTCAGTTTGGTAGCAGGTGTCCACAAACACTGTGAGTTGTCTTGGGCCTGTGCTACCGAAAGAAGCTGTCCCACATTCTCTTTCTGTATTAGTTTCTCACGTCTCTTCAAAGACACAGAGTTTTTTTCATTAGCAGCGTATGTTTAAAAAGTCATTACTATGTGCAAGTCAGGATGATTCTTCTCAGATAAAAGAGTGAGAATGATTCCCATTATACAGAAGATAGATGACACTGCATTTGAAAATATACTTAAAATACCAAAGAAACAGTACATTTTGATACAGAGAATTAAACCGTGAAACATCTCCAATTTTCATGTACATCACCTCTTAGCTAAGGTTTCTGTTTCTGTGGAGTGGCCTCGCAAATCTCAGTCTCTCTTGCTGAAATTCCCTTAATTTTTTTGCTACTTCTTATGCCTAGATCCACACTGAGAGGGTCATGGGCATAAGACCAAGTAATTACTCTGCATGAGTTACTCATAATAAAGAGGAGTAATAAGATGAATTGGACGTGCCTTTGCTGTTATTTCAAACATTACAAGCTGTCCTTTCCCAAGTGCTTTGTATAAAGTAGAAATTAATAAGTTGACATTAATACAGATTTCTGCATAGCAAATAGCTCTATGTAGTATCACAGGGTCTGCTCTCATGTGCAATAAAATCAACCAAAGGTAGATGATCAAATCAAAATTATTGCAAATAAACAAATGAACAATCCTTTCCAGAGAAAGATTCCCTGGGATTAGATGTTATTCAGCATACATCATGTAGCCACAGTGAGTTTTTTTCTCTTATTTATAGTTACTTCTATAACATTGTTACCACTCTTATTGTCTGGTTGTGATCTTTATCTCAGACACCATCCATTTTGAACGAACATTCTTATCACTCCAACCAGAGCGTCAGTAGCCATTATGGCAACCATCATAAATGAACTCCCATCAGTAGCCATGAAAGAATCCTCAAGGTCTTTAAGCATCATGATTTACATCTTCAATAATTAAAATAGTTCTTTGTTCTCAATCTTAATTTATTAAATTGTAAAATTTCATAGTGTATTGGTGAAATCTTTAGCAGTGAATTTAGAAACTAGATTAGAGGTTCTTCTGATCTTCTGGATGTGCCTTCTGTCTTTGGGCATTGTACTTTAGTACTTAGTATACATCAGAAACCAGAAGAGGTTTGTGAGGCTCTTTATTGATAACGTATCAAATGTCCTTTTCTAGACAGTATGGGAATTATCATTTTGATATCCAAAACTTTTGAAAAAGTTTAAGGAGATTGTTACTGAAAGTCTAATTTCTTTATGTGTTTCTGTCAGTTAAGATGTAAGATGTGACATTTTCAGGCACAGGTGGCAGGTGGGAAAAAGATAAGATTTCTGTCTTGAATAACACTGACATCTCTCAACTGATGAATGATTCAATCGCCCTAAGCTCAGAACTGAAAGAATTTTGAAATGGAGTTAGTCAAGGTTCTTCCTCCTAGAAACAAAACACCAACTAAAACACATTTTTTTATAGAGGGCAAGAATCCGCACATTACAAGAACAGTATTATGCCAAATACAAGACTATCTAGAAATCTTACAATATCCAATTTGCTGAATTCTATAGTCACTTGAATATGTATGAGAGCATCAGGAGATCCACCACCCAAAATACTTCCTCCTTCAAAAGTCTGGATGTATACATTAAGGTAGGAAGTTTGATTACAGAGTCTATATCAGTTTAATTTTTTTGGACATTACAAATCGAATGTTATAATCCAAATGAGGTTTTGCTCTGTATAATTGTATCTTGTAGTTCCTGGAAATTCAGTTTGAAATTTCTATGATTATAGAATGGATGAAAACAGCCAATAGGCATAGATATAGCCTGTATTGCTATTCCTGTGGGTGGGTATACAGTAAAGTTTCCCGATCAGATATGTTGTGACCAACCAGCTTCCCATGCAGACAGAGGACTCAGCTATATCTGTATCTAGCTCTGTAAATGTACCTCTTACTTCTAATAGACCTTGTTGCTTTAGGTTCAGCAGGGGGATTAGTGAAAATGGGGCCTAATTGTGATGACAACTCGTCGGATCCAGTGTCATACAATACTACACAAATATGACTTGTTCTTTGTTGAGGAGTGGAAGTAAATTTAGTGGTTGAAGCAGAGATCTGGGAAACCTATGACACTGAAATAATAGATGGCCACTTACTGCATACACAAGGTTTCAATTCTCTCCCTAGGACTTGTTTGATGACAGTCCTGAGTTCAGAAATGGCTGTGATCAGCCATGAGAGTAAATTACAACTGTGTATAGACTCTGTGGGTGACTGCTACCAGTTGTTATGCCAGCTAAGAAGGCTATTTTTCTCCTGTATGTTGCATCAGTAGAACACTTCGGTACTTTAAGGCATTTTGTATCAGCACCATGCACTTCTATCTCATACCATCAGACAGCTAGGCTGAATCAAATGCTTACCATCTTTGCTGTCTGCTTCAAACCTCAACTGCAGCTTACCAGCTCCTTTGGAGAGACAAATAAATGTGATTTATCAGTGTTTCTAAATGACAGAGATCTGGAAGATTTCCAAAAATGCCATTGTCTGGTGTCCCAATGTGTTTACTGAACTGCTAAGTAGACTCTGCTGCAGTGCTAGTAAATGTTTGCAAAAGGGCTGGAACAACAGTGGAGGACTGTAACCATCTCAGCCATTTGAGTATGATCTGCTTGCCATTCCTTATGGCAGAACAAGGGGAAAGGTAGTAGCTTAAATCTTGTTTTGGGCACAGAAGTTAGATCTTTTAAAATTACTGTCTTGTTTCATTAAGTGCAAAAACGCTTAAGAACGTACTGAAGCCAGAAGGACAGATATTTTAAAGTTTCTCAGCCCTTTGAGGCAACTTAGGCAAGCTGTCATCCTCAAAGGAAAGAGCACTCTCACACCATTTCTTTTATTAGTAGCAGCAATTTATCCCACTATAGTCCCACCCCAGCCAGTTTTCCCTACCTCCATGTCATTCCTTTCATTATGTCTAGAGGTTGGTGATTAGACATGGGTGATTAGACTACGGAACTAACTGAGATCTGAAAATCTTCCTGTCACTAAAGGAAATTCCTCAGTGACAATGATATGTAATAATAGTGGAAGACAAAGCAACCTTTCTTCACAAAATCTAAAGTACATCTTCTTTTTTTTTTTTTTGTCACCCCAAGAGTGACAAAATACTTTAAGGTAAAATGAAGACTCATGTCTTTGCCAGAATTTTGCTAGAAAAAAATAGTGTGCAAATACAGCAAACAAGGAACAGGAGAACTAAACCAACCAACCAACCAAAACCCAACCCAAACCAAAACAACAAACAAACAAATGAACAAAAGTCATCCACACACACACAAGAAAAAAAAACAACTAGAAGAGATGAGCTTATCTGTGTCTGTGTGAGAAAGAAAATCTATCTGGATCTGGCAGACTATTCGTCATGGGGTATGTAGTTATTAGTTGTTCAGAGGGCCCTACAAAGTGTATCTCCAAATATCTAAAAAGACAGATACAAGGATGTTGACCCATCATTGAAATGCTCTTATGGCAGGACTCACTATGAAAATGGAAGCCCTGTCATCTCAAACATGCCAATGCATATGGCTTGCTGTTAAATAATAATAACAGTAATAAAAATTGTAATTCATAATAATAGAATATTCTTCACAATTGTTAATGAAGGAGATTGCTAGTCTCCCACTGGTAGAAATAGAGTTCTTTGTCTCTGCTGCCAGAAACATATTACAACTTATAATTATTTAAGAAGCATGCTGTGTGGGCTGGCAAAAGACATTATAAGTAAGGCAATAATAAGAAATAAAGGCTTTATCAGCGGAAAGGTGACAGAAATACTGTAAGATACTGCCAGAAGTAATTGTTAGATGATGATTACATCTAGATAAGCACAGCAAGTTTTCTACCCAGTATAGAGCAGAGGTACCTGATTTCATCAGTATTGAATACCAAGTGTATATCGTTCTCTTCCCGCATCCTCAAATTTTCTTTCCCTAGAGGCAATTGCCTGATGGAGGAAATGGAGACCAGTGTTTACAACAGAGGACTTGGAATAAGCTATTTTGAGCTGCACCACTAAATCATTTCTTGACCTTGGCAAAGTCAATCACGGGAGCCATGCATCATTTTCCAGCAGTAATACGGGAACAATCATAATTACCTCCTAAAAGTGTGGCAATGTTTCAGGAGTAAAGATTTATAAAAAATGCATTATTCACAGAAGGAAAACATTTTGTTGATTGTGTACTTTTATGACTGAACCTCTGAAAACAGGTCTGGGTGGAAATTCAGAAGTAACACTTTTCCTAACTGTTTCATGAAAGTATTTGTGTTTTGTTATTGCCTAGTGCCTGTAAGTCAGAGGAAACTTACACCCACAAAATTAACCTGCCTTTCTGATGGCTTGGAAGTGTATTTCATCATCCTGCTCTGACGGTGGGACTGGGAGCTCTGTGATGCCCACTGTAACTGCTTCTGAGCTCATACAGAGAGTGAAGGCAATTTTGGGAGGGATGTAAAGTGTACTGATAAGCTTAGTCCAGTGCTTCATGAGGAAACAGATCCATCACTATGTTTTATCCAACTTTGGTTCCAAATGCCATCTGTGCTTGTAATATTAGGCTAATTAAACAGACCAGAAGACAGGTTTCTTCTTAGCTGGAATATTATTTCACAAAGGGATAGAGATCGGTTTAGGTCACCATAGGTTTTGGTGCATTCTAGTCTGCATATTGGAAGACTGGTCTGATCTGTGATTAAGACTATTCTTATTATAAATGGTACAATACTGTCTGCCTCATTGTGGTCTTCTCAGATATTTTGAGTTCTGCATCTGTGTCTTTTTAAAATTGTGGTGTTTCATGTGTCTTCAAGTGAGTTCCAAACTCATTGCACATAATTTATTCATTCCTGGCTGATTGGAAGCATGAGACAAATTAGCATCAGAGTTCTTCTGCCTATGAGAGATTTCACCTGTTTTCATCAAACCCTTGAGGAAGAGGTGGGTCCAGCTACTGAAGAGCAATGCTAGTTCCTAATATTTGTGCCCATAAGGGCAGGTGTTGGAGGTCACCTATTTAACTTTGTTTGAGAATACATTAATAATTAAATTTGTGCCACTGTACAAACATTGTTGTTGTTGTTGTTATTATTATTATTTCATATTTAGAGGAGGATTTTTTCTCCCTGCTTAAAAATGAAAATTTGTAAATGCTTTTTGAATAAATCTTTACCTACATAGGAACAAAAACTGGTTTTGTAAAGGTCAAAAACCAATTGTCTGTTAGCAAATAGAAGCACACTCCTATTTCCCAAGTACAAGAGGATTCTTCAAGTAAATGATATTGATAATACCATTGAAGTACATGTTTATTTTAACAAGAAGGTCAAAATGTACATGTACTGGAACAATGCAGCTATTAAACATTAATTTCACTCGGGATTAATCAATGATGAGGAAATAAATAAGAGTCTCTTTTTTTTAGCCAGGGAGAAACTGTTACCTTGATCTATAGTTCAGTCAATAGGTTGAAATTGTGAATAACTGTGGAACACGTTGAGAATTAACCTTTTGATCTCCACTTGAATACAATAATTGTAATAAACACCCCAGACCTAACATTATTATCGATACCACCCCTTGTATATGGTGATTACTTTTGATTGCATTACTTTTATACAGAACAAAAAGACAATGTGCTGCATTCAGGTTAGAAATAATCCATTCAGAAAAATTAAATTATATAGAACCTTATAATGTGCTTAGTAGAGAGATATTAAAAATGTGGGTGAATCACTCTGTAATTGTCTATTGCAAATTTTATGAAGCACTGAGTTATCATACTCTCAGTTTTAAATTGCATAGTGCCTCTGTACTAACCCGTGCTATCAACAGTTTGCCTGCTGTGTTTATGACTGTTCTGGTCAGTCATTCAGTGAAGCCCAAAGCCATTTGTGCATGCAAATATCTTAATGTTTACTCTGGACTAAAATCTTTCAAAATCAGAGAAGTGTTTTTTCCTTTTATCTCTGCAAAGAGGAAGCAAAGTTCATTACCAGTTGCTGGAATGATGTGTGTGCAAGGGACTTGCATATGGTATCTCTTCATTTAGTTATTTACTGTGATAAATATCTATAACATTACCACAGAAATTATAGATCATAGAATAGAATCATAGAACGAACCACTTTGAAAAAGACCTCTGAGATGATCAAGTCCAACCCTGCCATGGTTACTAGACCATGGCACTAAGTGCCACATCCAGTCTCTTCTTAAAAACCTCCAGGGGCAGTGAATCCACCACCTCCCTGTGCAGCCCATTTCAACATCTGATTACTCTTCTGTAAAAAATTTCTTCCTAATATCCAACCTAAACCTCCCTGGCACAGTTTAAGACCGCGCCCTCTTGTCCTACTGCTGGTTGCCTGGGAAAAGAGACTGGCGTCCACCTGGTTACAACCTCCTTTCAGGTAGTTGTGGAGAGTGATGAGGTCTCCCCTGAGCCTCCTCTTCTCCAGGCTGAACAGCCCCAGCTCCCTCAGCCTCTCACAGGACTTGTGCTCAAGTCCCTTCACCAGCCTCATTGCTCTTCTCTGAACCTGCTCCAGCAGCTTCCTGAACTGAAGGACCCAGAGTGGGACACAGATGAGGAGATAATTTTGTTATTTTTAATCTCCTTCTTGCTATTGTGAAATACCCTGTAAAGTATATTGCTTTTATTTAGCCTATGAGTAAAAGCTTTTTGAAATGTGTAAGGGTCTTAGGGAATGTTGTTATTTTTTAGAAAGAACATAAATATTTTGGATTTTCCTTGGTTTTGAGTGGAGTCATAGTTATTTCAGAGAGTGGGCAAATCAATTGTTTGTTTGTTTGTTTATGAACCCCATTCTTTGGTAATTTCCACTCCATTAGCCATGTAAACACAATATTAAGCTGTTGGTGATATATCCTGTCCTGTGGAACAGCCTGATATAATGATACCAGTAAAAGGAACTAAGAAAATATCCTGCAAAGTTTAGCACATCTAGATATTCTGTACCAAAATTTGGAACACAATGACTATTTCCTGGCTCCAAAGAATGTTTTGAGGAATTAAATAATTGTAGACATTAGAAATACTAATATACAAAGTTTCATAAGGGTATGGAATAGTTAGAGCTCATTTAATGCAAATGCAACTTGGTTTGTAATATCACCTATGTTATCTCATTACCGCCAAGGACCGAATGTACTTGTACTTGCACCACTGGATTTTTAATACACGTCCCTACTTGACTTTTTACAGGTCTGACAGCTGTGACTATACTACTTTTGTATCAGATTTCCAAAGTTTTGCTCCATCCATTCAAGGTAAAAGCAGAGCAGTTTGCTGCTCTTACTAGGAAAAGGAACTATAATCAAAGCAAACCTTCCTGTAGCAGACATAGATTATAATTCCCTCAGCATTAAGCCGTTGAGCTGTCCTGCCCTTGTAAATAAATATTGCCTGAGCTAGGGAAGTAGTCCTTTAAGCAAAAGCTAGGAAATTCCTCTTCATGTTTCTTTATATTCTGACCTTTTTCCTGTGTATAGGCACAATATTTTATTTATATGTCAAAAATTTCTGCACTTAGAAAATTCTGGTAGAGGACACTGAAAGAAGAATATAATGGTAAAGGGTAAAAAATTTGTCCAGTGGAAGAGACTGAGATATCTTTGGGAATTTTAATATTACAATGAGTCCTGTCTGAGGATTTTAAGATTAGTTTTGGATTTAAGCAGCAATGTAATTTTCACTCTGCCTTAAGGGACTTGTCAAAGGTCATATGGAGCTCAAATGGCAGAACAGGGAAGAAAATCCAGGTTCCAGCACAACATATTCTCTCCCAGAGATATTATGTTACAGAACTTTTTTGTACTTTGGCAATATATCCTTTCATGTGCTGTATTGTATAACCTGCAAGGAAGCAAACTACAGATTCAATAGTCCTTGCATGCTGAGATCCTCTTGAAACCAAAATCTTTAAACATTAGCTCTATAATGTATAATTATGATAGCACTAGAAAAAAATTTGTTTACTCTATATTTTCAATCTTTTAAAGGGTAAAACTATGCAGCATGATTACCTGCTATTTTGTCATTTTGAAATAAATCTGAGTTCTCTCTTACTCTACTTCTTATATCCTGATGGGAAGCATGCTGGCAAAGGACCAGTTAAGCCATTTCACAATGTCATTTTCATAGCTCTGAACAAATTTTCTCAACAAATGCAGATACATCCTCATCTAAGTTATTATATTAGCCTCCCCAAAAGGATCAATAAAAAGAAATACAAGTCCATAATCAGAATTTATGAAATTTATAACCCTTTTAACTGCAATAACAGTCTTTTAGAAACCAAATCTATTCAAGACTGCGGGGAGAACAGGGTAAGCTTGGGTGTATATGTGAGTCTCATGGCTTCAGTGTGTTTTATGGGGGACTTTCCAGTACACTGAAAGGAATGCACTAGCAGTTCTAGGGAACTGGATAAGCTGTTAAGACAAAAATGGCAAAAACTACTTATCCTTTAAATATTTACTGAACTTATATTTTCATTCTTCCAGGCAGTTGTCCTAGCAACATCCCTTGAAATTAAAATTATAACTGTTTTAAAGAGATGCAGAGAGGTGGTACTGAAAGTAGACAGGATGAACATACCTAGCTGCATAAATCTGAATTTTAGATCCTTCAAATCTTTACTTGTCTAACTTGAGGGTGTCTAATAATTGAAAATATTTGTCCTTCTGAAATACAGCTTTTATTATAACAAAAGTCATCTTTCTGATAAGTACCTCAGTCTTGGTGCAATGATGAGTCTAAAGCATACAGATAAGCCACATCACCCTGACTGAGATGCATCTTTAAGGTATTTTTCAACATTGTGGTTTCTCTTGCTGATTTTCGCAGTACCAGCTCTCAGCAGAGGAGTGTTGAGTGGTTAATCAACTGATCTGACATTGCCTGAAATAAAGATCTTATATGGGATCATTCCTTATGAGCTGAATTATCCAACTCCCCCTTCCATGCATTATTTTCTACTTCATATTTAGGAGCTAGTTGACTGGAGGACTTTGATTAAATGTAATAAAATATCTAAAATATCTAAAACTAAAATAAAAATGAGGAATAAAACTTTTTGCTTGACTTAGTTGATCAAGGATGTTGGATAAAAGCATGCTAATAAATCACAGCTAAGAAACAGAAATGTACAAGGGTCAGAGGCTGAAAATTTCAGATACTGGACTTAGAGACAATACTGATCTTTCACAGTCTCCATCACAGGATGCTTTAAACACATTAACTGCTTCACTAGTTTCTCACTTTGATTGTAAATTTACTTGTAGGAACTACTTCCTTTTATTGCAACACATATAATTTCAGTTGAGAAACTTATTTGAATAATTTTTAAATTGCCTTAGACAACAATTAAATTTCTTGAGAATGTAGGGGAAAAAAAACACAGATTGCAGCAATTTTAAAAATCATTTGATATACTGATTTTGTACTATGACACAAGAATTATTAAAAAAAATAAGATATTTTTAATACAGTAAATATCTCCTGCATTTATGAAGATATAAGGATATAAAGAGACAGCCAGGACAAGGAGTTAGTTACATGCTACACATCAGCTCTAGGTACATGAGCAACAAAACCTTCTCTAGACCTTGTGAATGCACCTCAGTGAGCTGCTAATCTACAAGAAAAAAACCCCACACTTTACTTCTGTCAGTGAATTCCAGAAACTGGAGTGGCCTTCACAAAGCAGGCAGAGTGAACACAGTGATTAGAAAAGTTTTTGACATTGTGTGTGTCTTTATTTTTCCCTGTCACTGAGAGCAGATCTGATATGTACCAGCTCCTTTCTACATCAGGCATATGGTAGCTAGACTCAAATGCTTTCCTGAAATATTGCTCTCATAAAAGAAACAGACAACTCCAAAACCAACAATAAAAACATTTTCACCAACTAAACATGTACACCTTCAAGTAAATGGAGTGTATGCAATTGCTCCCAATAATATTGTCTGTTAATACTTTTTCAATCATATGTATACAAACAGGAAAAAATATACTTTTCTTGATGTTTATTGTTACAACTAGGTATCACTATTCCTTAGGCATGTATTCTGGGTATTATTCCTTTCTTGCCAACTATTACTAATAAATGTTTATAGGCTCAATCTCATTGCAGCTAATGTTGGTAGCATAATAAAGGACAATATGGTTTTGTTTCTTTATGTATTCTTGAAAGCTTTGAGTTCACTTACATTGAAGTTCTGCACAATAAATTTTGTCAGTAATCTAAAAAGCAATTAATTTTAATGTATAATTAGAACCTGTTAATTGAACAGGAGATTTCATTCCCTGCTAAAAGTAGTAGAGAAACAGTCATAAAATATGAGATTAAATATTTTGAGATAATTCCATCTCATTAAAAAAAATCCCTAAGGATTTATCACTGATATAAATTTTATTAAAAATCTTGGAAAATTGGAGATGTTGTAAGGACAAGGAAGAAATTCAATACTTTCTCAGAATTAAAAACATTACAAGAGATGACTAGACTCATGGTTTAGTTTGTTTGAAATTTAAGCTGAGCTACTAATGAGCAGACTGATACTTGCTGTAAGTCTAATAGCTGGACTTGAGCTACAGCTATTTTCTTTTAGAAGAAATATCAAGCATTTGTTGTTAAAACTTTTCAGTGCAACAAAATCCCCTATAATCCTTTCAAATTATATTAGTGACTCATTTTTCTTCTTCCTACATATGAACCTAATGTCTCATTTGCATTTTTCTGTTTATAATTACCACCTTTTAGATCTTTTTACATTTGTCTATTAGGTCCAAAAAACCACTATTTTCAACATTCATTTCCCAACTAATAACTTTTATTTTCAGAAATATCTCTATGTAATATGTCTTACATATTGCATCTATTTTTTTCTACCTCCTGTCTTTCTTCTGTGAAACACCTTTAATTTTTCCATATAATCTGTAATGGGAGGTATCACAGCTCATCAAAACACCTAACCATGATGGAGGGTTTAAAAATAGAAGGAAATACATCAGATTTTGCATGTGTATTTTGCATGTAGTCTGTCACCTTCAAATCACTTTTTGGCTTTGACTGGTTTTCAGATATAAAGAGCTTTCATCTCATTTCATAATTTTTCAGATTTCTTACTTGCAAGGATGGGATGTTCTGTCCTGTGTACTTAGCTCCTACTCTTCATTATCACATTCTGATCTTGAATTTGCTTCATCAAAATAGATGTTGTCTGTACAGTTTCACATGTACAGTTGTCTGTACAGTTTCAATCCATATTGTCCGTATAATTACTTCCTATTTTTATTGAGTAAACTCCCTAAAAAAAAAAATTACTTCTTTTGTCACAGATTACAGATAAAAATTCAAAGAAATGTAGCCAAGAGTAAAATGTAAATAGTGATAGCTAACTAGATTGACAGAGGCTAATAATCTACCCTTCTTTTCCTAAACTATTAACCTAAGTCTTATATCAAGAATTAAGGGTTTGGTTTATTTTAGTATTGGGTAGAGCTATCTTATTTGCCTTTGAAAGAACTTTACAGGAAAGACTTTGCAAACACATCTATAACAAAATCAATTCAGTATTTGCATATTTCCACTTTATGTGAAATTGTTGAATAATTTATGAACAAATTTTGCTCTTATTTTGATGGACACACATATGGTGATGCAGGTTTGTGTGTGCCCAAATAGTATTTTCTTTTTAAGACTATCAGAGCACCTTTCTTAATATCCACTATTGTCTGTGCTCCAGCACTGCAATTCGAATGGAGACAAAGGTGAACTATTGACACGTTACCTTTTCCGGTGGGGAAACAGAAAGGTATTCTGAATGAATAGCAGTAGGATAAAACAAATCTTACTAAAACTAGTATAATACTGGGCGAACAAAGATAAGTAATACCCACGAAATGGCCTATATCCAGGCATTTGTTCATCAGTTTAATGGAAAAACTGCAACATATGACCTCATGGGCTACCCATCCATCCTCTTTCCCACAGCAGCTGGGGGTCAGGTTGCTGCCAAACAGATCATGTGAAATGGAGTTATCAGGTCTCCCTGCACCACTCTGTCTGTCAGACTGGAAGCAGAGGACTGGCTAGTGACATTATAAAAACACCTCTTTGCAAATACAAGTGCAATAATATTTCAGTTCATGTGACTTACAGAAAACAGATACTACCAGGTTGAGTCCTTTGCTGGTACTGTATAGTTGATGCTTATTCATTGCCAGGTTCATGTCAGTCAACTAATTTCTTCCACATATTTCCATTTCCTATTTCTCAAAAACTTCCATGTATAATGAAGAGAGTTTTGTTATGAGATGCCACTGAAATAATAGACAACAAATAAATGGGTACACTTTAGTTGAGTGGTCTATACACACATAATTAATAATTTATAGTATTTTTAAAAGAGTAGACTAATTTTTAAAAAATTCTGGTGGCTTTAAAATGGACTTTGACGACAACTGATGACAACTGATACATAGAATACTTAACAGCCAGACAATTTTATCTGACAAAGCAAAACCATTGTGTGAACGTGATCTCATCCATCTATGAGAAATATATTCCCTGTGGGTAGAAAATAGCAGTAGTTAGTGGGACACAGCAACATGACACCAATCAGTGCAAAAATTAATGGAAGTATTGAATGCAATGATATTGAAGGGGAAATTTTGATGAAAAAATTGGAATTTGACTAAGAAAATGAAAGTAATATCTTTGCTCTAAAAAAAAAAACAAAGAAAGAAGTTCTCTGTAATTTTAATATTTAAGGAGAAAATAATAACAATGTGTTTGCTATCAGTAGGTCTCAAAGGATGTGAATAAGTGATTCTGTTAAACACTCGAATGATTTGTACCATTAGATCTACAGACCCAGACCACTGAGCCTCAGCTGAGACAAAACAGTGATTCCACTGCCAATGACGGTAAGTGCATTATGTAGGAATTTCATTTGCTGTTGGACTCCAATACTCAGACACTGGCTTCTTTTACATCAGGTGGTGGCTGGAGGATTTGTAGATTTTTCGTCTCTCTTTTTTCTGGTAATTGTGGCTGTTGTCAAAACACTGGTTCTGTTCTAATGGGGGAATTGCTTGCAACAATATTCTCCAACACTTTGAGCAACTCTCTGTGTTAGCTATGCCTGTGACTTGCCTCACAAACTCTGCAGGCCAATTTCTCATCTCTAAAAGTTTTGACATAACACTTTCTTGAGATTCTTCTTGTATACACGGTTCCTATTTTAAGAGTGAATCCTTCAGGTGTACAATCATGACATTTTGTGCAGAAGAAAATGATAATCAATATTTTGATTATCATTGTCAGTATGAATCAATGATTTTTTCAAATCTTTCATTCTCTTTCAGGACTCAAATCTTGAACACAAAAGTTCAGTCACTTCAAGCAGTTACAGAAACATACTGAAAATGAAATTTTCTTCAATGATTATTAAATTGAATTATTTTTTCTTATTTGGTATTTTTTCCTTTCCAGAGCTTTTCAATGAGAGGATTTATGCACTGCCAAAGACTGTAATCTAATTACTATACCTTGAGCCTGCCTATAGTTTTCAATGTCTAACTTAATTTTTAATTTAGCTAAAAACTCCATTTTAAATTGAAGTTCTATCTTGTTTTGTGTCCCTCACAATAACACAGATGGAATATGACACTGTGAAAATAAATGACATTTTAAAGTTTGTAGCAAAGTAAAAAGAATTTGTTTCCCTCCTATAAGCTCTAGTCCCAGAAAAACAAAATTAACTGTGTTAATTTTGCTGTGAAGAAGTGAGAAATTACCTGAAATTTCACAGTTCAAATAACAAAGGGCCTTTCAAACTGTATTAGAGGCTAATATATTTTTAAAGAGCATTATGCTGTTATTAAATTGCATATGTTATTAAACTGCATATTTTAAGTGTTACAGTTAGAGACTGCTCCTGTTCTGCTGCACACACAGAGCACCAATGCATGTGTAAAGATAGAAAACAATACATAAGTTCTGAAACATCCAGCGAACTCCTGGTTTATACATTGTACCACTAATAGATCCTCCAAGCAAAAATGATGAACATAAGTTTGAAGGAATGAAAAATGGTAAAATAAATTGTTCAGAAATGTTTATTAGGAATAGAATAATTTGCATCTCTTGACAGAGAAAACTGTGTGAAGCATCCTCAATTTTGAAGATTGAAAAAGGACAATTGGAAAACACTCTTTTATCATAACTTTTTGAACTTTTCAGATCACTGCTCCCATTTCATGGCTACAAAGGTTTGTACCTCTCTGTATGATACCTGTCAGAGAACAAGAGTTTGACATTTTTATTTCTATGAAACCAGAAAATTTCTGTACAGTTTTGTTGCCTGTAGCTGAGTTTTAATAAAGCCAACAAGCAAGTTAGCTACTGGTAATGGGGAATTTATTTGTTGCTTCTTGGGATTGTGTAATCTTTGTTAAAAACAAATGTAGCCTCTGGGCATCTAGGAGGTAGTCCTACCTCTTTGATATAACCGCAAAGGACTCCTTGGATTCATTAAATCTAGTTTTCAGAACCAGAGCTGATTCTGTGGCCACTGATCTCGGCCTCGTTTGACACTGCTGTCTTGTAGCATGACTTGTTTCAGCACAACTTCACCAGAGAAACAGTACAGAATAATCACTCAGGCCCTTCAGTTCATTTACACATCTGTGTGACAGAGGAACCCAGCTGTAGGAGAAATGCTGTGGCACTTGCCCCAGAAGAGTTTCTGCTCATGCTAATGTCTATTTGATGTAGGATCTTACTGCAAAGTGAATTTACCTGGAGAAATTTAATAGAGTTGCGATGACCACTGTCTGTGAAATTGCCATTGGAAAGATTAACAGGATAACTCTTAGACATCATTACTGACAGGAACATGGTATTAAGCAAATTATAGTGAAGTCTCTGGTGTTTAAGTTTCCAGGAAGCACAGATGTACAGAGAGGATTTCTTGCACTGGGGCAGCTTAAATGTCTCAATTATGCTTTAGTTTCTATTACAGCGGCTCTCTGACAAATGTAAATCCCAGACAGTTGCCCACACTTATGAGGACATCTTTATCTTGGCAGCTAGAAAACACTTAAAATGTCCATTTTGACATACTGAGTAGAGATACATTTCTAATGGGATGCAATAATCATTCCACATAAGGAAAAAACCCCTGACTCCTGAGAGGTTTGAGGTTACTTTTTGTAGCTAGTGTTAATAATGAGAGAAAGATAAATAGAGAGGGCTTCTTATTTTACATTATTCCAAATCCTTTTCAGATATTTACTTAATTTGGGAACATTTTCTGACATATTTCACAAAAATCCCTGTGAATAGCAAAGGTATAGTTAATCAGAAAAATAAATAATATGATTTTGTTTATTTCCTTTCAGCATGCATTTAATTTTTAATTGCTTTTACTTTTCTCAAGTGTTCAGATTTACCAAAACATCTACTAACTTCTACTTTTCCTTTTTTGGTCCGCTGAGTCTTCTTTTCACTTTGTTTGCCAACCTCCACTTTTAAATTGCTGTTGAAATAGATCAAGTCTAACAGTTACAGATTTACACCTACTTATCTTAGGTTTTAATTTGGCAACAGTGGTGACCCCATATTGGTCATTGTCACAACTGAGGCCAGACTAAGCTGAAATGGAATCCTGGGCTGGTGAGGGAGGGTAGGCGGTGGTGGGGACCACGCTGGGTGTCCAGGGCATCACAGCATGCGCATCTTGACATGTACTGTGAGAACCCCCACGATACACAAGGTGAGCAGAAATATGTGAGCTGGAAGAAGTGCATAATACACACTACACATGTGGATATGGGGACATGCTTGTACCTGACTCTCTTGTCAAACCTAACATCTCCAATGCCAATGCAGGCTGTGGAACTACCACTACATTCAATAAGAATTGAAAGAGGATCTCACTTTTTGAATTTTACTCCAATTCTTTATTACATGAACATTTTCAGCTACAATGCCTCTCTGAATGCACAAATGCACAGTTTCTCATGTTTCAGACGTAAAATGATTTTAACTAAGAAGATATTCAAATTTTCAAATGAAAAAAGATCATTTGCCTATATGTATATTTACATCTATTTTTTTAAATTGAAATCCTTTCAGCATTTCTTTTGGATGTATCTTTATTTTGCCTTCCTGGCTCTAAGTTAATACTTCTAAGTCCATTTTCATGAGCTGATATTAAAATACTGTATAATACAAACCAATGATCTGATTCTGCACCATGTATCTTCAGTAGAAGCTTCCGTATGCAATTTTCATCAAAGTGAATTTCCCACTAACTGCAGTATCTTGTTCTGTGATTTATAACATAAACATAGTATGCTCTAGTTCATAAACACTTAATTTAAAATGAATTATACCATACCTATTAAAAATATATTGATCAGTCTTCTATAAAGAATTTCCACTGAAAAAAACCCAACTAGAACTATGCTCACATTTTCAGTTGTACTACCCAATCCTTCACCTGTGAACAATGAACAGAAGCTGATTATAACATTGTTTTACTACACTTTCCTATAAGGAATAAGTTGTTTCTATTAACTTTTAATAGTTATTTTCATACAGTAGTTTTAATAGAGATTCCTGTTTTGATACGTGATGTGAAGCCTAGAGACACAGAATATTTTTTGGCAAACTGAAAGTTTGCATATGAGCACATAAAACTTAAGTTGTAAAGATAACATTATCCCTCTATGCAAAGGATAAAGGCCATTATAGTTACTGAAGATATCTCATCTTCTCACTCCAATGTTTTTGATTTTCCCTAAGTGCCTGCAACCATGAAAACAGACTGTCATTTAGAAAAAGCGAAGCTATTTGTTGTTAAGGTACAAACAAGAGCTACTGCTGCTAGAAAATTCTTCAAAAGGATTACCAGGATCTAGTTCAAAAATCCTACATGCAGGCAACTCTTCATGTTGCAACCATCAAAATCCACATGTGAATCTTTGGAATTTACAAATGATGGTTATCTACTACCAGAGAAGGTTAAATCATAACTGTGTCTGTGAAATTCCTTGGCAGACTCAGTGAGTTCAGAAGTTCTTTTAATTTTAGGTGTCTGTCTTAAGACACAAGATTGTTGCAAATTTTTATTATCTTTATTTCTTCATGGCAAAATTTCTATTGTCTTTAGTGGTCACTATGATAGCAACATTTGCAAAGAAGTAATGTTTTAAGTGAGTGAATTGCCTGGTTCTAGGTATGAATCAGCTGCAAGAGCCAGGACAGAATGCAAATATTCAGTGTAGTTCAACTGTCATCTATAAAGGAACTATTCTTTGTCTGAAAGACAGCAGCCTCATTAAGTAGTCAAGATTAATTAGATATTAGTCAAGATAATTAGGATAGGATCATTATGGACCTGCAGGGAAGGAGGGTATTTATCAAGATGTACAATAATGACTTCTACATAACATTTAGCATCACACTGCTGGGTCATGAAGTGGGTGAAGTGGGTGGTAGATTGCCAGAGTCAGAGGTTAAAATATGGTAACCTAAAATGGGTCATTCTAGGTGTAAGAGTACTAACAGGTAACAGCCACTAATCCTAGCTATAAGATCTGTTGACTAGCATATAGTACCAGTCTTCAGAGTAACCTCCAATCATCATTAAATTAAGTAATGCATGCACATTAATTAAAATTATCTTAAAAATCAGAATTAATGCCACAAAGCAGTGTAATTAGTTGGCATTTTCCATTCATTCAAATGAGATTTTTTTTTCAATTAAAATGTTCTCTTTTGCTAAGTTTCAAAGAAAGAAAAGGAAGGAGAAGGAAGGGGAGTGCAGGGGAGGGGAGAAACACTGATATTTCCATTGAAAAAATATTTTAAAAATGAGATAATTTTAATATTTTCTTTCAATAGAAGTAATGAATTTTGATACTGATGTTTAAAAATTTATAGTATAAACTAGAAAATATTGTAAAATTCTTTTCCTAAAAATATCAACATGGAATTTTTCAACATGATTTTTAGTATGATATATTTGCAACATGTTAGCTGTCTTCTACCTGTCTTTCTGCATCAAAATTATTAAAAAATTATCCACTTCTGTGAACTTTGTCTTGTAAGTGACCTTTTTCATAAGCTTTTGATCTATTTCTGCCTCAAAGACATTTTGTTACAGTGTTTTACAGATATTAAAAAAATCAAATTACTTCCTCCTCCCCAAAACCAAAGCCAAGTGTTTCCACCATACAGCATTTTATTTTTAGGGATCCATATGAATAGCCTGATTTGCACAAGTGCTGCACACTCAGCATTATCTATCTGTGGGAATTGGATACTTGATGCTTTTTAGAAATCACAAGAGGATCCATTGAAAACTAATACTTAAGAGGAAGAAAACAGGATATTTCTATGTGAACATCATGCCCTTTTGATGAGCTATCTGAAATTTTTCGAGCTCTACTGTGCTACATAACACTTTACTACATTTGCCATGCAAAAAAGATTCAATGAAGGGCACATGAATTAGTTTAAATAGTGATAATTTGAACATCTGAATCTAAAAGAAAGAACATTTTTTCCTTTAGAAATTGTTAGCTGAAATAGTGCTGTATTACGCTATTCTCTTTGAAACTGAAGAATATGTCATAACTGTATAAATTTGAAATATATTCTAAAACTTCCACATTTTGATATTTAGAACAAATTGTTTTGTCTGTTTTCAAAAATAAATCTCTACAATGTTGGAAGAAGAGTTTGCTCTATCAGGTATTCCCTTCCTAGAATGTCTTTTACAGGTAGATGAAATAAATGACATGTTTTTGTCAAATGACACTGCTGCTGAAATACTGTGTAGTTTAACATTTTACCTATGAACCTTCTTCCATGACTGGTTGAAATAGTTGACACTTAAAGACATCTAGTTAGAAAGCCTTTGTAAAGAGCCAATGAAAACACTGTGTAGAGATCTGCACAGGTTGATCAAGGGCAACGTGAGCCTCAAGAGCCTCACAAGAGTTTGTTTCCCAATACTGGGTTCTTTTGGTATAGGCAGGTGAAGGGCATTAATAGTCTATTATATAGATCCCAGTGTACCTGTTGAAATTGTTTATCATAGATCCAGAAAAAAAGACTAAGTTCAGGGACTAGATTCTGACCCAGTGTTCATCAACATGAATTCAGAGCAAGCCTATGGCAGTCAATGGATTTTTATCAGATTTATAGCAGTGTAAGAGAAAAAAATGTGGTTCAAGGTCTTTCAGTGCACTGTGACAGAATGCAAAGTTCAGCTGCTTTCTTCAAGGATTAATTTTCTTTCAGCCTGTCCCTTCATCCAATGGAATTTGCATTGCTGATTCCTACCCTGCCCCTCAGAGGACATGAAAATATGTAGCTGCTCGTCTCCTTGTTCAGTTTTTATAGATTACTTTGATGTTGAAAATAAATCTCATTATGCTGTAGATCAAAGAGGGCAATTCCTTTCACCAAAGCAGTACAATAAGCCAATTAGCATTTTTTGATTTTTTTTTTTAATAATGTAATGCAGAGAACGTCATCATAATATATCTGTTGTGACTGGATAGGTCTGCAGTGAAACCCTAGGTAGCAGATTCAGAACTTGCCTTTACAGTTTTAGCAGTAGTTCAGCTGACAAAAAAATCTAGACAGAAGAAAATTAATGACTTCACAAAAAAAAAAGTAAATAGAAAAATATGAAATGAAGAAATTCCTTTCTTTCTAACTTAAAAACCAAAACAAATGTTCAAAAAGTTCTCAAAATTTTGTTCGCAAATTACTTCTTTCTTTACTTATTTTCCTCTTCTTAAATTAAACTGACCTAAATTGGTCTCAAATACAATTTCATAGTTAATAATTGAACAATTATGGTCTGAACATTTTGAAAGTAAACATGTTGGGCTTTGAAATTTTGAGTACATATTGCAAAATTTCAACAAATTAAACTAGATTCTGTAGTAATTCTTTAGATTGCAATTGAACAAGGTTTTGGTTATGATTAATATTGATTGAGCATGGACTGTAACTTTCTGATGCAGGTGATGGAGGACCCAACGAGGAAAGGTTGGACCTTGTACTAACTAACAAGGAAGATCTCATCGGAGGTATGAAGGCTGGGGGCAGCATTGGCTATGGTGACCACAAGGTCATGCAGATTAGAATCCTGTGAGGAGAGAGGAGGGCAATGAATAAGATTGCAGCCCTAGGTCTCAGGAGTGCTATATTCAGCCTCTTCAGGGAACTTCTTGAGAGAATCCTGTGGGAACATGCCCTGGAGGAGAAGGAGGGTCCAAGTGAGCTGGTTAATATTCAAGAATGACTTCATCCAGGCTCAAGAATACTGAATTCCTGTAGGGAAGAAATTGAACAAAAGGGACAGAAGACCTTCATGGATGAACAAGGAACTCCTGTCAAATCTCAGGTGTAAGCAGGAGATACACAGGAGGTGGACTGAGACCTAGCTGAACAGCAGAGATCAGAGGGCTGTGATCAGTGGCACAGGGTCTAATTGGAGGTCTGTAACTAATGGGGACCCCAAGGGTTAATACTTTATTCATCAGTGACTTGGATGAAGAGACAGAGTGTTTGCTGATGATACAAATCTGGGAGAAGTGGCTGATACTCCAGAGTGCTGTGCAGCCCTTCAGAAGGATTTCGACAGGATAGAAGGATGGGCAGAGAACAACTGTCTGAAGTTCAACAAAGGTAAATGCAGGGTCCTGCACCTGGGAAGGAATAACCACAGGCATCAGTACAGGTTGAGACCTGAGTTGCTGGAAAGCAGCTCTGCAGAGAAGGATCTGGGGATCCCAGTGGACAGCAACCTATCCATGAGGCAGCAGTGTGCCCTTTTTGGCCAAGAAGGACTGCATTAGGAAGAACACTGCCAGCAGTTCAAAAGGGAGGTGATCCTGCTCCTCTACTCAGCCTTAGTGAGACCACATCTGGAGTACTAGAGTGCATCCAGAGGAGGCCAACAAAGATGGTTAGGGGACTGGAGCATCTCTCTCATGAGTAAAGGCTGAGGGAGTTAAGCCTTTTTAGACTCAAGAAGAGTCAACTGAAAGGGGACCTCATCAATGTATCTAAAGGGAAGATGTTGAGAGGGTAGAGCTGGGCTCTTCTTGATGGTGCCAAGCAATAGGATGAGAGGTAACTGGCAGAAAGTGGAACACAGTGAGTTCCTTCTGAACATGAGGAGGACATTCTTTACTGTACAGGTGACTGTGCACTGTAGCAGGTTGCCCAGAGAGGTTATGGAGTCTGCCTCACTAAAGATATACAAAAACCATCTGGACACAATCCTGAGTAATATGCTCTGAGGAATTCTACTTGAGCAGAGAGGTTGGACAAATGATCTCCGGTGGTCCCTTCCAACCTTGCCATTCTGTGATTCTGTGACTGTTTGATGGATATGTTTTTTAACTTAAAATTTATCACAGATATCAGAATACATTGTCCTACCTTAAAAAATTGATATAGAATATGTCATGGATTGTTCTACTCTAACCAAGAAGAAAATATATACCTTATTCATTGATTAGGTTACCTATTTTTACATTTCCTTTATTATCTCCTTTTATGTTTTTTGTTTCCAGGTTTTACCAGCAAATCAGTTAGTTCTCAGTGAAGTACAGAAATACATTTTAGACCAATACCTCACTTCCCCTAGGCAACCACATGTATCAGATAATCTCACTTTTTGTTGGAATAATGACATGAATAGCACCATTTTAATTAAGATGAGAGTAAAGAATATAAACCAGGAAAACATTTCTCCTCACTTTCATAGCCTGTTAAGCATTAAACATTTTTGAAAGCAAGTCCACTCAGGGACATGAGCAGTAAGGAGAGACTATTTAACATTTAGTTAACTTTTAGCTGTTGAATGACCTTGGAATTTTTCTATCCTTGCCATATGTCAGCTCATATATTAATTGCACATTTTGGGAATAAAGAGAGATTTTTTCTGGTATTTTTTTGTAATGGTATTTCATTTTTAAGTGGACCTGAATACAAAGACAGGCATAAATCTACAGCTTCAGAAAGTGGCAGAAAACACACCAGACCTAATAAAATTCATGCCAAGTTGCTATTGCAGTTGTATACCTAAAGCACAACTAATAGATTGACTATTTCACCTGAAAATAAAAACTGTTGGTTACTACATGAAAGAAGCCTAATGCTTAAAAGGAGATGGATGATGTAACTGTTGCTATTACCAACAAATCATGGCTTGACGTGTCTTGCTTTTCAAAATGCAAATGTCCTGGGTACATCTCAGATAGAGATGAGTAAAGATCCAACAACTCTTTTGAGTTTATTTATACTGTTAAGTATATTTTCTTTTAGATGCATTATCATAATTTTAGTATGAGATCATTAATAACCCTTATACTATTTGATTTTTAGTATGTTAATGACAATTTCAGTGAAAAAACTTACCAGTAGGAATTTCTACAGATGCAAAAATATTAAATTGTTGCTAGACAATTTTAAAGAAAGGGAAAATTTGACACTGCATATCCCTAGAATTTTCTGAGCCTGAAACCTGAAAGCTATGCTCAATTAATCCCACTACCACATTCCAGAAACAAATATATCAGTGAAAACTCTGTTTCAAAACACTTCTGTTTGCAGGTCAAAATTTGGCTATCAGATGCTTGCGGTGAATTGTATGTGAACAATCAATCTACCAATAATTACAGACAGAAATAATATGATAATTCATCTCTATGCAAAAATTCCATGTCAGTCAACGGAAACCTGTTTGCAGTCAGTTTTTTAACAGAATGAGAAGTGATAATACAATGAATTTACTGGTAGTAAGTTCTTCATGCTAGTCTAAAGTCTGAATAGAATTATAAATCCTGACCAATGAATCTGAACAGAAAATCTGGTTTAAGAATTTTCTCATATATTAGAATTTGAAAATAATAAAATTCTGTAGAATAAAAATTAAAAATATGTAGTTTCAAATTAATCACAGGGAAAATAAAAAAAATCCCACCTTTGTAAGTAGGAAAGAAGTACAATTTTTTTATATTAAAGTATATTTTTTTCTGTCATATAAGCTGACGTATCAAGACTTTGCTGTACATGTAGACTGACGATTTTTTAGTATGATAAGGATGGCTGTCTATTTCTTCCTAGTATTTTGGAGAAATTATATTTGTCAGTTTTACCTAAAACATGAAATATGCAGGATCTAGTCTATTTTGTTTTTAAAAATATGTATTTATAGAAAATACCATGTACATATTAAATTAATATAAAATATGTAAGCCATCCTTTGGGATGACAAGTCTGGTCATAAGGTTATCTTTTCTCCTCTGAATCCACAGTGTATATGTGGTAGCAGAGCAAAGTGACCAACACAGACTTTGAAACATTTATGTGTACTTATATTACAGTGCTGTAACATGTTTCCTAACATCAAGGACTTTCATTTTTCTATTAAGTGTCATGTTGGGGTCTTTTGATGCATTAAAGCTAGAACAGAGCCTTCCAAACTAAATATATAGCTATTCAGCACTGTGAAGTGCTGATCTTGACTCGTTCTTAGCGCTTCTGAGTTGACTGTAAGTAGTTGAACAATTTCTATCAGCTCAGAGGACTGTGAGGTGCAGCCATAAGAGCCATTTTTCTGACTGTGATCACCTGATTAGTGTTCTCCCCATATATACACCCCTGAGTAAATGAGTTGTCCTCTTGCAGCTGTGCAGGAACGGTTTTTGTCAGTTTTTCTGTCACTTTTTGAACTCTGATTTATTACTGTTGATTGGTGAACTAACAGTAAGGACAAGGTATTTGAACTCTGCAAAACCCTTTCAAGAGTGAAGGGATTTTTTGTGGAGATAGACAAACTTTGAAAAAATTATGGAAAAGATTAAATAGAGTAGTAGGTAGAAGACTCTAGTTTTTGCTGCCTGTCTTTAGATTCTGAAATTTATGTGAGTAAACATGGAGAGTAAGATCAAGCTACCCTTCTAACAGTGAAGGTGTGCATCTGACTTCCCTGTGATGTACTGCTGGACCAGCTGCAGTGGAGAGCTGACTTGACATTTCTACAAAGCCAATATGAATTCATGATGTCAGTGGAAGCAGAGAAACCTTTCAGAGATGCTTTGACAAATTGAAATGACTCATGTAGAATAACTTTTCTATGACTGATAAGGAATAAACTTGGCATTTTGTCTGCGTAGTGCTTTCTTCCAAGATCATGTTCTTTGGAAATGTTCAAGCCTCTCTTGTTTTTATTCAGGTCTGGTTTTCTGCTGCAGCCACAAGACCAGTTTGTTGCTTATGGGACAAAAATAAGAGAGAGAAATTAAAATATATAAAGTCAAGAATTATAGCAACCCTAACTGGCATTGTTAAGTATTGAGTGAGTAAGTTTCAGAGACAATTCATCCTTTCAGACTTGTACTCAAACATAACTGTGTCAAGACAGAAGACTTTTGAATAGCCTGTTAGTAAATATAGTCTTCATCTAGAAGCTACTGCAGCTATTAGAACAGTTTAAAGTTGTTAGAGAATTTAATATCTACTGACATGAATATATTACTATGCATAGATATATATATATGCAGATACCATCTTTCTGGAAATGTGTACAATAAGATAATGTCATGCAGTACTCTCAGTAAAAGTTCACTTTTCATTTGAAATGGCACTATCTGCTTTCATTTTTCACTCCAAAAAAGGTGATTTGTTATCTGACACATTTTGTATGAAGCTTCTTTAATTGTGTACTTATCAGTTATCTTGTTCAATTGCTCTAGCTCTGTTATCCAAATGTAATGAATGATAATTGATACTATGTGCTCTGATATAAAACCACTGGAAAACGGTCAGAATAAATTCTGAAAGCAAAATATACAAGGTCATTATTACAAATGATCTTGGGCCTTTACAGGAACCTGAGTTTATATATGGTACCTTCTGTTAGAAGTACTGTAGTAGATCAAATACCTTTTTCTTTCCATAGGTAATAAAAACACAAGCAGAAGGAAATAAAGTTATGGAAATTAAAATCTCACACTTACAAGAATTTATAATCAGTTATACACTGATTTTGTTATACACCCTTACCTGGAACATATTAGAATGACCATGATCTTGCATATAAGAAAAAAAAAAAGATGAAAATAAACTCATGTTGCTGGCATTTGCTTATTCACAATAAAATAATTTTTAAAAGAATATAAAATAATTGTTTTTAGAGAAGATTACTTCACAAAACATAATTACTTCACAAAACAATTTTTATGGTGAAAAGAATCTGACAGCTAGATAGATATCTGGTTTTTGTAGAATATATTATAAATATATAAATAAGCTCAATTCAATTCTAGGATATTTATGGCAAAGGTAAGTTGTCTTTATTCATGTAATTAAAAATTTGATCTAGAAAAAAATTTTAACAGCTTACTGTGATACACTTTTTAGGTAGTCAGTATAACACCTTTAACGGAATTTTTCTTTTAATATATTGTACCTTAATATCTCCCTTGATCAATTTTCTTTTGTCCACCTGCCTTACATTGCCCTGGATCACATCATCTTCCTTGAATATTGAGGTCATTCATTGAAAGATTCATCATGTATTATCTGTAAAGTTTACCTGCCTTTATATGGAATTAGTGAAAGTTTCCATTACTGACAGATTCTGAGTTTTTGAAATCTCTCTGTATGCAAAATCTAATTTCATTACTGAAAAATCATTTGCAACTTAACTTCAGATTATGTATATTATGGAGAACTTTTAAGTTCCTACCAAATTCTCCATCTGGTTTGATTTCTAGGATATCCATTTTTTTGGTCCTTTTATTCTTTAAAGTACTGTAATGACTTAACCTTTGTCCAAAACAAACCCCAGAAAAGTTGGAATAAACTTTTCATAGCTTCTTATTTCACAGCAGTTTCCATCCTCTGTGGTGGAAAACTTTTGTGTAAAGTTTGTCCTTTCAATTGCTCTGTCAGATTTCTAGATTCTGACCTTAACTTTCTAGTCAATTATTGTCCGAGACAAAATAGGATACTTTGCTGGCTTAAAATGGTAGAATAAAACCTTGTATGAGTCTTATTCCTCCTCTGATGAGAGATCAGATATCTCTGACAAAGACAGATGAGACTCTACCAATTCAGTGGGTTCACTCCAGCCTATAATAGAGTTTCTTAGAAGTTACGTTCTAATGTTGAATTTTGAATGACCATTTTGTTGCTTTAACTCTTATTTCAACTGGTAAAATGGACCATAAAATCAGAAATCTCTGAACATAACCAAGCCCACCTATTTCACTGACATGACTAACATTTCCATTCTCCTTCACACCTCCATAAATAATTTTTATTGAGAAGAACCCACCTATTTTATGGCTAGGACAGTAAACAGATTTAAAAAGACATTTTCATTAGTGTATCAATAACCAAACAAATTCAGAATGAGAGAAATCTCATGAGTTTACAGTTGGGAAACACCTAACTACATTTTAAAACTGAATTCAAGTTCAGAAGTAAATTTGAGAGTGTGACTGCTGACAGTGACTGAGAACTAAATACTTGTAGTTATCAGCAAAAATTGTTTCATGGTTCTTGGAAGTTTGAACCACCACTGGACAAAAGAGTTTTTACTACATTTTGTCAGGTTAAAAAACTCTAGTTATTTCAAAAGAAGGAATACATTTAATGTATTTCAATGTAGAAGTTTAAATCTAATTTTAGCTGTTTTGATTAACTTTATACAGAAACATTTTTTTTAATAGGCAATTGCCTCTTTGACATAATTTAACCTTTCATAATTAAAAATATACCCTTAAATTGCCTGTTACTTCCCACTGAATATAACAGAATCCTAGAAAGCAACTAGGAGGCAATGTCCAGAATTCTACAGGATAATTTCAAACAAATTACCTGAGAGAAATTTCAGTTGTGTTTCCATTCAGTTCAGACACATTTTTATTCTGCCATTTTTTTTACCCATTTCAATGTAACCCCAGAAACACTTGAAAGCTTGACTACCACCATTTTGCAATAGGAAAACCTATTAAACACAATGCAAATTAAGTTTTATGTCTTTATGTAGAAGATCAGAAATTCTCTTTTCCATTTGTTCTCTAGCCACATTTTTTAAATTAATCTAATTACCTCTTTTTGCCAATAACTGGCAGTATATGAACAATTTTTTTGTTTGGTGTCAAGAACTGATTTAGATAATTATCTTACTCAAACTTATTTTAAAATAGCTTTTACTTAAAAAGCTATGCAATTAGACATTGAATTACTTTTAATAGGCTTACATTTTCAATTTTTGATTGTTGTGCTTTTTCTACTTTTAGCAATTTTGAACAGGTTGTCCAGTTATTTTACAATAATTGTAAAATGTCTATGCAGGTTTAACAGATTACAGATTATTTCAAAACCAGTAACAGACTGTTTCAGAACCATAAATGCGTGGGACATAACTGAAATCTGAAATGTAAGGGCACAGTCCAATTTTTAAATTTCCACTCTTGTAGAAAGAGGTGATAGAACATGTGTTATTTGGACCATTTTGGAAGTCACATAAACCAGATGCATATCTTCTAGGTATATCTATCTATTTATCTATCTATCTATCTAAACACCAGTCATTCAGTGTCGTTTAACTCTAATCCACTCAAAGGGATCTATTAACAAGAAAACAAGAACCTCAGTTACCCTCACCTTCAGGAGTAGGTTGTAACAACCATTTCAGACTTTTCATTATGGGCCTTTTTTTTTTTTTACTCAGAAACCTTCACATTAGAACAGGTAGAGATGAATGAGGGGAAGTGGGAAATTCAGCCAAGTTTCCCCTGTCATGGTGTTTTTGGTATGACTGAGCTATACTCATCTTGAGATTCCCAGACTGCGGGAACTCCCAGACTCCCGAAGTGGTTGTTCTCCACCCCTGCTTAATGCTCTGCCAACCTCCTGCACTTCCAGAGAATCTGGAAGAATATGGTAGTACACGAGAACTTGAGGTGGATTTCCCGGAATTGTTACTTTTTTTTTCAAATGAAGCACAACAAAAAACGCCAGCAGGGGTTAAAATCCCTAAAGCTATGCTTCATTGCAACATAAAGTAGGACAAATCTTCTGAAACACAGAACATAAACATCTGTGTAAGTCTGGCTCATGAATATTTTCTTCTATTCCATTTAAAGATATTTAAAGATATCCTTCCACTTCCATTAGTCTATTTTTTATCTCAATATGAACGGTAAAATTATTCAGTATTTTTTTAGGAATGTGTAGCACTTTTCATGTACCATTTAGACTCCTGGCTTTATTAGGGAACACTAACTGGTTTCTATCAGAGGAAGTTAACTTCACTCTTTCATGCTTCCATTGACTCCCTCTGTCTTTATTTACATGTCTACCCTACAGAAAACCAGAAATACAAACCCAAGACATACAGTTAATCAGAATTAGTTGAAAGCAGCTTTCTAAATGTTTTGTGAGATGAGATTTTTTGTGTATGTGTTTTTAACAACAATATGAAAACAGAAACTCCCACCCCATTCAGTACAATTAGCTAATTTCTTTTACTGTTATGAATCTGAATTTTGGGACAGGCTGGAAATACTTTGCCAAAGCAAATGTTAGAAACTGACTAGTAACTCTGTTAAAGGCTTGTGATGCAGTTGACAGATGTGCTGTGTCCCATGAGAAATTCCTTGGAGTTCTGATAATTTAGATTCATCTGCATGCACAGCAACAGCTTGATAGCATTGAACACTGAGACACAATATTACACCTTTTGTTTCTGAAGATTGGCCAAAGTATTGTAATGTTTTTAGACACAGTTAAGAAAAAATGGAAACGAAAGGCTCTGAAGACCTTGTAAATTCAAGTCATTAAAGTGTGACTGTTAAAGTGGAATTGATAGACTAACTGAATAGCTTATTTTCTTCATTATGTCATAGGGAGAAGAAACGAGTGTCATACTTGCAACCTGCTGATTAAGCAAAGGAGCATGGCTCATGGCCAGAAAATCATAAACTATTTACAAAGGCAGTAATTAAAATTAATGAAATGTTGAATGGGCTTGACTGAGTAAAGCAATCAGAATGGAGATTTAGCTTCTTTTCACGCTCCCTGGTATAATGGGATTCAAAGAAAACCCATTCCCATCGGAGCTAAGAGCAGGGATTATTTCGAAGTAGATTTCAGGTTTAATTCATGTTTGTTTAATTTCATAATGTTACAGTTTTTGCCTCCTTCACGTTCTAAGTGAATGTAGATGAGATGTTGGCAACATCAATCCATCTGTTCCTGGAAGCACTGAAGAAACTGCACTGTCTAGGTTGACTTTGGAAAACAACCCAGTAATTTTCATTGTCTTCTAACCCTTTATGTGTTTTCTAACCCTTTATGCATTTTCTAACACATGTAGAATTGTGTGTGGATTTCTGCAGAGTCTTTAAGAGGTCCTTCCATTTCCCAGATAGAACCAAGACTTCCAAGGACGGCAGAGATAAACAGTAAAATATGGTAAAGGAAAAGCTAAAGCTCGGGATGGGCGTGCAACAAATGCTGATAAGAAATCAAGAAATTTTGATCAGGAACTTTGAGAGTTAAGGACTGAAGTTCCTTTATAACTGGGGTAAGCTGTTGCTTCATTTTTTCCCCCTGATCTTTGACCATTATTACTGTTCTAATAATTACTATG
Organism: Manacus vitellinus; assembly: GCF_001715985.3. Lineage (NCBI taxonomy): Eukaryota > Metazoa > Chordata > Aves > Passeriformes > Pipridae > Manacus > Manacus vitellinus. Next base: position 23,485,602 of record NW_021940750.1, read on the forward strand.
AGTTAGAATTCATGTGTTTTCCAGAGGTGGTCTTCTTGTCAGCATATATCCCTTATCCTTCAACATACTTTAGGAATCAATCCATGGTAACCTAAACTCAGCTCAGCCTGATTCTGCCCTCAAGCTCTGGGTACATGCTCCTGACATTTCTTTGACCAAAACCTTGAACGTATCTTACTCTCAATAATATAATTGAAGAATAAATCCTCAGGAAGTGGGGAAAGTATGAGGAAGAGGGGAAAGCACGGCTGTGATAGTAAAAAACTTGAATAGTTGATTGTTTTTAGTATTAAATATGGGATATTTTGTCAACAGCACAGTATTTTTTCTCACAATTTGCATCTAACCAGTGTAAAAAAAAAAAAAAATTTCTCTGGAAGCAAAATATAAATACCTCAAATTAAAATTTGCTTTGTTTAAAGAAAACTTTTAAAAATCCAATGAAACCTTGAATTATCATGTAGGGGAAAGAAATACACTTTCTCCTGTGATAGGCAGAGTTTCCAGGATTATAATTCGTACATTGCTAGGACTAATTAATTTAAAAGAACATTCTATATAACGCATAAATCAACAATAATTTTCTCTGAAAGTTCAAATATTTCAAATGCTAGTTTGTATATAATGCAAATAAATAACAACTAATGCCATATATATACATATGTAAAAAAATTCCATGTACTGGAGTCCCCCAGGAAGGATTAATTAACAATATTTCAATAATAACTGTGCTTAGCCTCTTTCTCTTGTTTATTCTAAGATATCTTTGAAGACCATTTCCAGTGAGGCAACTCAGGACTTCCAAACAAGATGAAAATAATTGTCGTGTAAAACTCATGGGAAAAGGAAGGAAATTGTGCCAAATAATTAGAGAGTTTGCAGAGCCTGTACTGGATTGTTAATGTACTAATTAAAAGAAGCCTGTTCATAAGTGAATGGTTACTTAGCAACGTGTGATTGGCGGTCATTACACAAGACAATTCAGTTATCATGTTAAAATGTAGACTGGCCACAGCTGTAAGAAATCTAAGACTTTATATTGTTTATGAAGACATAACTTATGTCAACAGAAAACACTTGGTCTTTCTCACCAAAATGGTAGAAATCTACTTCCTCAAACAAAGTAATGAATAATGGCTAAAATATCTCCTTTTTCGTTTGTAAGTCAATCGGTCATAGTATAACAAATTCTCATCTGTCAGAAACAAAACACATTTTCATTTTTGTACCTCATAGAAGATTTTAGTGACAATTTTTTTCCTGATAATTTTTTCAGAAAACACTACTTTTTATTTTTAAAAACATATTCCTTAAATACTGGCTCTCCTAGCTGAACAAAGTATCCCTTCAACATGTATTTCATGCTGACATTTTAGACACTGAATGTTGCTGTTGTTGAAAAATAATTACCAAAGGCTAGCATTTATTAATCATATTGCCTTACTAATATTCCACATATCTCTAATGGAACTTTCACTCCCCAGTATTTTCTAATGCAGTTGAACCCTGACACCAAGGATCAAGAGGCATATTTCAACTTGAGATAAACTGGGATAGATCCACTAAATTGCTACTAGAAGAATTTGTTCCAAATTTATGGCTGTGTGTATTTATGGGGAGAATCTTACCCATGGGAATACTCCTTTGTCTTAATGAGGTCACTTAAGACATTTATAATGCTTAAAATAATTTCCTCAAAGTCAGTGCACAAAGATGGGATAGTAGAGAATGTGCCACTGGCTTGTACTGGGGCAGGCATAGAGCACGGTCTGATGTAGTACATGTTTTCTCAAGATTAAGTCAGTCGCTATTGAAGGCAACAAAAAAATTTTGAGTGGCTTGAACTGAACTTTTAAAGTTTGGGCTAAGTCTTATATACACTAGTTTCAGTTATGATTATACTAATATTACCTCTTAAGACAATATTATAAAAGAGTGTACTTGATAACAGAATTTAGTTGTTAAATTTTGTTTCTGTCAGTCTTTTATTTTCAAAGACTGACTTTATTCCTTTCGAAAGGAGGCTTCTGGTGCACCCAAGTGCATTCAAATTCATGGTGACATCCAATTATGAATATCTTAATAACCAGAAAAAAATTCACATTGGCCATCTACAAGTATTCTTTTCAATAATATAAATTTTGCCAAATTGCTTACAGAAAATAATTTTCATTGTGTGGTAGATAGAAAGAACAATTTATAAGCAAGTCTGAAATAAGAATCTGGACCTAAAAAAGAAAGGAATGCTTTTTTTAAATTTTATTTTAATTAAATAAATTGATGTCATTTCATGTTTTGAATCATTATAGTCCAACACATTTTATAGAAAAAAGGGCGGAGAAACTGACAGAATAATTTTTTGTGCCCAAGTTCTTGCTTGTCTGGTGCTGAGTAGTCACCGAATTCAAAAGGAGTCAAAGGTAATCACCATTTTATAAGATCTACTTTTTATCTTAGTTATGCATGGCGGAAATTTTCTTTTTTCTCTTTGTCATCCTGAATAGCTGCCACAACAGGATTAAGTGCATCTGTTTATATGCCCAATAAATAATCAGCAACTGCTGAGTTGAGGTTACATTGATACATATGCAAAGTTTATGTATTTTCTCCTTGCATTTGATCTTTTTAATGGAGGCAGCCTAATATTATCCAATTAATCTTATGCAACATGTTCAGCACACAGAAGGTTTAGTTTTAATTTACTAGGTCATGAGTAGCTGTAGCCTCTCTCTGCTATGTGTAGCATTTTGTAGCCATAAATTATATGGTAGCAATTATCCATTAAAATGTAACAAATGCTTGCTTTCTGTGTCCTGAATTCAGAACAATTGTGAAACTGAGAACAAAGGTGCTTGAACAGTTTAGTGCTCTATGGGTCTTTTCTCACAGCCAAATTATGTTTGTGCATTTTGATTAAATAATCCCAACAACAAATATATATTTCATGTATGAAAGTGGTATGATTAAAGGAGATAAAAGTTGTGTATTTTTTATTCCCTCTCTTGAAAATAGGAACCCTGGCATCAAAATACACTTTTGGGAAAAAGGAAATATTCATATTTTGTATGTAATATGTTTTTTATAGTTTTCACCACGTTTTGATATAGGTCTGAGACACTACAAAAATTCTGGAATGTCTGTCTTGGAAAAAAGAATTTTAAAGAACATGAAAATAACAAATAAATCCCAGATAATATTTTATCCTATTGTCTATAATTTTGGTCTGAGTGGTCATATTGCAGCCTTAAAATGTCTTGATAATCCAGACTAGGACCTGGCTCTTTCCTGACCCATATGCCTGGCCTCCATCATGCAGCATACAGAGTATAGGGCATGCTGGAGTGTCACTTTGTCAGGGAGTTGGAATATTCCAAAGGCACATGTATGACTCCTAAAGGGTGGAATTGCTCTCAAATCCTGTTGCATAGACACAGTCATAAGTAACTTCTTAAGGTCATTAAACACACTACTTGAACATGTATGACTACAAAAATACATTTTTAATATTAAGGATATTTCTGGACTCTCTTAGAGAGTCCCTATATGTATTATCTGAGAAATTTTGACACTATGCTGAAACAGTCATTTTCAGATTTGCATATTATGGTCTGCCATTCCAGAAGCAATTATGGATCATTAGTTTTAATAAGGAAAAATTAGTTGGCACTATGCACAAATGGCATCACCTACACAAATGGCTTTAGGGAGCTGGAAAGAATTCTTTTTTTCCATCTGTGCTTAGAGTAAAAGCCTGGTCCCCCCTGAAATTAATTGTAATTTGCAATTTTCTTCACTGGGGCTAGAATTTCATGCTTGACTTCCTATACTTTGCATTTCCAGCATTTTCTCTTGCCTTACAGGTATGCATGCACTTGTTCCATGATTCTTCAGTCCTCAATTTGTATCTCATGCTATAGGTGTACTGTGATAACTCACATAATTCATAGCAACACCTTTAGGGTATATCTTGGAACTCATTTGGCAAGAGTATGGGTAATATGTATTTATCACTAGGTATTTACAAAACACAATTTCCAAGAATTAGATACTCATTACACAGTTAACAGCAACATACCAAGTCAAAGACCTTTCCTGTAAAGAGAAACCTTAGACATAATTAAAGGACACTAAGAATGAAAATTGTGGATAAAGCTGTGAATGTAGAGAAGGATTTCTGCCCTCAAAAATCTTGTACGACAGTAGAGAATAAAGGTAATTTGCCATTCATGTTTCTTGGGGTTATTTATTTATTTTTTAAGAGTTAAAACCAATTAATATAATTATTTTTTATTAAAATGAATCTGATTTTAAACTGGTTGCAAATTATTTTTCTGAAAATGTGTTATAATTCAAATTTAAGTAACACAAAGGAGAAAAATTATTATGTTGCATGAAACATCAATATGTAGCAAACACAGTGTTACAGAATTTGCAACTTAATTTGTACCTATCATCAGGAAATTTTGTGACCCTTTGAGTGAGCAACTTATGTAACTAATCAAACCAGGAGGAAAAGTCAGAGCAATGAATGTTAAAGTAGAATTCAGAGTATGAAATATAAGTGGCCATACAGGCAATTCCTCTAATAAGGAATAGAAGATTATATTCTGAAAGCAAACTCCACATGGTATACTGAGCTAAAGAATTGGAGACAAGACTCTAAATCATGCTGCTGACTAACATCATAACACTTTCCTACTTCTGCTTCCCTACTTATAATATACAGTTTGATAGTCTTCCAAAGATTTTGAGACAAATAGCATTGTATCCTAATCTGGAGAGGATATCCTGGCAAGGACATCTACTATTACTCACTATGTTGTGGCAGTGCTTGAGTTCTGTAGTCACGAGTGGATGGCGTTCTCTGTGAACTTCTGAGTCAAAGAAATGAAAAATACAAAAGGATAATGGGAAAAGATTGTACAGTAGCAAAGGAAGTACTTAGTAGTTTTTGATAAATGCCTAGGAGGATGACACTCAGCTTTGCCAGACGTTCAATTATTTTTGTGTTACAGGATATCCACATGCTGCCACCTTCTGTCACATGACGTGGCTCACTGTGTGTATGCAGTACAACCAGACTGGCTGTATGCAAAAGGAGTATGGGCAGTTAGTCAAACAGTGAATGGAAGTGATTTGTTCCACATACTCAAATGAACATATAGAATTTTCCCATAGTTAAAGTTCTCAATTGACTTCTTATTTTGGTCAGTGGAGTAAAAAGTAGAGGACATCCAGATCTGAACTGTAACCACCTTGATGCTCTGCAGACTCCAGTTCCTCAGGTCTCAAAAGTTGAACAGTAAATGGTTAGAAGACTTCTGTATGCTTCCTCTTATCTTTTCAAAGGTTTCTTTCCCTTTGTTCTTTTGTGTGAAGATGCCCAGAAGAAGATGGAAGAAGAACTGTGAATTTTCAGGAGGAAGGAAACCGAGAGTGAGAACGGAGTCATAAAAATTATACTGCTAGATGCCAATCTCTGAATGTTGCGGTAGGACAAACTGAAGTCATGCATCTCACATGTAATAAAGGGGAACTTGAAGACAGCCATAATATTTGTTTGTTTGGTTGGTTTTTATCTGTTAAAGTGATCGTTGCTCATATTGCTGCTAGGAAATGTAACTGGTAGGATCTGAAGCAGCTCAGTTGTTCTGGAGATACCAGGTGTCTTTCATGGTCCAACCTTTTGTTTTCAAGTGGGTCTTAAAACCAGCATTTTTCTATTTTTGACATTTCTGTGTTTTTCTGTATTTTTCTTTTTCAACCTTAAGAATATTATTTACCAGGAAAGGAACTGTACTTGATGTGGTTATGGTTATTAGCAGAAGACTTTTAAAACCTGGGGAAAAAAAAAGAACTTAATAAAATTAATACTAAAACTAATTTTATTTACATAATACTCTCCATTGCCCTTCTAATGTGCCTAAGGACTGTCTAAGGAATTTTAACCACAGTCAGAATAAAACAGAATTGTGATGGTTTCAGTCTAGGCCTTCCTGGAAACCAGTTTGTAACCAGGAAGGAACTGGGAAGGTGACCAAGGAAGTATTCCATGCTATTCCTTTACGTAACCTAGGGTATAAATAAGGCTTTGATAAGAGAGTTCGCTCTCTTCTCTTCCGGCGAGATTGGAGAACGGTGGTCCCTGTCTGGGCCTGGCTTATCTGGAGCTGAGGCCTACAGTAACTGCTGTTATCGGCCACGCGTGAGGGGGGAGTGCTGGGCCGTGTCCAGACGTACTGCTTTCTTTCAAGGGAAGTGGTGAGCTCTTGCCAATCCTTCAGCTTTGCTGGGTTTTTAGATTGTGTAGATCTGTTTTGTTATTTGCCCCTTTTCACCCTATTTTATCCTTTTCCCTTCTCCCTTCCCATTTCTTGTTCTATCTTAGGGTCTCGGGCAATGGATCCCAGTTGTCGTGCTTCGTCACCATAATCACTGAAGATGAATAAACTTCAAAAACTGAATCTGAGCAGTTAAGTCACATGTTTATCTAGGATTTATCAAAACCTACTGATGGATGGGCTTATTTTTAAGCTTTTGAACACCTTCCATTCTGGTCAAGTTGGGTATTATATGAGAGTCACCTGTAAGTACAGAGAAATCTACTTTGCCTGGGGTTTATTAGGACTTATAATTCCACTCCAAGACAAACTTTCCAATGCAGAAGTAGAAATTAAAAATAAAAGTCAAAAACTGCATGAGAAGGAAAAAAACCTGACCTTTATTGCTGATGTCTAGCCAAAGGCATTTGATGGAGAAGTCAGAATCTGTATTCATTTCCAAAGTTCACAATGAAACCTCAGTCCTGGACTTTGGGAATACCGGTTGGTAGTTAGTTTAAGCTATTCTAAGTAGTTATTTTTTTATAAAAAGCCTCCAATAACAGAGATTTTCTTAGCTTCTTCCCTGATACTCTATCCATAGTGAACAAGAAAAATTATGCTTATTTTTACAGCAAACTTTTAACTTTTTAACTTTTTAAAACTTCTGTCATATCTTAATTCAGTCTTTTTTTTTTTTCCTTATTCAATTTGTTCACTCTTTTGTCCTATATCTTTGGGCATGATTCCTTTGGTAACAAAAAGGAAAAACTCCAGTTGAGTTTTATTGTTTTTGTTTTACTTTGTTTTGTTTTGTTTTGTTTTTTTTCTTAAAATTCATAGACCCAAACTCAGTCTTTTAGCTAAGCTCTTTAATAGTGTTGAGTGACAAAAGCAATAAAACAGCAGGAGTATTTAATATGTTCCATGTGCAATATGACTGTGTATAGTCTGAGTGGGTTGGTTTTCTTTCCTTTTCTATTTTTTATTGCCTGAGTGTGAGCTCATTGATTAATGATTAGTGCATTATAAGTATAGTCTTCAGAAAATTTTCTGTATAATTGCTTCCTTGCCATTTGTTTTCATCTTACACTGTGCAGTGAACTATATCTAGTTAAAAGAGAACTCTAGTTCTTCTTAAACTAATCCTAAGAAGGAAGAGTGAATTCTAGAGTTTGGATAAAAAGGAGTAAATAAGAACATTACTTGATCTTGAACTTCAGTGAGTTGCCAGTAGCCTTCTCTGAAATAAGCAGGTCAAGTAATACTGTTGAAGACCAATGACAGCACAAAACACAGAGTGTTCTAAATCCCAAAATATTACCTTTCTAGGATAATGAACCTCTGACAATGGAAACAAATTCTAGCTGGCAAATAATTTCCTTTCATGCTAGTGATGTATCAAGAAATCAAATAAATTAACCACAAAACAGTCAGCAGAATGCCAGGTGTGAATTATAGGAAAAATTGCAGGATGCACAATACAACTGGACTTGGGAAAGGGTATTAAGTCACAAAGATTTCAAGTTTTAAAAAATGGATCTACGGGCTACAACCATTTACATCCTACTCAGCCTGGGAATTAGATCTTGATGATGTATGGTAGCTATTAAATTGTGGAAAGGAGGGTTATGATCTGATCCCTACAGAGCCACTAATTGAGTTGTTCCTATATTAATGGATAAATGTAGAATATAACCATGGAGACTAAAGAAGATCTACAGTTCTGTATATGATGGGATAACCACAGACTCAGAGCAAATTTAGCATTTATTCAGCCTCCTATGATCCCCATCCTCTGGTAAGATTTCAGCTACTTTAGTAAATGATGACAAATGCTAGAAGCCAAGATATGTGAAGAATGAAATTATTTTTTCAAAGTTAATTCCTCCAAAGAATCACTACCTTAAAGGTTACTGTCAAAAGCAGCTGGATTGAATTTTACTACATACTGAGGAAGAAGGAGAGATGTGTGAGAGAAATATGTGATATATTTTCAATGAGATTTTTCTTATTCTTAGGTACATTGTGTTTGATATTTTTTGCAGCACATAGCTTTGTGTTTTGCTAAGTAGGACTGAATATAGTAAATTTAATTATTTTTGCTGCCATGATCACATTGTTTTTACATATTCAGTCATTTTATCTGTACTTTTTTAAGGATCAAGATTCAAAGTCAGTGCTACAGAATTATGAAAAATACCGTGAGGGAAGAAAGCTTAAGAGGTCATCTAATTAAACATCCAGCTCAAATCCACTTATAAGGCACAAACTGTCTAAAGCAAAAAAACCCAAACAAACACAACCCAAAAAACAAAACAAAAAAAAAACCCAAAAACCCCTAAACAAAAAAAAATCCCAAAACAAAACAAAACAAACAAACAAAAAACCAAACCCCATTCTGTTTTCTAGGACAAGTTTCAAAACGAAAAGAAGCTTTCCTTTCATGTCAACAACCAATACAACAATCTTGTGCAGATAGACTTGCTGCATTTCAAGCAAAAAACTGAATTAGGAAAACCAACACTAAGAATGAAATGTCAAATTATCCTGAGATTGATATAATGCAAATTGTTTATAAATGTTTTCATATTATTTTGTTTCCAAGCATGATTAGGAGTCTAGAGATTGTTAAGAAAAATAGGTTAAAACTTATTTTTAGTTGCTCTGTAATTCACTTTTGTTATTTGGCTAAATTTGACATTCCTTCATGTTCTTGATTTTGTTACCTTCAGAAACACACATTTTATGTTAACTAGTCTGCCAAAAAATTTCATATCAGTTGTGTTCTTCAGAATCTCCTGATGGAAATCCATGATCTTCCTGTGTGAAAGAGTTTGCTTTGGATTGAAGGTACAACATTTAAACTCCAAATCTATCCCTTTGTGGGTAGACTTTTGAGAAAGACAAAACACAAGGAACAGCAACTAATAAGAGTACTAATAGAATTAACTCCTTCGTCCCTTTTATATTTCTTCTGCAGAAAGTAAAGCTAATTTTACATATTGCTTCTTCTCATAAATACTTTGCAGATATCACCTTCCGACAAAATTTTAAGTTACAACTACAGCCCAACCACTTATTTTAGCCCTGGAGTGATTCCACAGCTGTTAATTAATCTCAATGCTACTTGTTAGACCTACTGATGAACAAATTTCTGAAAGGCCCTGGGAGCAAAAAGTGCCCAATTCTGGAACATCTGCAGCTTAGGACCTTTGAAATGAGGAAAACACTGACTCAAAAACAAGCCTTCTGGCTTTAGCCAGTGACAAAATACTTGTCACATTTCAAAATTTAGAAAAATCTTAAAATTTGTGAACTTCCAATGTCAGATAGAAAATACCACGTCTGTGTACTCAGCTTCTATCAGTTCTGTCTCAGTGAAAAGCAATTGAAAAAACTAGAGCAAAACTACTAGTGAAAACTACTTCTGGAAAAGAAATAACACTGCTATATTCTTCAGGTTTATTGTACACTTTCTAATACTATCATTTTTAGTCCAATGACTTTGAACAAAGACTCAGTGTTATCTACCTGTGTGCAAAGCAGTTTAGATTTCCAGATGGCCAGAAAGCCCAGTGCTACTACTCATGCACAATGACACATAAGTCTAGGACACTCCCATAGATGCAACAGAGAGGCATAGCAGTTTATCTGATATGTGGATTATGTTGGATCTGCCACCATTCTGAAATGAGCTAGGCAGATGCAGTTCAACTTTCCTTTTGCAAGTTTATGAAACAGACCAGTCATGTACAGCAAGAGAGAAGAGTTGCACAAATCAATTCTACCTTTTGCCATTTGCAAATCAATTCTTCCAGAGCAATTGTGTCCCTGCTGTGCTCAGTTCTTCTCAAGAGATGATGTAATTCAGAATTGGTCTCTCTGTATGGAAATGGCAAGGTGACAGAGAAGCTAGACTGCTCATTCCACACAATAGAAATTAAATCACTAAAAAGAGTAAGCGGCTCTAGTAGCCAAATTTAGTGGTTATTAAAGGCCTGTTTCTGTTAAAGATATAAGCAAGCTTTGAGAGAATTTAGTTATGTTCAAATCAAGCAATTTTAATTTTGCCTTCCTAACAGCCAATGTTTTTCTCAAATTCGCTTAAATGTTATTTTGAGAAAGAGGTAGTTACAACCTAGTTGCCTATCCATCCAGCTTCCTGGTATCACAGTATTACCTGAGTCTGAATCTATAGACAAGAAAACTTTTTTCTTCTTCTTTGTACTTATTATCAAAATGGGGTTCATTAAGATTCCCATTCAATTTTTGCTCTCCCACAGAATTTGTCCAGAGCGCCAATCCATACAGACTGTTGGAACTGTAGGATAGAATTGGGTCTTCTTTTGGACTGCTGGGAGAAGTAGGACAAACTGTGTCAAAGAAAACTTGTGGTGTCTTGGGCTTCATTAGGAGGACCATTACCAGCAAGTTGAGGGAAGTGATGTTTCCTCTTTTCTCAACACTGTTGAGTCCATACCTGGACTACTGTGTCTAGTTCTGGCCTGCCCAGTACAAGGTAGAAATGGAGCTACCAGAGAGAGTCCAGTGAAGGCCCACTAAGTTGATGACGGGGTGGGAGCTTCTCTTCCATGAAGAAAGACTGAGACAGATGTGACTGTGGAGAAGGCTCAGGTTGGGGATCTTATCAATGGGTACAATTATCCGAAGGGAGGATGTAAATAAGTGGATCCAGGCTCTTTTAGATGGTGCCCAGTGACAGGAAAAGCAGTAACTGGCACAAACTGGAACACTAGAGGTTTTTGCTAAATATCAGAGAAAGGTTTTTTGATGTCAGGGTGACAGAGCACTAGCACAGGTTTCCCAGAGATGTTGTGAAGTCCCCATCCTTGGACATATTAAAAAACATGTGAACATGGCAATCTGATCTAGGTGGCCCTACCTGAGCAGGAGTTGTTGGGGCAGATGACCTTCAGAAGTCCCTTCCAAACTCAACCATTCTTTGGTTCTGTGACACAAAACTGTAGGAAAGCTGTAAATTCAGATCCAACTTATACCAGATTTTTGCTATTAATATGAAGGTTAAAGTCTCAAACATTCCCCATGATTCATACACAATCATTGCATTGAACTTTCAGACAGACTTTTTCAAAAGTGAAATATGTCTTGATCAATGCTAATATTAAAGAAATATTTTAATTTGTTTACTTTTCACTGTGTTAGATCAATGCAGAATTGTACATTCATTTAAACTGAAAAAAACCCCAAACAAATATCCAAAGCAAAAGTTTCAGGACAGGTTCCAACATACTTAAGACGTGCAATGCGGAATATCACCAGTAAGCACATTGTCTGAAGTTATTTGTTAAATTGCAAATAACTTAGCCTTCCCAAATGTTCTTACCAGATAATGGAGCTTTCAAATTCAGAGAGTAGGTACTTTTGCCAGCACTCACATGTATTTGCAACATCTCTTTGATATTTTGGAGACAAAACATCCGAGCTGAGGAAACTGTAACTACATCCAGCTGGTGGAAAACCTAAGAGCTTTTTAGTATGACTTTTTGATCCCCTTTCCTAGTAGACCCTCTTCTAAATCATGATTCTTTGAAAATGCATGTGGAGGGTCAGAGTTTATTCTGTAGGTCAAGCATTCAGAAGAATCAGTATTGTCTCAGCTTCTTTATCTTCCTCAAGTGTCTCTGCTTTGACTGCTTTGCTTTCACCCGTGAGAATTATCTGGACATGGAAGATATGCAACACAGAATGAAGAAGCATTAGTTTAAGTTACTAACTTATAAGTCTTTATAGATAAGCAGTCTTGAGATATCATCAAAACTAATACATTCAATGGCATACTTTAAAAAGACCCCTGAAAACTATTCTATATTCAACTAGATATGAGTGACATAGTAATTGCAGGATTTTCACAGTGAATCTAATACTTCAGCCACAGGGACAAAATGATATGCTTATATAAGTTATGGCAATTTCAAAAGGAAATGGTTTATAAAGAGTAGAAAGCATCATGGGTAACAATGCAAATTACCATGTCAGTAACCCTAATTAAATTTAGTTGAACTTACGGTGTGGGATAGTGGCCAAAGGAAAAAAAAAACTTCATTTGTTTTGCCAATCTCTTATAAAGTGTGCCACATTCATACTTTCTCCCTTTCCTTGCATGCATTGTTAGAGATCTGGAGCTGCCTTCCATTCTAATGTGAAAACAAAACTAAGTAAAGCCATAGAATTACAGGCTTTCAAACAAAAGACCTAAACTAGCACAGAATTTCTTTGGTTCTATAGACTTCAGAGCTGAAGCCTGACGACTACTGTGCTAAATTCAACATCTTCCTCTTTTTGTATGTGAATCCAGAAACATAATTACTGGTCTGTCCTAAGCCTTATAAGGGAGGTAAGAAGAAAGAAAAAAATGTAATACAATTGGACATTCTGTTTCTGGGAAAAAAAATCCTAATGAATTAGGTGTTTTCATTTATATTTCTACTCCTGTATGTATCAGATTAGGGACTCAGTGTAGTATTCTCATGCATCTGCAAGCTATGGAGCAAGTACATTAATAGGTAAGACAAGTTATTTTTTTATACTGACTGTTCAAAAGACATACCTTAAACCCCAACAAAACAAATATTTTTTTTGCCTAAAGAGCCTTTTAAAAATGGTTAGTAATTTGAATTTTTGGATATAAAATACTTGGTTGAATGATTTTTTAAATGAAAATTAATTTTGGAAATAAAACTACAATCTGATCTAAAAAAAAGGTTGAGATGGTGATGACCAAGCTACCTACATTTCTCAAAATCTCCTAATTTTTAGGAGTCTCAAGCATGTCTGGTTAGAAATGATAAATTTAGTACTGACACAGGAGTTTCATCTTGGTAGCTATCACTAATGCTGATTTTGCTCACACTTCTGTTAAAAAAGCAAGAGAGCTAAAAAGATATTGAAAGTAGCAAAAGTACAAAACAGGTAGAAGCATCTCAGATGCAGAATCAAGCACAGTTACTAGAAAAAGCTTCTTTTCATATAAAAGAAGTGAGTTCTTTTCGAATTCCACTCAGAAGTGATGGCTTTTCTAATTTCTTCTAGTCAAAGCTTAAATAAAAAAAGAAGACATTCTGAAAACCCAGTTTGTGCAAAACGAAACAAAAAGAGGAATCCAGAATAACAATGGACTAAGAATGATGAGTACAACATTATCCAAAATACTCCAGATAAGATCAAAATTCAAATTCCTATTCTACAAGCTCCAAGGAAGGGATTTAGTCCTCATTTTCTCCAGCAGTATCCTTAAACTAGGTTGACGAAATACATGCTGTGGGAACAGTTTTACTTCTTAGAGAGCTTACACATTTACCAGTCCAAACTGTCTTTCACATTAACTTCTAAAGACTGTCACCTCGGATGTTAGGTAACTAATTATTAGTCTCTAGTGAAAATGAGGTTACAGAGGTGCTTAAACTTGTGGTCATGTGAGACACCTGACCTCGAGTAGGCTGTTCTCAGAGTCAACCACTGAGAGAACCACTCCCTATCATGTCTAAAGCCCCTTTCTGATTATTTTTAAATCAGTTTTCTTCTTGTAAAATGTTTCAATTTCAAGGAATCAGCATTTTCAAATGCAGAAAAAAAGAATGTCTCATCAAACATTTTTCAATCATCTTTATTTTGATGTATTTCAAGTTGTTGCAAAGTAAAGTATGACTCTAGGGAACTATTCAAATGGAAGAAAAAAAGTCCATTGAAAATTTTTATAAAGGATAGATATTAATTCCTTCTTACGGACCAGCACTCCCCTCTGGGGAAACAAATTCTGATATTAACACAGTGATGAATGTATTGTTCAGCACATTTGTATTTGCTACTGACCAGATAATATCCTGGCACTATTTCTTAGTGTTTGGACATGTTGGATCTAAATTATCAGGGACTTTATTGTAAATAATGGGTGACTTATACAGAAAACCTGTTGTGATTTGCTGGAAAATGTCCACATTTTCTCCCCGGAAACATGTTATGTAAGGTGGCAATGAACTGTAAAATACAGTATGCAATTAAAGGAGGCATAATCAGTTCAGAAACTGAATGGATTCAATAGCAGAACCTGACATAGTCTGTAGTTACTCAAATGTACCTCTGTTAATATATGATTATTTTTCAAGGTATATTTCTTTGCATCCATTTCCCATATGAATTTCCCAAACCACATTTGTCTCCCTAATGAGCCTTTTTCAGTTTAGAGTGGTACAACTATCCCACTCCAGGTAAGAACTCTGCACAGGCCTTAGCAACTCACATAAGCACAAAGCAGTTGAGTGCACACAGCAGAGTTGTGCATAGAATCAAAACATCTCTTTTGTTCTGCAAAGGTAGAGTTTGACAGTACAGGTTTGCTGCTTAAATGTGTTACTTGTTTATTAAGGTAGGGTCACTTCACTCTCCTGCAGTGGGAGAACTCTTGTGAAGTCCATGATGAAGGAAAATGTTAACTTTCTCCTTAGGCTACTTTCCAGAAATGGCATCAAAAAGACCAAACTTGGAAGACTTCTGCTTTTATTAATGACACCTGGAAAAGGACTAGGAAGCCTGTAGAAAGGTCAGTGATGAAAGAAAAATGTGAAATATAATTACAAAGGGAAAATTTCTCTTGACTAAATGGGACTATCAATCATCAACTCTTACTTTTATGCATTCAAGCATGCTGTTTTCTGTACTTCTGATACTATTTTACATATGTAGAATTTCTTCCAGGCACCATATGACCGTAAAAAGAACAGTTCTTATTTTCTAAGATTATATAATGGAAAATTTATATTGGCTCAAGACTCTACAGGACCCTGACCAATCAGATTATTTTTTGCAGGTGTTCTTGGTGAGTAATGTCTTTCCACTCAAGCTATAAGTTAAAAGGTTTAAAAATAAACAGAATGTAACTGAGGAAATACAATAAAACACTAACTTGGGAAAACTGAACAAAATACCATCAGAAGGTGGGATTACTGCAGCCAGTGTAGTTTGACAAAATTCCCAAACCCAGTCATTTCAGTGATCTACCTGTGAGGCTGATGGGGTGCTATGTCCTGCCTTTCTATGCTATTTGGTTGTTTGTTTTTTTTTTTTTATTCCCTCTTCACTGTGGAGTCAAGTTTATCAGCAACTTGCAGGTGTGTTTTGGGAGGAACTTCTCTACCATGTTGACTTGTTATACAGTCACAACTGTTATATTAGTTAGAAATAGTCTCTTGCCAGAGAGTATGCCATGCAGTAATCTGACAGGATTCAGTTTTTGGTGGTTTTGTCCCAAGAATTAGTTCCCAGACTCAGTCATACACATACCTCACTTTACAGTTCCCACCATGCTATGCTGATTGTCTTGAGGGAGCTTTTTACACATATAATTTCCACAGAGAGAAATTGGTATCATTCATAAATTCAAATTTTCCCACATTATTGAAGAACTCTATTGAATATGAGTTCTATAGAAGATAATAAGTTAAATTTTAGAAGTTAAATTTTAGAACAAAATTAATGATGCTAGTTTAAACTCTTCTTTTTCCTTAATTTTTTATGTCACTATATTGATGGTCTTAAAATTCAGATATTAATCAACATGTAATTTAACAAAAATAGAAGCAAAAAAATCATCTGTTTACACAGTTGTCTGAAAAATTCATGTTTAGAAAAATTAAAATAAAATACAGCCCTAAAAAGGGGAAATTTAAAGCACTCCCAGTGAATTTCTTCTCTATTACCCTACAATTTAGAAAAAGAATCCTTTACTCCAATGAGCAGGTACAATGGGAGCAGAGGCAATCATCTAATAAAAGTGAGAGGACAAGTCATGTTCCATCATACTTATGAAAGTGATGGTATGATGATTTTTCATAATTTCTATGGACCTATTTTTCTACAGCAGTAACAGTGATTTTCATTTATATTGAGCTTTTCAAGTTAACCTAGATAAAACCCTAAAAAGGCAAATATTTCAGTAAAGAATTCCTCCACTTATATCCAGAACTGACTGTTCTTTACCAGATCATCTAATGTAAGGATTCCCTAGGTAATGTAACTTTGATATTGTGTTGATGATTTTGATATTGACTTGTCAAAAGTAGAATGTAAATATGCTGTCCTTATATATCTTGTGTGTATATATTATCATTCTGTAGATTAAGTAAGATTATACGTCAGTGGAAATTCTGAAGGTCATTTTTTATTCTTATTGAACTTCTGCACAGTTCCTCATCAACAGTTTTTAAATTATGTTCCAAGCATGAAAGTCATCCCTATCTTTTGCAGACAAAGGTACTAGTGCACAGAGCTGAGTAATTAATCCCAAATTCTCATAAGGCATCAGTATGACAGACCTTCTACAGCTTCCTCACAAAGGGAAGCAGAGGGGCAGGCACTGATCTCTTGTCTCTGGTGACCAGTGACAGGACATGAGAGAATGACCTGAAGCTGCATCAGAGGAGGTTTAGACTGAGTATTAAGAAAAGATTCTTCACTCAGAGGGTGGTCAGTCACTGAAACAGGCTCCCCAGGGAAGTGGTCACATTACCAAGCCAGACAGACTTCAAGCATTTGGACAACGATCTCAGGCACGTGGTGTGATTTTTTGGGGATTGTCCTGTGCAGGGCCAGGAGCTGGACTTGATGATCCTTGTGGGTCTTTTTCTATACAGAAGATTCTATGGTTCTATGATTCAATGATTCTAGATGCCAGCAATATTACTGTTTGATAAAGGTAGATCAACTCAGCTTTAAAGTTAATTTATTTGTCATTGATACTGCACACACAAAACATACTCATCTGAGTAAACTGACTTGCATGTCCAAAATGATCATCAGCATTGTTAAACATCTATTTAGATATAAAATTCTATATGCAATAGTATGAATAAATAATTTAGAATGTAATGGTTAGCAATTAAATGTTTCACTTCATGAGCCAGCATGAAAAAAATTATGAACCCTGTTTTCAAGTCTCTCTAAGAGGTAGGACAAACGTTTATAAGTGCATATATATTGCAATAGCAAAACAAGTACTGCTAAGACATCTATTTCTTGTACATGGCGTCCTTTGAAACTATTGCCAACAGACATGTGCAACATGCACTTTATGACTATGTGGATGTATCATCAATCAAAACATATGTCTCATTCCGTATATAACTACCTTTGGAAATCACTATTATGTTTCATACTTGGTCTAGATTTATAACCTTTAATTTCCCTATATGGCTCAGGTTACTGTATTAATTTATAAAGTTCTTTGTTAGTGTGTTTCATAAGTGCTTTGAAATTGCTTGTTTAATGGAAAATGTAAATCCTGAAATGTGACATTGCATAAATTTCTTTTCTCTGTGAGAGCAGGTGGCTTATTTTTTTTTCTTTTTTTTTCTTTTTCTCAATTCCATAAACAATGTGAATTACTTCTAAGGCCAAAGGTCTTGGAAACTGTTAAAAACCTAAAAAAGCTAATGTAAAATATTACTGGGCCTCCTCATTACCTTCCAAATTGTATTAGGCCATATATAAAACAACCAAAATTTGGACTTGCTGAGATAGCCTTCTGCAAGGCTTTTCCTAATTTCAGAAATTTCAAGTCTGTAAGTCACCCTTACTGTTTTGGAATGCAAGGAATTCTAATATAAGGGCAACGGTGGGTTCAAACATAGGAAAATGTCCACGTGTTTTTGCTGATAACTTACATATTAGACAGTATCAAAGATTTGAAGTCCTGACTTGAAAGTTCCAGGGAGGTGAAAAAACCCCCACAATAGTAAAATAACTAAAACATTGGGAGATTTTTGTAAAACAGAAGAACAGAGGGCTCTAGCTAGGTGAGTGTTAAATATAACAATAATATTCTTAGTTTGATTGGACCACTTTACACTAACTCTGAGAGGCAGTTTAATGACCGCTGACAGTGAAGGGCAATGAAACAATTAGACACTTCTATTTAAATAATTCATTTGCATTCTGAAAAATGATCAGTCATCAACTTTGCAAGCTGCATCTCAATCACTTGTTCTGACTCGGCTGCACTGCTTTTTTCCATTTTCCATTTTAGCTCAAGATGAAAGTCATGAGACAATTGTGATTTTGTTCTGTGCATTGCAAAATACTTTAGTGGTAAATGACATGAGAATCTGGAGCTTTGTGTGGAGAGAGGGAGGAAGGAAGGATAAGGAACAGGGACGAAGAGAGGTTTTACAGGGAGTAGGGGAGTAGAACTAATACGCTTTTTTCTGCGACAGTAAATGCTTTTTTATACTGAAGGACAAAAGGAGGAGAATTAATCATTTATTCAAAACCAAAAGGGTCTGCTGGTTCACTATTTTAGAAATTGAAATAAAAATTTTAATAGATGGCTTGAAAGAGTTTTCACTGGTATTGCAATTAGCAATAAATAAGGAGATAGGTAAAGCATATGGTTTGGAAAAATTATTTGTAGGCTTTCTTTCCAAATCCTTGACACTCTCATCTGAAAAGCACCAATATAAAGCAGCAAATGGGGATTCCTTTTACCCTTCTGCATAATGAACATGTTTAGAACGCGAGGAAACTGAGGAGTAGGGATGAAGTGTGACATACTTCAGCAAGCATCATCCAGCATAATGGCCTCTGGAATACCAAGTACTCAAGTGCATTAAGGATAGAAGCAGGAATCAAATGGAGACCGGGAAATGGAAAGGGAATATAAAAGTATCTTAGAGGTAGTCTGAATCTGGCTTATACAACACTGCTGTCTTCTATACATATTTTTTTCCCCTGCAGTTTACTGTTATTTAAGATGGTGCACTCAACAGGCTAGCAAGTAGTTAAAGTTCATATATTCTGGGTTTTTTTATTTACATCTTGATATGTCTGAATGTTTTGTAATCCTGATCCTTTGAATCTTGAACACAGCCACAGGTCAGCTGCTGACTGATGCCTGTGACTTCAGTAACTGTAAGAGCTCTGAAAAAAATCTGTTGGGAATACTACTGCTTGTTCTTGCACTGTTGGTTGTTGCTTTTAAAAACTAGAATGCCTCAAGAATTAAATTCAATATTTTAGGGCGTTCCAGCATGTAGTGTATTGATAGGGTCAAACTTACAGTGGTCAAGAAGGTGGAAAATTATTACCGTTGGCCTAATTATACTTTATGTACAGAGAACTAAGTGGATTAATTTTTTTTTTTGCCTCCTCTTTCTCTATAGGGAAGGGTAGTTTGTGAATGTCTCCAGTTTTTATTATTCAATCTCTCCAATTTCCATTATTCAGGAGGATAATTGCATTAAGCAGCTAAAATGAGTGAATGGGTTCTTCGCGTAACAGCAAGTTTTCTTGAACCATAGTAGATTTGAGGCAGTGGAATTGTAAAGAATTCATTCAGCAAATTGCTAAACATTATCTTCTGACAGAAAATCCTAATGAACCTCATAGAAGTTGCAGATAGTTCCTGTCCCCCAAGGCTGGAGTCTCTTGACACAGTGCAGGAATGAGACCAGAGAAAATACTTCTAGGAAAGGAATGGTTTATTGATTTATTTAGGGTTTTATTTATTTCACTTTTTCATTAATAGTTTTCAGTTTTCTTTTGAATCATTCTCATATTAAGCAGGTGTAGATGTTGTGTAGAAGAATGATGAAACATGGATATTGCAGCATGTGCAAAAGAAGATATGAAATGTTTGAATGTCAGTGAAGCCAGAAATACAATACTGTAAATGATTTGGAGGAGACATGAATGAAGCAAACTTTGTAAGCTTATGTCAGCCATAGAACTAAAGAGCTAAAGCTAAAGAGCTTAATCTCTATTTTAGATCAATGGTATAAATAAATTAAACAGCATGTTATCTTTTTATTGTCAGAAGTAAACCAGAATATTACTGGAGAAACAACATTTTGCTGAATATTACTGATGCATAAATGACAGATCTCCAGCTAGGGTCAATTAAAGCACTGAGATGCACAGGCACAGGTGGTTGCTCCCTTGCTGCAGCTTTGCGTGTCTTCCCAGGTTGGTCTACTGCATGAATCCTGGGTGTACTGACTGCATTCAGCAGCGTTGCATGGGATGGATACTGCTTCTGAAGCCAAGTTGTTAAGTTGCATAGGTTCACAGGAAACTTGAAAAGTATCTAATAGTTTAAGCAGCATGGTCTGATGTTTACAACAGGAGTTTAACACATATGGAGATTGAAACCATTTTATGTTTGTGAGAGATTAAATGTTAAATGTTAAAGATTCAAACAATTTGCAGAAGCAGCAGGTGCTTTGCTGAGGCCAGGTTTGCAACCCCCCAACCAAGGAGAGTTTTTGGGTGTGTGCCGAGAAACTTCTGACCTGCATAAGAAAAGACCAGGTGCAGAGGGTTGCACACCCAAGCACTGGAGGATGATCACTGCAAACCAAACTTTGTTTAGAAACAAGTTGGGGTTTGAGCCAGATAAGGGAAAAAGCTGATAAGCAGCAGACCCTTCAAGGTGGGATAATGCTTTTTTATTGTGCCGAATTCCTCCCTCACAATAAGGCTCAGGTGTAAAACTCCACCCCCCCACCCCAAAAGTGTCTCCAGACTCATTTCTGGGGCTTTCCACCAGAGGACTGCACATGATTCGCAGCATTGCATCAGTGTAAAACTACCTCCCACAGGGGACGTAGGTGGGTATTCCCTCCTGAACCTGAACACATATTAAACCACTGAACTTTATGTTGTATGGGCTTCCCCCACCCACAATGGTTCATGACTGTAACCCTTCCTTTTGAGGAACAGACATCTAAATTGCAACAATCAAGTCTCTTTCCTGGATCCACAGGTGGTGACACATTTCCTCTTCATTATCTTTCTCTTCTTTTCCTTATATATTTTCTTAATTAATATTTTCATACTTTTATATTGCTATATTTCTATAGATAGGAGGCTGCATACCTCCTTTCCTTTGCAACTAAATTGTTCTAAAATAAACCTGCCATATATATATATGGCACTGGTCATTCAGGGTTATTTCACTCTAATCTGCTCCAAGGGATCTATCAAGAAGAACCTCAGTTATCTTGTCTCACAGGTGGGTCATAATAAATGTTTTACTTGCTGTTTGGCTTTCATAACAAAACTCTCTGTGGGTCAACTTCCTCTTCTGTAAAATTATGATAATCACTCCTGTCTTTAAAATATTAGAAAAAGGTTTCGTATAGAAAACCTTACCCTTATTGTTCTAAAAGATTTATCCTGCCAAAAAATTAGTATTTATTTTTTGACCTTGATATCTGGGGAAGTAGATAAATACCAGCTGCCACAGTCCATAAACAGAGAACTGTGCAGGGTTTTGCTCACAGGTTGTCTGGTTATCAGACCAGCTAATAAGTTCAACATTGCCTTTGTCATACAGCATCTGAGCCCTGAGAAAAACTTAACGATTCTCAGAAAATTCCTTCTCTCACTTGAAAGAAAATTCACAAATAAGTTTATCAAGGAACTAATATAATAACAAGCTGCAGTATAATTGAAATTATTTAGATAATGACATTGAGTAAAGTTAGATGTCAAAGTGAAAATTAGAGAAAAAACTGCATTGTAATGGTAGGTGCTGTTTCTATTTAACAGTTTAGACAAATATTTTTGTAGACTTTATTCTTTTTGAGAAATAAATTCAAAGTCAATGGGTTTTAGAACTGTGTTCTTCAGTTCTGGTGAATAGAAATTAATAGTTATATTTTAACTCTAGAAGGCAGCTGTTTCCTTGTAAAGCAGATGTGAAAGGTTTGCCTGCAAATTTGCTTGCTAACTCATGTTTCTTAGAAAATCTGACATCTACTATAGAAAAAAACCTGCCATCAGACTTCCTTTTATATGACTGCCATTCTACAGTACTATCATTATTCAGAGTGTAAGGATAGAATTCTGTTAAACACTGCTATGACTTTTGCAGATTATGTCAGAAAACTCCACTAAATCTATGCAAGAGCTTTTGCCTTGATGCCATTGTACTCTACATAGGGCATAAGTATTTGGATAGAAATTATCTCTTCATAAAATGTAGTATTCTGACAACTCAGTTACTGCCAAAATATTCTATGTTAAAATAGTAGAACTTAAAAAACTGAATAAAGTTAGATTCTTTGTTTTTATGATTACAAAATTTTTATTACTTGTGAAAAGGAGGCAGAACCCAGAGTATCAGCAGCTGCATTCCAGCAAATTAATTTGGACTTAGTATTATCAAGAAAAAGAGAAAGACCTTCATCTGTTATTATCTCTTGCACTGTTAGCTTTGTATGGCACTGTGTATGTCAGACCCCGCTTTCCACAGGAGAAACATCTGAGATAGACTGCTGAGCTATCTGTAGAAGAGGCTAAGCTACCCAGATCAGGCAAAAGGATTTGTGTGATGAAAGCTGCATTAAAATGGTGCAAGAACTCTCAGCTTACAGTCTCTCCACAAATTCATCTCCTATCAATGCGATTTAGAAGATTTAGTTTACAGCTGATTTAAGGTGTGCTACTGTTACATATATCCAACTAAGTTTAAAATGAAATGAGAAGGACCTGGGGGTCCTGCTGGACAACAAGCTGTCCGTGAGCCAGCAGTGTGCCCTGGGGGCCAAGAAGACCAGGTTGCAGGAAGAACATTGCCAGTAGGCTGAGGGAGGTGACCCTGCTCCTCTACTCAGCCCTAGAAATGCAACACCTGGAGTGCTGCATCCAGTTCTGGGCTCCTCAGTACAAGAGAAACATGGAGGTCCTGCACCAGGTCCAGTGAAGGGCAACAAAGATGATTAAGGAACTGAAGCATCTCTCTTATGAGGAAAGGCTGAGGGAACTGGACCTGTTCATCCTGGAGAAGAGATGACTAAGAGTGAACCTCATCAATGTATTTAAGTATCTAAAAGGAGGGTGTCGAGAGGATGGAGCCGTGCTTAGTGGTGCCAAGCAATAGGACAAGAGGCAACAGGTAGAAACTTATGCACAGGAAATTCCACCGGAACGTGAAGAAGAATTTCTTTATTGTGCAGGTGACCGAGATTGCCCAGAGAGGTTATAGAACCATCTGAATCCAATCCTGTGCAATGTGCTCTAACAGGACACTGTTTGAGCTGGGAGGTTGTACCAGATAACACACTGTGGTCCCTTCTAACCTTATCCATTCTCTGATTCTGTCATATATAATCCATTCTCTTACTTAATATCCAAATTTAAAGTATACATAACCATGAATGGATCTTATGATTTGT
Source organism: Manacus vitellinus (assembly GCF_001715985.3). Lineage (NCBI taxonomy): Eukaryota > Metazoa > Chordata > Aves > Passeriformes > Pipridae > Manacus > Manacus vitellinus. The sequence goes on from NW_021940750.1 coordinate 23,509,132, forward strand.
GTCAGTTTTCTTTCCCTAAAAGATTATAATGATGAAATTGTTATAGCATCCACTGATATTCCTACTTTTGCTTTTGTTATTTTCTAAAAATAGTATGATCATAAAGAGTAGTAAATTCAATGTTTCTTATTGAGCAGTTTTTTTGATTTTTTTTTTTTTGTTTGTTTGTTTTTGGGTTTGGTGTTTTGTTTTGTTAGATCTTATGACTGGTATCCTTTTTAATGTTATTTAAGGGTCTAATTTAAATATTTTTGTTCTAATTCTTGAGTTACTTCAGAAAAGAAAAGATAATGATCAGGACACCTGAATTTGGATATTTTATTTCCAATGTTCTATCACAATTGATCATATATTTCTCTTATTAGTGCTTTCTAAATTAGAGATAATACTGAATCATGCGTGAACACTGAAATATGATTTTTGGAATTTGTCCAAATTTCTACCCATTGCTTAATGTCAAGAATGGGACTGTTTTTAATTTACTGTGTTGAAATTTCTGGTCATAAAAACTTTCCCCTTTTGTCTTTCTAGAATCTACTCAACATAATTTGAACTGCAGAAGTCAAATAAAAGAAGTAAACATAGGCCATCCAGGTCCAAAGAAGTTTCCCATCACACTTTAAAATTTAGTTACTTAAATTGGGCTTTAATTTTCATGTTAGATTTAATATCATACTCATTGCATATTAATTAAATAGCAATGGATCATTACCAGTCCATTTAATGAGGTGTAACAATGGCTGCATATAAAATTTACAGACACTATTATTACACTGTCCTTAAATCTCAGTAAATCTGCTTGAATAACTAATAGTGCTTCAGCAAGACACAGTAGCTAACACACCTCTACATCAATTCATGGTGGTAATTGATATAAACCAGTGCCAAGTAGCTTCCAAGAGCTTGTATTCCCATCCTTCTACATAATCACTGAGAGTATCATAAAGTTGCTTCGTATTGTTATTTTTAAATCTCTTTAAATTCCATCAGCACGGTGGGAAAATGACTGAGGGTAAAAAGATATTGGTATGGAAATTACAGGGAAAAATATAGTTGCTAGTTCCTGGATGGAATGTGATTAGCATACCCGAGCTCCCCCACAAAATACAATCTAAGGGGAACCAAATGGAGGGTGGAGCAGGTGGAGACCCTGCAGCCAGGCTCTGTGGAAACCCTTGAAGAGGAGAGAACTCAGTATTATTCTTTAGCTGATAAGCTGTGCATCAGCTGAAAACCAAGGGAGATAAAGAAAGATGTCTTGCTGTTGAATCAGCAATGATGCTGAAATCCCTCTCTTTGAAGTGACATGTGTCCCCATCCCAAGGTTATCTCGGATACTACACTGAGATACCTGCCCCTCACTGACCACCCCTCACTGAGTAAGATGTATGACTAAAGTCACTCAAACTCCAACTAAATGTAAAGAAAGAGTATAAAAATAAGTTAAGAAAGGGAAGGAGTCAGGGAAAACTCCAGTGTAACTTCTGGGATCGGTCAACAGGCTGCACCTATCTTCTCCTCCATAGGGATGCCTATTGGGTAAGAACTGCACACTCTGTGCACCAAATTATTATCTCAAGCTGGCTTTTGTTAGGGATTAGAGCTTGTTTGTATGTTGCTTTGAATTGGTATATTGCTTTGAATATGTTTTTGTAGTCCTATGTTCTCTCTGGCAATCCTTGAACCTTAACCTGTCAAAATTTTATTGATAAAGGGTAACACTACACAAACTGTTAATGTGAGTCCTTGAAGGGCGCTAGCGTTTTCTGGCAGTGGGTAAAGGTGTGGAGACCCAGGAGGGTGTCTCTCTGCTGGTGTGTCACCCTGAACATGTCAAAGTGCCCTCTGATCTAGTGAATTGTTCAGTGAGGGGTTCCCCTAACAGGGCGCTGACAGACTGATCAAGCACAAGGGTCTCAGCTTTCCCAAGGTGCTGACAGACTAATCAAACATGAAGGGTTTGAGTAATTTTCCCTTTTTCATATGACAAGCATCAAACAAGGAATAAAAATTACACAAATAGAAATATAAAAGTAGCTATATTTAACTTATTTGGAGTTCACCTCACAAGATTGAATAATTGGTGTAATTTTAGGGTGTATACTTATTATTATGATCAAATATGAGCAATAGGAAGTGCTGTACTGTCAACATCATAAATTGTATCAGTCTGGAGATGTCATGGATTCAGAATAACTCAGCAAACATTGTATGAAACTGGCTTGTGTTATTTCACAACTAGAGGTATCAATAAAATGACTTCTCTCTTTGTCTGGGTGACTGACACAGACCTCTAATGTTTGGGTGACTGACACAGAGGACACGATGTCTTGACTGGTGGCTATTTCTCGTTTTGTAAGCACAAGTGACTTTCTGGTGGCTGTACCTTTCTCGTGTATATATCTTTTCTGCCAAATGATGATTGCATTTAAAATAGCAATCTTTTACCTGATGTTTCTGGCTGGAATTTGAGGGCTCTCACCTACACACCATTTAATAGCAACCACTGTTGCAGTTAAAATATTGCTTATATAAACCTTAATCTGGTAGTAACATAGGTTTCCTGGTGATGCTGTATTTTAGCAGTACCACCTTAGCCGAGTGACTTTCAGTAAAGAAACAGTTGATTCTCAGACAGGGCTCAGAAGCAGGTCAATCAGGCATGATCTAATAAAGAGTAACTGATCTACTTGTTCTCAAAACTTGAAAAGGAGTATAATTTGAAAAAAAAGACTTTTCTTCATATATAGGCTGGTGGTCCATAGATAAAAATAGATAAATTAAGCTTTCTTTTAAGTACTGATATTTTTCCTGCTCTTTCCGAATTAAACTTATTTATATCAAGTGAATGCAAATCTTTACCTGCCTTACATTGTTAGATATGCCATAGTTTGCAATCTTTTAAATTATTCAATGTTTCTAATACTTAACACCTTAATTTTTTGTAGATTGTTTCTTAGGGATGTGAAGTAGGAAGCAATTTTCTTGCTTCCGTCCTTACTTTGTGAGAGATCACAAATATAAACAACAAAAAAACAAACAAACAAAAAAAAACACAGCTGGAAAAAAGATATAGCTTACACCTACATCAAAGGCTTTAAATGTTTCAAAATTATTAATATTTATGTTTAATTCTTCTTAGGAGAGAAATTTGCCTTACTTTTTCCATTTTGCAGATGAGAAAATGGGAGAGGGGAGAGAAAAAGGTTGGAGGAGATTCAAGGTGTAACGAGAGATCAGTAAGTCACTTATGGCTAAGTTTCTAAATATTTATTTATATGTTAATTTATCTTCATGCTCATAGTTGTATATCAGAATATAGCTTTTTGTGCAATACAATTAATATCAACATACTTGACTAAAACTTTGAGGCAAAGAAAAACAAGAGATTTCCTGCCAGCAACAAATCACAGGAGAAAATGGCCAGGAGGCCAAATTCTTGTCTAATTTATAACCTGCACAACATCACAGAGTTCAGAGTTGCTGTATGATTAATGATTTCTATAGTTAATGGAGCTGTACTAGTGTAATGAAGAGAAAAAATATGGTCCATTGACTTTCATGGAATGACACTGATCATACATTAATGCAAGTCTAGGGCCTTATCTTGTGCAAACTGATCAGGATTTTTGAGACTATCTGTTGATTTTTTATATTTCAGTATAAACCACATCAAAACAAGGCTATATAAACTGATGTCTTACCTCCAACAATAGCTAGTGCCAGATATTCAGAGAAAAAAGCAAATCTCAGGTTAGAATGGCATTTCCCTCCAGTCTCAGTTTTTATGCTTCCATCTGTGCCTAGGTCCATGTCTCATACATTTTTAGCCAAGCTAATGTAACAGTTCAAGTTCATACAGTTTCCTCACAGATATATTGCGTCTTTTGTTTTTATTTTTTCCCCACAGAGTCAAAACAAGATCTTTGTATTTGACTGAAACTCATAAATCCCAAATAATTTGGACGTAACAAGAAATTTTAATTACAGGTGTCTGACCTTCTCTCAATCCTTTTGTCTCACCAGGAGTGACCTTTCAATTTACAACTTTCTGTTGGCCTTTTCAGTTTGACAAGATCTGATCTCTCTCAGCTTCACAGGTAAACACTGCCTATATAAATTGTCTGTGGGAAGCTGGTATTTTATCACTTTCTGACAGGCTTGGACTTCCTAACCAAGACTTACTTGGCATAGCAAATGGGCTAGTCGACACAAAATGACAGTCCCAAAACCACGTCTCAGTATGACAACACTAGAAGTCTCCTCTCAGTTGTGTCCAAAAATCTGATATATATTAGGCTATAAACTGAAATATTTGCTGATGAGGCTGATCAGCCTTGACTCATCTTTGAACACTGTTGCCATTTCCTGCCTACACTGTTGTTACTTTTTTTGTACATTAATGGTAAACACTTTAGAGCAGCGACTGTCTAGGTGCATTACCTAGAAAGATGGATCTTTAGCTTATGAGGTGCATTCCCTAGCTCTATAAAAATTAGAATATATTATTTAAATATACTATTGAGTGCTTGGTTTTGTTTTTGGTTTTGGACTTTTTTAATGAAAAAAAATCCCCCAAATATCAACCAACCTAACCAATCTAAAAGGCACTAGATTATTTGAAATTTCACCCAGGGTTTCAAGGCTTATTTTTGAATTGTAGCTTGTTCTACAAAATGATTGTAGAACACCTCCATTCAAAACATCCAGAGGTCCAAACTCAGACAGACTGAACTTGGTCACAAAGTGAATTTTAATTCCAGTACTTTCCTTTGCCTGTTCTGGATTACTCTTGGACAGTAGAACCATTGCACATATGCAGGATAATTGAAAACATTAGATACACCTGTATGAGGGAAAATTCCTTATTTTTAATTTACAATAGGACTGTTTCATATTATATTTTGATACTAAAGTTTGAGTATTTTGCAAAGTCTCCATGGTATAGTTTCCAAGATTACTATAATTCATTAGTTTTGTTAGGTAAGGAATAATTTGTGGTGGTTCTGTCTTGATGTCTGGCATATATTTATAACTAAAAAATGATCTCATATAAATATGATCTAAATATGATCTAATATACATATAAACTAAATATGATCTAATTATTTATATTTATATACTATTCAATAGTATATTAATCAGGACTTTCTCCTGCATTATGACAAAAGAGTTTCCATGTCCTATTATCAGAACTGCTCTCCACTAAAGCAGCAACTTGAGTCATTAAAACCAGAAAGGCACCAAGGTCTTGTATTATTCTGGGTTGGCTAATCCATCTCTTCAAAATACACTTATGTTGTACCCTCAAAGTTAAAAAATTGTAATAATAACTGTAAGTAATTGAACGTGATCGTTACTGTATGTGGTAACCAGTTTTGTTGTATTGATGAAAAGCGGCACTACCTGGGGCTACTCATTAACTAAGACAATTAGCTACTCTGGTTCCCCAAATTTTCTGTTGTATCCTTAGGTATCCTGAAATATATTCTTTTATGTTTAATATATACTTGTCACTGACTGCTGACATTTTTCTTAATATTCATATTTAAAGTCTAGTGTTTCCCTCAATACCTATTGTTTCTCTTCTTTTACTTGTGTTTCCCCTGATTATTGTTTTAGAACATAAAATCAAATATTGTTTCCATTTTTGTCAAAAGAGGACTCTGATCATATGAATGTTTGCATAGCTATGCAACCCAGCATTAAGAATAAGTTTAATATATCACTGAAATAAACAAGGCAGCTCAAACTTAGATTTAAAAACATATAGAAATATATTGATAAAACAGGCTTTAAACGTATATCCCAATAAACAACATTCTTCTCTCATTTGAACTGTATATTATACTAGCTTGAAGAAAGAGAATAAGGTTCAGAAAATATTTTCCAAATTCAATCAAATGTACTTGGACTTACGTAACACTGAATTTCTACATACAGTTGATCCAAGTTCTATTCTTTTTTAATGAATGTTAGTCATCTGGAAGATTTTATTTTAATATTTTAGTTATGATTTTTTTTCTTATAAGTTCATGGATTTTCTTTTTTCTTTTTTTTTTTTTTTTTTTTTTTGAGACAGCTGTGACATCTGTGTTAAACATATGCTTTAATGATGCATATATCCGGAAAGTTAAAGTACACGAGTTAATTGCGGCAGCTTTGACTTTTCAATATCCATACGTACATGTGGATACTTACGTACATATTTCATAGTGGGAGAAACATATGTATAAGAACTGTGATATGAGTACAGCAATTTTCCAAGGCTTTTTTTTTCACAGATGTTGATTTGTCAGCATGTGTTTTCAAGCACAGATAAATGCAGCTTTATACACATTCCTACAGAAGCAAGCAAAAAACCTGAAAAAGCTCTGGCTTTCTTTATGCTCTTAATTATGCTTTTGCAACTAATGGTTGCTCTGCAGGTACTGAATGAAATGAAATGGATAGAAAAAAAAAGAGAAGCAAAGGGGGGGGAGTGCAATTAAGAAAATATTTTATAACAGAAATTCAGAAAATGGATGAAGCGTTAGTGAAGTAGGTAAATAGAGAAATGTAACTCTAGATGTCAGAAGCAGGAAGGGAGATGGTTCTTTCAATGGTGGAAACAAGATCATGTGAGAGATAATGATGAAAATCAGAAATGCACTGGGGAAGTGCATACTAAAGATTGTTACTAAAGTTTTCACAGTCACTGTCTTTCATTTTGTTACTTCTTTCTATGCAGTAGAGAGCACTTCACCAGATGCCGTATGGGGGTCATCCAATAAGACTTTTATGTCTCTTTTTTTCCGATACTAAACTAGTGGTGGGATCCCTCACAGCTTAAATGCCTGTGATCTGGCCTTTCTGTGGGATCTTGAGGCATTCTTAAGCTTAGATCTAGTGGAAACTTCTCATAAGGTTTGGAGCCTAATTGCAGAACTAAAATTTTTAGAACACCTGCTCAGAGATTGTCTTAACTGAAAAGTCATACAGCATTTGTAGACTCCTTGGTTGATCCTGATGTAAAAAATATACACACTAGTTCTTCCTGTGATTTACAAGAGAGAATTGCTGGAGGTGCCTCTGTGGGATTTCAGGTTCTAAGGGCTAGGTGACATTTCCTCAATGCCCATTAGACTGCTACCTATTCATTTTCTATTTCATTTCATTTGCTCTTGTGACTGCCAGAGTGAGATTTCAAACTCTGCTTACTTATGCAGTACTTATGCAGCTTTATACACTGTACTTAACAAATGGCTATGATTCTATGGCAGCGATTAAGCATGTAGATATTTCTGTGGATCTGGGTATAAGGCTCTCTGGGTCTCACTTCCCTTCTGTAAAATGAAGACAACTGTTTTTCATTCTAGAAAAAAATCAATTCCTGAAGTAAACTAGTTATATTCCTGAAAGTATATTCAATCTTTCCTTGAGCTGTTCAGAAAATTGCACAAAACCCTTTTCTTTTGGTTTTTGGACACTATGAAAGAATAAAAAAAATCAAGTCAGACTTGGCAGACAAATAACAGATGGAGTGCTACAGGGTATCTTATTGTTAAATTATCACCAACACACTAAGTAACCACCAGTATAAGTTTTAGCTGATGGATAACTTCCATAGACAAATAGGAATGGTCAGAGGTGCTCTGGAAGGTCCACAGGCAATACCGGCGTTAACAGAGCAACCCTTCCAGTTTGGCTCTGAGACCCTAATTAAAAAGGTATGCCTGAATTACTGTGGTACCCACTGCATTCATTTGCTGTTTAAGCAGACTTCAACTTTCAGACCTGAAAATTGGCAAGCTTTGACAAAGTAAATGAGCTGATTAGTATCAAGGATATATAGATATATATTGCAAATAATCCTTGTTCTCTCACTGTCTCAGCATTCAGTACCCTAAAGTATGATTTACTGGGGGAGAGAGACCAGATGAGTTAATACTAGTGTCTGACAATGTTGTTCAGATCATTGCAAATTGAATTTGTGGCACTAAAACTGGTGACAGTAATCATGGTAAAAATTAATACTGGTACTAATTACATTTCAATAAATTAACTTTATTGTCTTTCAAACAGCCTTTTACTAAGACAAGTGAGCATCAGTCCCATTGCCTGTTAGACAAGACCATTAGACATAAAAAAAGCAAAGTCCCACATAGAGAGGAAGCCATGCTGTAACTGTGCTCTTCCTGTAAAATTTTGTAATGACTCCTTCTTTTGACTCACAGAGTAGAGAGGTTGGAAAAATTCAATTGACAGTAAGGAAAGAATTTAGAAAGGATGAAGTTACCCTGTTTATCATCCTTTAATATTCTTCAGAGTAAACTCTGTGTTACTCTGTGTAAACACAGTCCCTGTGTTCAGGGATGTTATAGACTTGGTGATCTTGATGAGCTAAAATGGAGTTTCTGCTTTTGTTAAAAATCATCCATCACTGATTATAAGTAACAAACATTGCATACTGGCTGGCACAAGTGATATAGAACTTCAATAGATAAACTGCATAAAAATAAGATTCAATGAAAACTAGACTTCATTATGGTATTTCTATAACCGGTTTTCTAAGTTTTCAAGATGCATTTTAGTGCACAAATTCATCTTAGTTGTCCACAGCACAAATAATGCATAATTGCACTAAAATCTACTTGTGAACCAGATTCTGAAAAAAAATACAAATATAAATATAATATAAATGTAAATATAAATAATAATTCGTTTCTCAAAAACTTAATTAAACAGGCAGTATAAGTAAAAAGATTGCATTATATTTCTAAAAAAATCATTTGTGGGTGTATATGATTACTGTCGACACTATCTTTGCTTTACAAAATAACTTTATCTATAGCTAAATCTGAAGTAAGACAGAGATGTAGGATCCCAGACTCAGACACAAGTGGACAAGCAGAAGAGGAAATTTCCTCACTTTACTGATCTGAATTATTCATTCCTAGCTCCATACTTCCTCTTCACTTAAATTCAAAATTTCCTTAGCATAGTCCATTTTGATGTCTCTTTTTTGATGACCTATTGATGGAAGACTGGTGGAAGAAATTCCTTTTTGTCTGCCAGCATTTTTCATCCATTTGATCAGAGTAATTGTCAGCCTCACCAAGGTTGATGGCCTGCTGCTAGATAAAATCAGCATTTATATAGAATCTTTGGAGATCAACCATCTTCATCTCTCAGGAAAAGGGAAATAGGTGGCAGAGTTTATTTATAGTCCTTTTTTGTTTTGTTAAACACTAAATGGGACAGAGTCTTAAAAGAATTTGGTAATGAAAAAGTAGAGCAGATGTCATACACTTAGCATTGTAAGAGTTTGTAGATGTGCTGTACTGTTTCAGATTATCATAAAGATAGGAACTGCTCATAGAAAAAGATTTATGTTCAGTTCTGAGGTTTTGGTAGGTTTCAGAGTTTTTAGTGTCTGAGATCCTCTTTGGTGTATAAGGCATGATCTGGACCTGGAAATAAGCTTTTGCTTTGGATTTAGCCTAGCATTAACAAAGATATTATAAGCTTCTTCAGTGAAAAATGTTCTTTAATCATAAATTGTCTTATTTCTGGTTTATCTAGTGCATCTATTCACCTTTGCTGCACAGAAGCAAGAAAAATTTAAATAACTCTATATCACCCTTGCTACCTGCCCATCTAGTCTTAGCCTTCAGTATCTTCAATAGCCTTGTATTAACAGAGTCAAAAATAAAAATGAGAAGTTGTGGAAGGCTGGCAGCAAAGTGTTGACTAATGTATTCTTGCGAAGGTTCCTCAGACTCTGAGCAAATTGCTAGTTGGACAGACATTTAATTTTCTTGACATACCTCCTCTGATCTGCAACATTGAGCTTCTCCTGTGTATTTAGGGAACAATTTATCATATTCCTTCTAAAACTGAGTATACACTGCAGAAGGAGGAGATATTTTTTCTTTCAGAGGGCTATTATTACACTTTTCAGAGACCCACCAATGAAATTTGCATCTGTTTTTGTTACATGTAGTTCTTCAATACTTTTCCAGACAGACAGCAGAATAAAGAGACAGGGAAAATAATTAAATATTAGTTATTAAGTTCTGAACACAAAAAAGCAGATTTTGAGAGTGAGGATTGCATATTTAAGCAGGTAAATATAGCATCATTTTTTTGTTTCCACCTAATATTGTCTTATTAGCTTTGTATGTATGCCCATGTGTTTGCAGACAGGTGCTGTGTTTTATTTATCTTTTTACTAAAGTCCTACACTGAAAGCTCACACAGTATCAAGTAGCTAGATAAATCTCAAGTCCTTTCTGATCTATCTTTTTTTTTTCCATGATAAATCTCTCCCTCTTGGAGATGATAACTTACCTTCCTTTCCCTCCTAAAAGTGTCTTTGCATATATTAAGACAACTACGTTAAATTGTGACTCTTTCAGCATTCATAAATGTAAGATTACCTAAATGTCTTGAAGATTTTTTTAAACTTTAAAGTCATGTTTACTATGTTGTTTACTAAAAAGTCACCACAAAACAAACCTTAAAGGATGTTTTTTCAAGTGCAGACATAGCATAGAGATGCATCATGTCTTAACATAAGACACTAGAACATTAACTGTCACTTGTTAAAGACTTATCAGCAAGGGTCATTTATTACATTATAAAATATTTACTGGTTAAGCTAACGCAGTCTTCCTAAGATTTAAAATTAACTTGTTGCTGACATTAAAAGCAAATTTTAACACTATTTTTGTGGATAAAATATGGTTGAAGAGCTATAACTATGAAGAAAGAGTTTAGTTTATACTAGCTGGCAAGGGAAATCTTTCAGTCACTACAGATTCTGAAGCAGCGAAAGCAGTGGCAGCTGTAATACAAAATATCAAAGTGAAAATGATTTTGAAGCATCCATTGGTGACTTCTCAGATGTTGTTATTTATTTATTTCTCAGCATCTCTGCCCAGTAAATTTCATTTAGTACCTCTTTGATTTTCACTTGTCCCTAATGATAACTGCCTGCTATTGATAATTAATCCAGATAACGACACTTCTGGATATGATGCCACATCTCTGGACACTGAAGTGTGTCCAACATGCCATTAAAATCCCATTAAAGCTTTATTCACCAGTCCCAAATTAAAAATAAACATTGATGGTACATTTGAGAGAATACTGATTGCACTGACCTTGCAATGCACCTTCCAAAGATTGTAGCAGAAAGGACTTTAATGCCGCAATCTCAGATGATATTTTACTTATTTCTGTTCCAGGGCAAATAGGAGTTATCTTTGAGCTATGGGACCTTGAGTGTCCAGTTTGTAATCTGCTGCCCAACAAAATTATAGCATACTCTCACACAGCATAGAGAACGTCTCTTTTCTTGTGGAACTTGTTGCACACTCCTTTGTATCAATCCAGAAAACTAATCCTTCCTTACTGATCAGATTTCAATTTTCATAATTATAGCTTACCTACGTATGTCTCACTCTAAATTCATGTCATTTATTTATTCTCATAATCTGCTATCAGACTGTTTTCTGCTTTTTATTTTTTTTTCACTTCTTTCAACCTTGCTCTTCCAGACAGTTGCTTCAAAGATGCATCCGGTTTCTTATGCTTAATTCTTATAGAAAAAGTTGTCCTTCGATTAGGGCCAATCCCTGTCCCCTTTTCTGTCTTTTCTGGTCCCACTATCTCAACTTGGTTCCATTCTTTAATGGTTTCTAGAATCATGTCACTATAACTGTCTGACAACCTGTTTTCTGATCTTTAGCATTTTTCATCTCTTAGAAGTTGCAAAGAAAGGAGTAGTGTTTTACCTCATGAGTTTGCTGAGGGAACATCCCAGAGTTAGAGAAACCCTTAACTCAGTACAACTGCACATTCCTAATTAGTAAGTGTCTTGTAAAGAGTTGTTTTTAAATGTGCTCAGAAATTTTGAGTGAAGCAACCTGGATTGTAAATCAATGTCTGTTTATTTATGCTGTGAAACTTGTCAGGTTTTTTTCTTTGGGAGAAAAAGTACTACATAGTAAAGAATTATTCACTAGGATGATTATGTGCAGTGATAATCTTCCAGGGATATAAAGGAATTTCCAAAGAGAAATATTTGAAGTCATGATTATACAACAGACTTTCTTGTTTTTTAGGTTCCTTTGTTAAATACCTCTGTGAGTAAAAGTAGGTTATTAGCTAAAAAAAATTCAATCCCCATTTTTTTTCAATTATATGATTAACTTTACATATAGTGACTCATGGTTTGCCTTTTATTTCAGATTAGCTCAATGTGCCAAGCTATTGATTGTGCAAATCTACAATATGTAATTGATGTAGCATTTTTATTCGGGTGACAGGTTGTAGATGCAGAAATTAAGTAGAAGGAGGGAGGGGATATTGGTCAGATTTTATTGGATGATTTTTTCCTTTATAGGTTTGTAGGTGGAATGACAACATCGCCCTGACCATGACTTGATGTGGCCCTGTGATCAAGATACACCTCTGTCATGAAATTCCCCCCTTGCTTCCTCCCTGCTATAAAATTTATGACTACACAATCTCTTTCGGTTCAGCAAGAAAGAACATGTAGCCAAAGCTCTTCCCCTTCTTTCACTTAATGCACTTGTTTCAAATGTGCACAGCTCTGGACTGAGATTTGGAAGGCTCTAAAGCTGTGAAATAGAAGATGGTGAGGACGCTGGAGGGAGAAAACATTAATTAATAATTGTTATCTTTTGTATGGCTATATAATCTGAATGGATATGTAAGCTTTTAATGATATATACTGGGTATTTTGCAAGGATTGTTTTTTAAAGCAAAATAGAAGAAAATTTCAATATTAATGGCAATGGAAAAGCAATTCTAATTTTGAGTAGGAAATTAACTTTGTCCTAGGAAAGCAGAGGAACTATACAACTGTAATAGTGTTACATGTAAATGTGTTCCTAGCTGCCTACCTGTGTTGTAGTCACAATATTTCTGTAGATACCAGCTGAGTACACAGAGTAATTTTATAAACAATTTCCAAGGGGGTAGGTCCCTACTGTACAAGTATACTTGTTGGTTTGAGAAAGTGCACACATGTTAATCAGTTCCAAAAAGCTTATCTATGGCTTTGATTTATTTAGTCGCCATAAAATGATGTCCCACTTATGAAAGTTTATACTGACTGATGCTTCATGTATAACATACAGTGTTTGGTATGCCCTAAATGGTACAGGAGTCTGTGGAAAATTATCTTACTAATTAGTGCTGAAAGTAAATGTTAATTAAAATTATCCAATCAAATTCAAACCCATATTTGAATGACAGAATAATCAGAATGGAGTACATAAATATAGTTATCATATAGTGTCATTAATGCGAAGATTTGTAAGCTCTCAAAAATGCTAATAAATTAGTCTAATTAACACTACTTGAAAATTACATATATTATCCCACTTTAATGAAGAAAAGAACTGAACAAACCACAAATACATTCTTGAATTCTGGGGTTTGAATCCCTAGGAGTTCCTCTGTCTTCACTTCTTCACAAATATATATGGGTGAAGTGCTAAAATCTTCAAGTTCATTTTAACACTTTTTTTTTCCCCTTAAATACCTGAAAGAAAAGACTTAAAAAAAGAGAAAATTTCACGATAAATTCTTCTGATATACCTTCTGTATAATTTATATCTTCTCAGAAAATGTTAGGCTGCTTTAGAATGTCAGAAAATATTTTTTAATGCTTCACTGATTTCCAGTTTAAAAATTACAGTTATATAATGATGGAAGTGAAATTCCTCAGGTACTTAATAAAGAAAATTAAATCTCAGAATCTCCAAGGTGCTTCTTTAGGACCATTCCTAAATTCCTAGGAGTATTTTCTGATATGAGGAAAGTTTATCATTCAATGAATAATGAACACTGAAAAACTCTGCAGTATTGAAATTATTACTTTTTTTAAATAAACTTGAGCTATTCAAATAGCTAAATTACCAAATACTATAAAGGGTAAATAAAAGTCACAAAATATATAGAAATTGTGTATTTATATGCTATTCTCTTTTATTTTTTCTTTCATTGTTTGCATTTGTGGGGGAGATAATTGTGAAAATGAAACATCTTCAGATGCCAATATAACAGTGGTAAGGAATGTCTTATTTAATTATAATTCTTTATGTTAGTTTAGCTGAGGACCTAAGAGAATCAAACTCATGCAGGTACAATTTTGTATCCTATGCTGACACCATGGAACATGATTTCTTCCTCAAATATTACAGAAAACCAATATTACATAAAATCTTTTTATAGTTTATAGTCACAGAATGCCAGTCCCTAGCTAAGGCACTAAATTTCTGTTCTTTCCAAATCTGGGGATTCTGGGATTCATATCCAAGGCTTCTCTTAATTTTCAGTGGAAGGAAGAATTAATAGCAAGATTCTTTGGTTCAATTTTTACAGATATCTTCAATGAAGTAATACTTACCTTGCCTAGGTAGGTCCCTCCAAAATAAAAATGTAGCTGTGTACATTTGTGGTGTATGTTTTGGATGTTATCTTCTTTGAACCTCTTAGTTTCCATTTAGAAGATCAAGTACTAAGTGTTATTTCTAAGTCCCTCAGAGTATTTTCTCAGGAAAATGTGAGAGCCACCAGACCATGATACTAATAGGCAATAGTATCAAAATACCAAAATTTTCTATGTCCTGCTTTCCAGGTGTAAGACCTCAGGCTTGCACCATGAGCTCCTTAAAGGGGTTTTACTTAAAAAATATAAAAGGCTCCAAAAATCTGCTCACTGGATCTATTAAAAGGGCCTTCATTTCTTTACATACCTTGAGAGAGCGCATGGGAGAAGATACTGCATATATTTCTCAGAAGGTCAAATAACACACTTTTACTGTCAAACTTTATGAAATAAGGAAACTTGGGCAAAAGTTTAAAGGGCAACATTCAACCAAAATAAAGCATTTCACAAAGCATTGACTTAGCACATACTAACCCATACAACTTAGCAAAATCCAACATTTCTAGCTTTAAGTTAACCAAATGTCAAGAAAGGAGATTAAAAAAAGAAGTTAAGAAAGAGAGAAAAAGAGAGAGAATTACAGCTGCCACCCTAGATCCAGCACAGATACTGCTACCAGGAGTCCAGGAAATGGCAGGGCTGTCACCAGGCAATGTCACATGGTGTTGGTTTTATCTTCTTTGGCCCCCTGTGGCCACCCACCCCTAAGGTGAGACTTCCAGTGTGCCAGACAATCCAGGGCTGGGTTAGGGGCTCCAGAGGGTGTGGTGTGGGGCAGTGCTCCCAGTGTGCCAGTGACTGACAGGTGCTCCAGGCCTGTCCCAAGAGGCTGTAAGGAGCTGGAATGTGGGACAGGGCACTATTTCACCTTCATGAAATTTGACCACTCCCTTCTCACAAACAAACACACTCTTGAGTTTGTCTGAGCCAATAATTAATATAATAATCCAATGTCTCATAACAGACAATTAATTTGATCTTTGTTTCTTGAGGCTGACCCAAAACTATGTGAACTTTTGTTTGCGGTGTTAAAGAAGATCTAGAGAATAAATAGAAAAAAAACCAGAAGGTAATTTTTTTGATCTTGAGATTATACTTCTGCTAAGAAGAACAAAAATGATGTGACAGAATGATCTTCAAGTATGAAATGACAATATTTAAGGAAGATGTAAAAAAACTAATTTATTTTTTCTCTTGGAGCAATTTCAAGGGAAGATAGCTTTGTGTACAAGTGTGAATCACAACAAAATAAGAACCTGGAAATAATCTGCTAAAATGATATTTCCTCGGAACTCCATGTTTTAATTGACGGGAAAAAATGCTATTTCAAGTATATGAAGCAAGTAATACAGTTATACTAAACTATGTTCAGTGTATAAATATGCATACACATGCAACCTTACTTCTTACGGATCTGATTCAGAGGAAATCAGCATTGTGCCACAGACTTTTTAATTTTACAAGTTGATTGTCTCAGATAGAACGACTAGTAACTAAGGACTAGGGAGTTAGTTACTAAGAAATGTATGAAAGTGTTTGCATGGTATTGTAACAGTTATTGTTATTTGCTTTATCAAGTAGTTTTCTCATTTCCTCAAAGAGAAAACACCTGTGTTGTGTCTAATCCTGTTGCATTCATTGCCTCTCAGGGGTCCATGTTGGGACCAGTACAGCTTAAGGTCTTCATCAATGACACAGGCTATGGGATTGAGTGCACCCAGAGCAAGCTTGCAGAAGGAAAGCTGAGTGGTGCAGTTGACACACCTGAAGGATGGGATGCCATCAAGAGGGACCTGGAAAAAATCAAGAAGTGAACCCATGAGAATTTCATGAGGTTCAACAAGGCCAAGTGCAAGGTGCTGCACCTGGGTCAAGGCAACCCTTGACACCAACACAGTCTGGGGGACGAAGGGATTAATAAACAGCCCTGCTGAGAAGAACTTGTGGGGACAGTAGATGAAAAGCTAGACATGAGCCAGCAACGTGCATTGCAGCCCAGAAAGCCAACTTTATCCTGGGCAAGGCAAGTCCAAGACATTTCAATATCAGATCTTATCCTACTAGGTACAGGCCAGACATGGAAAATAGTCCTTGATTCCATAAAGATGACTTGGTTGAACTAAGCTGTTTGATCTACATAGTGCAGATTTTTCTTTTCAACAGACTACCCATGTCATAACCCTGAACAAAGTGATGGTAAAAAACCATAATATAATTCTATGCATACCTTTGAATTGAGGCAAATCAGACTAGTAGAATCCTTATGACAAGTCTTGTTTCATTTTCATGTTATAGAGTGGAGGCGTTTGTATAAAAACCCTCTTTACAACTAAAGAAAAAAAATAAATCTGCTGCTTTTTCCACAAGCACAAGTCAAAGTGAAAAATAGATTGCCACTCCACATGATCAGATAGGATCAGGAAAAAAAAAAGCAAACTCAGAAAGGGAGTTAATAGGAATTAATTCGGCTGAAATTCTTATATTATTATAAAATATTTCTCCTTCTCTGTAGGCTTAATCAGGAATGGAATCTGATTACTCCCTACAGAATATTGGAGTGTAATTGGAAAAAGAACAAAAATATAATCGCATAACCTTCTGTAAATGAGTCCAGATGAATAAAAAAAATAACTTATAACAATTTATTTTTGATTTTCCTACTGTACTATTTTTGCCAGTTGATGCATGTACAAAACCTACATGAAACTTGTAGATAAAACATCTAATATTCTGCTCTAAATATTAAAAGCATACTCCAATTTAATGGGGATCCTAAGAATCATAATTCACCTTTGAACCTTCCATATTATTCAATGAACTACTGAACCTGTATGAACTTTTGTATGAAATATAACAAGATAGCAAAAAAAATGCTCGTATTCAACTAATAGTTATAAATTCAGTATAGGGATAGGTAAAATTAATATTTAACAATAAATAAAATATTTATTATTATAATTAAAAAATAAATACTAATATTTAATATTTCATAGGCTCTTGCTACAGGCTAGGGATTACTGTAAAGTATTTTCATAAATATCTGCTCAGATGGTAAAAGAAGTTTTTTTATATTTTGCTTCTATTACCTTGCTAGGCAGTTAGCTGGTAGGGAATGTTTACAGAAATAACATAAGTAGAAATGAATAATGAAGAAAAGGAATATTGAACTTCCAGAAATTGTGACTGCATCTATATACTAATCAAAAGTCTTCAATGGTGAAAGATGTGCTGTCAAAGAACTATGTAGAGATTTGTGAAAAAACTAAAACTTATTATACATTTAGGAAAATCAAATTATTAGGGATGCATTTAAAACAGTAAGAAGCCATCTGTAATATAAATAGGTTGCTATGAAATATGCAAACAGAGCTTGAAAACACTTTTGTGCTCAGGGTCATACAATTCTGAGCAATACTTTCTGCCAGGGAGTGAGCTTTCATAGCAATTCACTGAAGATTCAAAGATACGTAGAATAGCTTGTGTTGGAAGGGACCTCTAAAGGCAATGTAGTCCAGCAGCCTGCAATGAGCAGGGACATCTTCAACAAGATCAGATTGCTCAGAGCCCCATCCAGCCTGACCTTGAATCTTGCCAGGGATAAGACATCTATCACCTCTCTGGGCAACCTGTGCCAGAATTTTTCATCCTCATTGTAAATCGGCCCTCCTTTAGTTTTAAACAATTACCTCTTGTCCTATTACAACAGGCTCTGCTAAAAAGTTTATCCCCATCTTTCTTATAAGCCTTTTTAAATATTGAAAGTCTGCAATAAGGTCTCCCTGAAGCGTTCTCTTCTCCAGGCTGAACGAATCCAGCTTTCTCAGTCTGCCTTCATAGGAAAGGTGCTCCAGCTCTCTGATCATTTCTGTGTCTCTCCTCTGAACCTGCTTCAACAGGTCCCTGTCCTTCCTGTGCTGGGGACCTCAGAGCTGGATGCAACCCTGCAGTCAGGGTCTCACCAGAGCAGAGTAGAGGGGCAGAAACACCTCCTTTGATCTGCTGGCCCTGCTTCTTTTGAGGCAGCCCAGGATAAAGTTGTCATTCTGGGCTGCAAGCGCCTGTTGGTCTCTCATGTTCAGCTTTTTATCCACCAGTCCACCCAGAACCTTCTTGCCAGGGCTGCTCTCAGTTCCATCCTCCTTACTACCCTTTCTAAAAAATGGGTGCAATATTACCCTTTTTCCAGTCACCTGGAACTTTACCTGACTACCATGAATTTTCAATATCATGTAGAGTGGCTTTGCAACTACATCAACCAATTCCCTCAGGACTCTGGGATACAGCTTGTCAGATTCCATAAACTTATATATATTCAGGTTCCTCAAATGGTCATGAACCTGATCTTCTCTAACTGTGGGAGGGGCTTTGCTTCCCCAGTCTCTGTCTTCAGTTCTATGCACTTGAGAGGTGTGGGAAGAGATATTAACTGAAGACTAAGGCAAAGAGTTGTTGAGTACCTCAGCCCTCTCATCTCCTGTTAACAGTTTGCTTGTCTAGGCTGTCTGCATTGGGTATCTGTGATGTTTTCAGGCAGTTACATATTTCCTGTGAAGGAAAAAAGTGCCTGTGAGAAGAAAATAAAACCAAGTATTAGTCACTTGAAACATAATCTCCTTCTGGAGGAAAAAAGCCCCAAAACAGTTATGAAAAAAGAGCAATGAGAGAAAACAAACAATGACACAATAGTGGAACAAAGGACTGGAAGCAGAACAGGGACAGTGGGTGGAAGAAAAAAGAAGATAATGGTACTTCAGAGAGACTCTTGGAAAACACTGGAAAAAAACACATAGAAATATGATTCTGAAAAGTCCTCTGAAGATCCATCTACTGAGACAACAGTATAGCATGTTAAGGAGGTTAATTTACATCTGGCTTAGCTACAAAGCCAGAACAAGGCCTATACTGGCAGAGTGACCTACCAGGATGACTACGAGAATATGATCTGCCTCTCTTGGTATGCAGCTGGAGGTTCTTGCTCCTGGACAAATATGATAACAGTCCCATTATTGACCTAAGTAAGCACCTGTATAGCTGTGAAAGCTGTGCTGTCATACTATTCCATAGCCTGTGCACACAGACTTTCCAGGTAGTCTTTGGAACAGATACTATTTTGTACCTGTCTCTGCAGCTTTGTCATGTCCTGTGTGAAGAAGGTGGGAGCAGTCACCCTCTTCCATCATGCTGGATTATGTATGTTTGGATTCTTTCTTGCAGATTCTTCCAAAACCTCAGTGGGCTGACCATGACCTGCAGAGGGGTGCACAATGCAGACCACCTGTGGGAGATGTCAGGCAGGAGTAGGAGGAAGGGAAAAAGAAATCCATCATTGGGTGCAGCTGTTGGGGCTGAGGCAGGAAGAGCATACAAACATCTTGTTGAACATAAGACTGGGAAGGCATTGGAACTGGCAATTTGCCAAGGGGACATAGTCTAATACGAATGAAGTTTGAATATGTGAGCTATGCTCTATCAGGAGACTATGGCTGGGTTTGGAATTTTTTAACTTCCAAGAAGGACAGTGACATTTTTAAATGCTATCTTTTCTTAGAAGCTACAGCAGTGGAGAATCCTGTTTCCTAAGGCTAGTGTAATCAGTCTCAAATTTCCTCGTTTCCTTTTGATATGTGGGTGTGCCTTGCAGTAACAACTTGCTTGGCCACCTCTTGAAGAGTGGCCAAGGATAGCCAGTCACTTGCAACACCTCATCTCTGTCCTTGATGCTATCTCCCTGAAATGGTTTCACAGTCCATCCTCCTTAGTATTAGGTTGTGCCTGATGTGCCTCAGCCATGAGTTTGTAGTTCTTTCTGTGCACTAATACTCTAATTTGGCTCAGAATATTGGAATAATATCATCATAAATCAGAATTTCATAGCACTTGTAAGAATGGAGAATTTTTTGTATGGTATTTTGCATTGTTTGGGTGGAATTTTTTTGGTTTGTTTGTTTTTTTGTTTTGTTTTTTAATGTAGTCCCTCATGGGGCATAAAAGTTTAAGAAACGAGGAGAAACAGACTAACTATGAAATTAAATATAAATGTATACAGTCTTTTTCATCATTGAAAGTAGCTCAAAGGTCTTTTTAGGAAAAAAATATGTATACGGTCTTATGTCATGGTGATTATTCTAAAAGAAATAAACAACTTAAAGCGTTTAGGTTCACTCATTTTAACTGCAGACATTAGATTCTTCTTATACCTCGGAGCAGGAATACTGATTAGGACAGTAATTTTTTGAGAATATGCTAGGGGATATTTGTTATCTTGCTGCAAAGTGTAAATAACAGAGAATGGTTTTTGGTCTTAAAATATCTACCAGGAAATACTGTTGAGGAATTTATTTAGTGCAGGTAGCTCGGTGTGCAACTGCAGCGCAGTTTGCAGTTGCAGATTGAGCTCTGGGTGGCAGGAGCCTGAGTCAAGAGGCCATGAACTGGTGCTGACTCTTTGCACAACAAAGGGTACCTGTGGCACCAGCCAGGGGACTGGACACTCAGAGACACAGCAGGAGCCAATGACCCCACACTTTCACATGCTTAGACTGTGAGACTATAAAAGCCCAGGTAGTCCTTTGTTCAGAGTCCCTCCTTGGAGACACCCAGCTCGAGCTGTTATTCTGTTGTTGGGTCATGATCAAATTATTTTAAGGATCCAGATGTCTGAAACACTGCTGTGGGAAACCTGGGGTCAAGCTGGTGAGGCAACCTTGTCTGACTATGTGAGTATGTTTTGTGTAATGGGACACTTGTCAGGTCACTGGAGCTGCCCACTGTGAAGTGAATTTGGTCCCAGCAGTGAAAGTCTCTGGTGGTGTGAGTGTGATTGCTAGAGTGTCCCTTGGATGGTCAAATAGGATAATTTCCTCAACAATACACAGAGTTTTAGTAGTGCTTTAAGACATCAGCTTGAAAGAGACTGCTTACCTAAGCAGATACAAGTAGTGGAAAATACTCACTTCTCCAGATTATAAATTTTGGAGGCAGGCACTTTATAAATTTTTGTGCCTTTTTTTACCAAGTATATTAAAAATTGTTACACATATAAGGATATATCTTTGCAAATCATAATGAACCTTCAGGGTCTAGGCAAGTTTCAGGCACAGCTTTTGTCCAAAAGGATCAAGAGAGACCCTAAAACCACAAAAGATGCACAAATTACTTTTCAAGCAAACAGAATTTTTAAGGCATTACTTATATAAGGAAAATGGAATTTAAATTAATAATGACAGTCTGTCATTTTTGTATTTTCTTATCTGTCTATATTTGTGCATGAGCATGATGAGACATTCTTGGGGTACTGGAGCAGGTAGAGTGAAAAACCTGGCATAGCTTCATCCATACTGCATATTGAGGTGCTTGGCAGCCACACTAGAACTCCATCTCTGTCAGGGGGTACATATTTGTCCTACTTTGAGGGAATCCGGCAGTGACTTTTCATCCGCAGATTATCACCGTCCAAGAGAATAGTGGAGCAGGAAACAACAGAAATGCACTGTACAGATTTGAAGGCTTTGGTGAAAAAGGCACATTTATACAGGCAAGAAAAAAGATAATTATTTTTTCTATAGACTGGGCTACACTGATGGACAATCCTTGGGCCCAGCTGGACTGCAGGACACTTCACTTTGAATCAGGAGAGGGTGGTGAGCAAAACCAAAAAGAGTTAGATGTTTAGAAATATATACAGAAAATTGGAGGGTCCAGACTAGTCTGATGTAAGAATAGAAGATTCAAGGAGAGACAGGAGAATATTTGTTTTATGGATGGATGCAAAACTGAAATAAATTAGACCCTCTTTATAACTACAATAGGTCAGAGAGTAGATTTCAGATAATAAACTTGAAGTTCAGAGAGGGGTTATGGAAGTTTTGGAACACTGGACCATATTGTCTGTAGAGGACATGGAACCTCCCTTGGAGACTTTTATAAAGAGCTCGTACAAATGGCTTTGAGAAACAACCGAGGTACAATTGTTCTTGACTTTTTAATAGAAATATCACAAAATCATCTGTGGTAAAAACTCCATCCAATAAAACACCCCAAAACCCCCACACAAGTCGGTTTTTATTTACTGGGAAGGGAAAACAACCCAAATTTTGTAAGGTTTTTCTTCAAATATAGAGGTTATTTGTGTGCTTTATTCAAATTGACACCTATAATTTCATGATTACTTTTCCTGAGTTTCAAATGTACTGCTTTCTTAGAATTGGCAGTGTATTGACCGACTCTATGCCACAGAGCAAGCTGATGCTACCCTTTTATCCAATATCAAGCCTATTCACCCTTATTCTTTTTAATTAATTTCTACAGTTTGTTTTCACTGAAAACTTTTCCATTAGCACACCACAACTAGACTAATACCCTAGTGTCATCCTTCTTTCCTTTGTCCTTCGTTTTGGAGTTCATTGAATGGCTGATGAAAGATATAACATCAACAATTATTATTATTATTAAGATCAAAAATCTCACAGAGTCAAACCCCAAAGAGGGAAAAATGTTTCAGACCATCTTTTCTGTAGACAAGAGACAAAGGAACTACTCCTTCTGACCGTGAATTGCTATAACTTACTCGGTCTTTTTGTATTTAAAGATGAGTTTCTCTGCCCCTTACAGGCAAGTGAGAATTAATTGATGTTAATGACTCAGATAAGTACATTTCAACATAATAAGAAGCCAGTTTGACTAGGATTATTTCTACAGACGAGATTTTGAACAACAGAAACTCTTCTGAATGAGAGAAGCAGTTATTCAAGAAAAAAAAAGAAAAAAGAAAAGAAGTGTTAATATTCTTACCAGTGGTCTTTAAAAAAATAGCTTGCTATTTGTTCCTATTCTTGTATGAAATCTTTTGTCTTCTGCAATTTGTTGAGATTATTTGAAATGAAAAACCTGTTTCTCAAATTCCTTACCTTTGCCTTGACTTGTGCATGGCCTGTAAAAGTAATCAGAGGACCATCTATTCAATCATTCAAGTTATTAAAGATAAAATGAAGTTGCACCAAGCTCAGAACAGAGATGTCCAGGGCTCTAATTGATACCTCTTCTAATTTGATATTTCTTAACAACTGGTAGGTATCATGTCAGTAGCTTTCCAGAACATGTGGGATCTACCTGATACCTGATACCAAGAAAACTTCAAATAATTTTCTTGGTCTACTTTTTGAAATGCTATGTGAAGCAGCAACAGAAGGTTATTGAAGCTTGAAGTTATAGCAACTAATATTTCATCTGTATTTACAATAGAATAATAGGTTATGTAAGTAATTTTGATTGGTTTGCCATGATTTATTCCTGATAAATTCACACCAACTGTTACTAATCTATCATTATTAAGATTACTAGAAATAATAAGATTAATTTATTCCAGTATTGTGAGAATACTAATTGAGAATTGTGAGAATACTACTTAAGCTCCTAATTTTTAATCTTTTTTTCCTTCTTTTTTTTTTTTTTTAAAATATAGGTACTATGGCTAGGAATCATTCTAAATAGCTTTAAACAATTTATGTCATATGGGAGTGTACTTGCCATAAGTTAGAATAATTGCTGCATCTATTTTAACCTGAATTTCTAACTACTTGTCACTACCCTCTGTTATGTTAACAGTTTCATTGCTGTTGGTATTCTCAGTGAAGGCTGAAGCAAACCAGGCATTAGACCCTTGGGGTTTGTACTGTCTTTTGCAAAATAAACTTCTGCAGAAATTACTCACTGGTGGAGAAACCCCCCTTCCTCTCAGTTTAATGGAGGAAATAGGTTTAATTTTAGTACTAATGTGCTTGAAAAATGCATTAATATTTATGTTTATGTCACTTGGAACTTGTTTTAGAAATTATCTAGAGGAAAAGTTAGGGTAATGAAATACATGTAGGTGCTTATTATTTTCTCAGAATCTATTGATGCATTGTGTTATATCAGATAGGAAGTCTTCAGGTTTCTCTACATCTCAGTCTGCCAGCTTTGGCTGTGCCCCTGGGGAGCTGAATGGTAACCCTGAGGAATTTTTTAAACTTCTGGGGAACCTGAGGAAGACTTCTTTTTAAGGCAACTGGATCAGAGTTTTATCCCTATGATATAATATTTGACATATTTTCTGCTTTGCTTGTGCGTGAAAAAAGCTCAAGGAGAGGGGGATAAAAAAAAAACAAAACACTGCTGGACTTTATAAGGTCAAATAAATAATAAAACATTGCATTCAAAAATTTTTACCTGGCAGGGACAAGATGTCAGGACTGTATGATACTTCTATGATATTTCCATATATAGTAAGTTTGTAATTGTCATGTACTTAGAATGATAGAATTTGAATGACAGAAGATCTCAAACTCAAATCCATTTCTACATGACCCATGCCCTCTTTTGTTTTGCCATCATCTCAGCAAAATTGGAATTATCAGATGTCACTGACAGTATGTAGGAGTTTGACAGATGAAATTGCTTACTTCGGAAGGTAAATTTGTCTAAGACTAAGAGCAAAATTGGGATTGGAGTCTTACACAGGAAAAAAAAAGAGTACATAGTAAACAAAGGCTACGCAGCAATTTCCTGTCTTCCTTGCTCCAGTGCAAATCATAAGCAACTTCACAGACACGGACTGACTTATATTTGTTTTCAAAGTTTTATTTATCTTCCTTGTATCCACAGAATCTGATGTGTAAACACCTAGGATTAGATTAGGATCAGATTTGCAGCTAATACAATACAATGTGGCTCATCCTGATGTTTATGTGGACCTGCCTCTTCACTGTAAACTCACCAAGCAGCCCTTCATTGAGAGTAACAATTCATTTATAACTAAATTTTCCCCTTACTATCTTAGATACCAGCATCTAAAATATAAAATCTAATGTCTGTACCATATATCTTTTTCCAATGTGTGACCTGATATGCACTGTTTCTACACTTCTCACCTTTTTTATCTTCTCATTAGCTTTTGTCAAACATGATTTTAACAGGAACTTATTTTGCAACATGAGTTCAACTGAGTATTTCAGTAATCTTTGATGCATTTCAAGATGGGTATTTATTCAACAGGATAAAGAGGAAATCCTAGTCTAAGGTCAAGCTTATACCAAGTACTTTTGATTTTGCACTGTCTAAGGTCAGTTGCTTAAAAGAAAAGTATAATAAAAAACATTTTTAAGCTAATTTCCCATAGTGTGCTGTAGTGTGCTGTAGAAAAGTACATTTGGACACTGATGAAAGGCACATTAGCAAAATCAGCTTGCCAAGAATCTATTTCTGGGGAAAAAAAAGAATACATCAGTGGGAATACTGATAGAGTAAAACTGATTTTTTAAAGGGAAACACAATGATTCAAAAAAATCCTTTCCTACTCATTTCGTTATTATCATTGTTATGCCAACATTTTACTTTCATGAAAGGAAAAACAAAGTGTAAGGATTTCAGGAAAAAAAAACATGAAAGATTTCAACAGTAAGACCGGTTGTCCTGAGGACAGCTGGCTTCTGGAGCTTGTAGACAGAGATAAGAAGCTGAATAGCCCCCTTGTAATCCAGGAGGATTTTTTTTCTTAAATATTTCATAAAACATTTTCTTTTACTAGCACAGTTATTACAGACAGAAATGGGTTTTCTGTGATAATTTATGTAATGCCAGAGGAAATTGATACTTAATTTACTTCTGTTAAATGTAATGGGTGTGTTCCTAAGGTTATTCATAAAGTCACAAGAGGCTGGCCTGAAATTTAGCAATTCTTACAAGTAAGTACTTAAGTAACAAGGGTATTGAATGTTTGTCTCTATAATGTCCTACAGTATTTTTAATCTTGTTATGTGAATTCTATGCCCACTTTAACTATTTTGCATAGGGGGAGGCAGATGACTTTTAAAAGTAAGCTTATCCAGACCAATGACATACTACTAAAGACTTTTTTTTACCCTTATATTGTAAATAATACAGGTACCCTCTAATGTATACATGCTGTACTTCAGGTGATTTTGAAGGACTGAATTTTTTGGGTCTGGATTGTTCTGAATATTATTTATTTTGTTTTGAAGAGACATGGCCTGCTTTTCTACCAGCAACACAAATCAAACTGATGTTTCTCAGATTTGCCAGAAGGAATTGGGGAAAGCAAGAACTTAGTCATGTGTTTCAAACAAACTGTCTATAATGTTTCTGTCAAAATTAAATGCAGCAAACCATCAAATGACAAATAAAGGTTTCATTTTAAAAATTTATAGAGAGAAGAGTTTAAAAAAAAAATGTGTCATGTTGTTATGTATACACTAGAGGGCAATGCAAGAACTACAGTTTTGAGGGGATATTTGATATTTCTTTCCCTCTGTCCTCCTCTACAACTTTTTTGTAAACTTTTACAGGATACAGAAAACACATATTAATTTAAAGTATGCCTGAGCGGGATTGTTTTAAAAGTACTTGGAATATACCATTTTATTAATAGATGCAAACTGCTGGCAGCTCAGATCCTGCTATATGGAGTGGCTTCTGCAATGAATTTTGCAGATAAAAAACCCACAAACGACATGTACTAAATTCTTTAATTTGCTTCAATACCTTAAGGAGGAAAGAGAAATAATTCAGCATCATTGTTAATAAGCTGGTAGATATATCAGTATTCATTTAAATCAAAACATCTAGTGTGTGAGAAATAAAGATTCTTTCAAACTGTTGTAGGCACAACACAGTAGGCACTACCTTGAAACATCAAGCAGATGTTAGTATTTATATTAATTAAGGTAAACGAGTTGCCTGGCCCATTTGTTGGTGTTGTTCACTTTCACAGTGCTCTCAGCATTCAAGTACCTGGAGTTCTCAGCACTATGACTAATACCTAGGCTAGTTTACTGCTGGCACATGAGCTCTTGAGGATGTGTATGACTGAAGGGCAGCTAGATCCCTTTTGACCTTGGGCAATCTACTAGGGAGATCAAGAGAACCTGGAGAAACATCAGATTGTGACTTTTCCATACCCTGACCCTCAGCACCCTACCCCCAGAAATCTCCTTGCAAAATTTAAAAGAATAAATTTATAAACATAAGGCACTAGAAATAAAAACATCCTTTCATTCTGTTTCCTGCAGTGACAAGAGATATATATTCTAGATTGTAGACAGAGCTGCCTTGGAGATAAATCGTCTGATTTCAGCATCTCAGCAGTAGATAATAGATTCCCTCAGAACCACATAATTAAAAAATGACATTTCTGCTACAGTGTGCCAGCTTGACACTGCCATTGCCCTAGGATTCTGGGGACATGGAAGCCCTGCAGGGCACAATAAAACCAAACATGTTATTCAGGGGTACAATGTAAGGTTGTGTTAAAAAAGATAAAGATCCTGGGTCAAAGGATATTTTTCCTTACCCTCTTTCTTTCAAAAGGCAAAAGACTGAGGAAATCTATTTATTAAAAAGTACAACAGATGAGAGAAAACATATGCAGAATGACACTACAAATTAAGATCTTAATATCCATTACAGTTTAGAAACCAAATATCTGGTGTGAATCAGAAATGTGCATAAAGGAGGAGCTCCCGGTGAGGGCCTTTTCCCAATATGATGGTCTTTTGTTTGTGGATGGTGTCGACCTTTATGGTCCTTTAACTCTCAACAAAGCAATAATTCTCTCATATCTAAGCTTAGTTGTTTTAAGACTATAGCAAAATTCTCCATGAATAGATCGATTGTGTGTATATTAGTCTTGCCTGAATACAACCAGTCTAGCAGCCTAGTCTGGTAAGAGCAAAAGGGTAAGGCTCTGGACTTTCAGGATATTTGGCATCTGACTTCCTCAGATTCTCACTGTTCATGTAGATTGCAGGGTTTAAAAATCTGTTACTCTTAGACAAGATGCTTAATCCAAAAATCTCTATGACTGATAAAAGCCTTACTGTAGAGCATGGCACTCTTGGTGACAGCTCTCAGCAAGCGAATGTCCTATGTGTGCAATGTGCTGGGGAATCTAAGATGACCTGAGACTCTGAAGTGGAAAACTGCAGAGTAATAAGGCAAAACTGTCTTTGACTTCAGTGTTTTGCTTGAGTAAGTTTAGAGATGGAAAGCAAAAAATCCTAGGAGAACCACAGCAACTTGTACCTGCTTTGTACACTTTAAATTTTTTCTCTTCCAACAAAGCCCTTTCTACATCTCTTGAATGACATTTTAAATTAAAAGAAACAGAGAACAAGGAAATCTCCTTTGTGACTTTGTCATTGTTAATTCAAATGCTGGTAACAATTGTCATTCACTACTTGAGCATACAGCTAGCATGAGCAGTTAGATTGT
Source organism: Manacus vitellinus (assembly GCF_001715985.3). Taxonomy (NCBI): domain Eukaryota; kingdom Metazoa; phylum Chordata; class Aves; order Passeriformes; family Pipridae; genus Manacus; species Manacus vitellinus. The sequence goes on from NW_021940750.1 coordinate 23,537,864, forward strand.
CAACAGTATTTTTATTTTTAATTTTGACATCTCTCTAGAAGTTCTTATCTTGAGAAATTATACTAGGTACATCTACTCCATTTCCTAACAAAAAGTCTGACTGCTCTCCATTCTGTGTGTGAGGAACACTTCTTTTTTTTAACAGCCCTCTGGGACTCTGTCCTGAATAAAAGCAGCAGAAGGGAGACAATTGCAGCGTAACTGTTTTATAGTGTGTGGACTGTAAGCAACAGTTCATTTCCCTATGAATTATAGTATCTGCTGTGTCTGAAATTAACCAGCACTAAGGAAAATACAGCAGCTATAAAATGCTTCAGATTTTCGGTAGTGGTTTAAGTGAATAGCTATTTTATACAGGATGATTTTTAAGCTCACTGTTGGAACAATGGATGGGGATTTCCTTTATCCACTGGAAATTTAAATAAGTAATTTTCAGTAGGCAAAAAGTAATTACTTCAATTTGAGTAGGATCCAGGTTCTCTATCATTATGATATTAAGAAATTGGAACACAGAAATGTCCTCTTGACAATGAAGTGAAAACAACTTTTTGAAAATACCTTGGGTAACCGGAATAGTACCACACCATTGTCCTGAATTATGACAGACTTTGAAACACTGTAATTGTAGAAATCAAAGGGAACTAGCTAGTGAAAAGAGGACTGTGAGGAGATGATGATAAATACCAGAAGTGTGTTTATCAATTCAAGTATAAATAATAGAACTGCATTTGGGTCCTAAGGAGCAGATTGGTGAAAAAAGGAGATGGAAAATCAGGTGTAGAAAGCAAGTTTTCTAAAAGGCAAGGAGTTTAAAGTAGTAATAGAAAAGCTGAAGAGTTCATAGAGGAAATTCTTTACTCCCACACCTGCCACTTGTGATTTCTAACAGAGATAAGGGGGAAAAAAGTCTTTGCATGAGAGAAAGATGTGCTGGAACTGATCAGGAATGTGTCAGAAGAAGAAAGCTAATCAATTACAATTAATGTCAGGGAGATGTAAGAGCTCTAAAGCCACCTCAGGGCTGAAAGCATCAGAAGAGGAGAACTTGCATCCAGATAACAATGGAGGAAAACTTGCTGGAGACCTGTGGGCTGGATCAGGCTAAATCATAACTAGTGACGACTGGGAAGAATACAGAAAAGTCTGTTGCAGATCATCTGTCTTGTGGATCAACATACATTAAATATATAACAGTGCCAAACAGCTGCTTTTGTGGCCTGCTGTCATTGTTGGATTCAAAGAAGGATAGCAAAACACAGTTCAAAACCAAAATGAATCACCTCTTTAGTGCAATTCTGGGAGCCTTCCGTTGCCTTTTTCCTCACAGGACAATTCCTCTGCCACACAGATAAAGACTCTCTAATAACTTGACTTTGTCTAATATTTTTGGAGGATGTAATCTAGATGAAATCTGTGTTTGTTGTGACAGATGCAGCAGGTATTCATTAAGAATTTCCTCAATTTAAATGAACCCCTGATACAGCAGAGGATGGGGAAACTGGTTCAGTGATACTTTAAGTGGTAAATAATGAAAAGGAACGTGATGCTTTTTCTGAGAAATTGCCTCAGAATTAACACTGTCTTAAGATTCTTTTCAATTCAGTTCTTAAAAGAAATTTTCAGAGGTAAAACTACATGATGTATATGGGCTTCAGTGGCAAGCAAATCCAAGAACTTTGTTGTTGTGCGTAGTTACTTGAGTCAACACAGTGATTCATGTATTTTAGTTATATATGGATAAAAATAATAAAATAGGAGCTACCCTAGCACACAGTGGACCTTATAATGGCAGCACTGATCTCCTTGAATTCACCTGTATTATAGGGCAACAGCAAGTCAAACTTCCTAACATTTTTGCGCATATTTTTTATTTTTTAATCTATTTCACTTATACCGAGGCTGACTCCTTTCAGTGGGGGAACACAATATCTGAAACCTGAAATTGTTTGGTGCTGAGCATTTTGAGATTGATCTTTGCATAGCTGCTATATATTTCTATCTTTATTGTGTTTAAAACAATATCTACAGCTATCAGCTAAGAGGCATTTACCAGTTACTGAATTCCACTGCTTACTCGGTAGTAAAAAAAAGAGTAAGAACACAGTTTGCCAAAAAATAGTAGTCTCATTTGTAAACATAAGTGCCATGGCTACTGACTTTCAATCTGAATAGAAAGAAGCATTTCTATATTTCTTTAACCATAATTTTATTTGAGACTGTGAAATATTTCTCTAAATAAATCATTGGGAACAGTGAAGAATACCCCCTAAATTAACAGTCACTTTGCTATTCACCTTTCTTACACAGTCAAATACTAACCATGATGCCAAATCAAATTCCTCTCTGTCTCATTTATATGGACAACTTCTCCTCTCATGACAACAAAATTTAAAGGCTCTAGCATATTATGCCTGCTCCATGCTTGGCTGAGCCTTGCTAAAAACCCTCACCTGTCCTTTCAGAAAACTGTACAGGGCCACATTTCCTGTTTCCTTATAGTCTTTGCCACAGAAAAAGATACCTATTTGCAGTCCATAAGCATAGCTCAGTTCAGTTATATCAATGATGGTAACACCCTACATTTTCAGATGAGAAACTATCTAGTAATTGCAGATGTTCTGCCAAGAGCACATGGTGTACTTGATGACATATAAACAGATGATCAGGAACAAGCAACAGCAACAGTACATGTGAGACTGATAAAAGCTGTATCACAAGGCATATGAATTGAGCAGGAAATAAAAAAAAAACAGGGAATAAAAAAGTGCTACAAGATGTCTCTGAAAGAGAGATAAAAGAATTCTTCCCACACTCATAGTACCGAGGGAGAAAAAAAAATAAAGGAAAAAGTTCGGGAAAGGGGAAAGGAGAAGGCTGATGGAAGGTTGGTGAACTGGATAATAAAATTGCAAACCAAATTCCAGTAAAAAGGAATGACAAATTAGAATGCTGAGCAAGAAGCTAGTGAAGTAACCTAGATTTCACACACAGCATGAATAGACAAGAAACTGGTCTGTGATTCTCTCTGCAATTCACTGTTTGAGATCAAACTGCTTAACTGTATGACATTATGTAGGTAAAAAGGATCTTCTTTCATATACTGCTAGATGTTATTACAATTGCCACCACCACGCTGCAGAGCCACAGCACAAAATTACTGTTATTTATTAAGATTACAGGGCGATTAATTTTCTAAACCCACCTTGTACATACCTGTCCTATGCTCCCCTGCATTTCCTAAAGCTATGTGAACCTCAATGGTAAGAGCCAACAGGTTTGACGTCATGGCACTGAATCTACCTGATATTTGGCATTGCTGGATCATAATTTCCCACAATTCCTCAACACTGAGACAATAGAAAATGTTACAGAATGTCACCATATATTAAGATGCTATAAACCAGAGGATAGAATATGAAGACAAGCTATCAACCTCAGGCCCTGAACCTCAGATAAGGCCTGCATTTTCCTTTAAAAAAAGCCCCACCCCCAGCTTTCAACCCTGCCTGAGAAAAAAAAAAACAAGCCAGTTCATTTGTGGTGAGAAAATAAAAGTATCTGAAGCCTTAAGGCTAATTGCTAGTTGTAAAGTGCAGTCTACTTCCCTCACCATACTGAGAGGTACTTGAAATTTATTACTTGCTGTGTCGCTTTAGGGGCAGATTTGTGAAAGGGGCAAGAGCTTGAAATAATTCACTTAATGGACCCTCAGTCATTTAACCAGTTATTTCAGATGGAAGCAGTGCTCTGATTAAAGGGAAGTGCTGATACAATGAATGACTGCCATGAAAGTCAAATGAAAATGGCTTGGGGAGGGAGAGGAAGGGTGGAAGAGGAAAGATGAAGGTAGGAGGCAAGATCACTGCAATGCAGACTAGAAAAGGTGACAGACCAATCTATCATGGCCTGTAGAGTCAGAATGGATTTCTGAAGACTTTGGATCATATGACATGACTAACAAGACTGTAACCATTCACACATCTATCGATTGAACCATATCCCAAACAACATTATGAATAACTCTCTCAAGAGATGACATGTCTTCTGCTTCAATAACAATACATACTGTATTTCTTTTGACGGATTTCTAAGGTCCCCTTTTCATCTATTTGAAATGTTCATACACATGTGGAAAACAAACCCAAAACATGAAAAATCACTAGCTTTTCTTGTTTTGCAGTCTCATCTTTTCCCCCTTTTTCAGGTATGATCTGCAGTGGTGAACAGGAAGCCAGGGTAAGGAGGGCACCTGAGTGCAATTCAAGTGGGTGGTTCAGAGTCTCTGCTTGCTGCTTTTCAGAGTGCCACAGCTCTTTGGAACCACATCCAGCAAAGACGGTAGGACAGACATCTTTCTGCTACAGGAGCCCACCTGACCAGTGGGAACATCTCTGCTGTTAGTACTGGGTTTATGACTCAGTGCCAGTTAGGCTTTCGTTTATCAAGGGACAACAACACAGAATTTCAAGCCTCCTTCCCTTTCTCTTGCTCCTTCTTTATGAACACAGAGACATACCCTAAATACTTGTGCATGGTTAAGTGTTTATTTCCAAACATGCACAGATGTATATATATGTAAGTTTCCTGTGTATATTTGATTAATTAACAAATTTAAACTACCTCCCATATGTGACTAGTTTTAAAATACTTGGGACAGAGGATGGAGGTGTTTTAATGTCTTTGCTTTTATACTTTTTTTTCTTTATCACTGAGTTTACACAATTAAATTAGTCACCTACACTTCTGTTACTGCTGATTCAGTAGCATTTAAGTTCTACATTTTGTCTTGTAGTCTGACAGAGAATTAAAATTACTACTGCTTGTTTTGCTTAGTATTAAGTAAATATTTGGTTTTCCTTCTGATTCTTAATATGCCATGGTAGGCAAAAAGAATGAAGGAGAATATAGACCTATGGAAGCTATTGCTTCCTGAAATAAAAATCTTTTTATGTACCAAGCAGGGTGGTACAAAACAACCTTTTTTTGGAACACAAAAAAAAATGTTAAGGTAAATAACATCTTTAAAAAAATGTGATTTCTGTGTCCTATGATTTTGTTTGGTTTACATTTTTAGTGAGTTCAAAATAACACTGCTTTGATATTTTTTGTGAACTGAATCCATTTGCAGAGTCTGACCTAGAATTTGAGCAGTGCTGTATTCACTGCTACTAAAAGCAAATTGTGAGAGAAGACAGCATCCTGCCTGTATATTTTCCCATATATTACAAAACATGTACATTTTACAGTACTTTATATGTAATATTGCAAATTCAACATTAGCAAAAATGAGATTATGTGTTGACCTCTACCAGATCAAGGATCTCCTGTGTTCGGGTTATTTAGGAATATAGCAGAGACAGAACATGTGCATGTCTCAGTATTTGTATCTTGAAGGAAGGTGAGTGACTGCAAGGTGTAAAGCTCTGCTGTTGTCCAACTTGAGTAAAAGTCCCCCACTAAATAAAATAACCTTGAGCTTTCAGTATCATAGAATTACAGAATATTGTTGGAACGGACCTTAAAGATACCTAGTTCAAACCCCCCTGCCATGGACAGGGACACTTTTCACTAGACCGGGTTGGTCAAAGCCCCATCCAACCTGGCCTTGAATGATTCCAGGGATGCGGCATGCAAAACTCTGGGCAATCTGTGCAAGTGCCTCACCACCCTCACAAAACCTACTCTTTTCCTATTTGAAACCATTCCCCCTCGATTTGTTGCTACATGATCGTAAAAAGTCCCTCTCCGTCTCTCTTGTGAGCTCCCTTCAGGTACTGAAAGGCTGCAATTAAGTTAGGCTAAAGCCTTCTCTTTTCCAGGCTGAACTATACCAATTCTTATCATCCTGGTTATTGTTTCTATATTTAAGTATGTGAGGCATGGATATCAATCCATTTAAAGAAAAAGAAAGTAATGTAAAATCCAGACAGAAGGGATTATTTCAGGTTATGTCACGCTGGAAGCAAGTTAAATCCATCTGTGGGCTTTTACGTTTTGTGCTGTAACCCTCTACTAATTACGTTCTCAATGGGAGGTTATAGAATTGCTCCCATTCCCCTACACACTTCTGTCCTTCATTCACATCCCAGTTGCATTTAGATTCAGATAAATATAGTAAGTAACTGTATTTAATCTTCTTCACATATTTTTACTTCAGTGAGTTATTTGACAGTTTCAGGCTTTCCTTTTTCCAGGCACCTGGATGCTACTTCAAATACATTTGAATGGATCAACTAGGGCTGGTAAGAACTTGATAAGGTTATCATTTTTCATGTAAATGAGCATATTATTGATATGTTCGTTTTCATCTATATTTTCAGAGAAAATGTTAAGGTGTTGAGGTGACAGGGTTACAGATGAAGAGTCCACACACAGAGAGCCCACCCCACTCCCCAAAGAGGTAAAAAAAACCCAAAACCAAAACAAAAGACAGAGACAAAATAGCTTGGCACTACAGCAACTTTGTCTTTCCTATGCACAAGGGTATCTCAGTTAGCTAGGGAATTTCAGTTATCCTCTGAAATAAATATTCAAAATTCTGATTCTCCTATAGCCCTACTGACTTTATTGGTGACTCCAGGCTTACCATGACATCAGTGAAAGGAGGAATAGACTCTAGATTTATTACACATTTTTACAGGAATATATTTTCTGAGGAGAAATGGGGATTAAAAAGCTGCTCTTTTTCATTTGCTCAATGAAAATGTTGTTTTTCTCTCAGACTTTTCAGGTAAGAGAGGGGAAGTCCTGACATTGACTTTGATGTGGAGCAAACCACTACCAGCTTGTCTGTTTGTTCAAATGCACCGAGCCTTGCACCGACCAAGTTGTGAAGTTGGTTAAGACACTCAATCTTTCAGTGACCATTGCAAATCTATATATTTTATGTCATAATTAAGATATAAAATATGCCTAATACAGTTGTAAGTCATTCTAATGGTTGTGCCACAAAAGCCCTAATAGACAGAACAGAGAAAATGCTAGCAATGCTTATTTTTACATAAATGAAAAATAATACTTGAGAAGAGTTGCACCATAAATCCCACAACTGTCATGTACTAAAAATGGAACAGTGCTGAATTTAAGAGCATATATGTCCTTGTGCCCTGACATCAACTAAATGTTCCTTCATAAAGCAGCTTCCCTTGATAGATTTCAGGGTATCAAGTTTCAGATTGAGTGTTGGCTAACACAGCTACCAAAGGGCAAGTGAAAAAAAGAGACCAGAAACTGTTAGCATGTGTCAACAGTGTTGTGTGAACTTCGTGGAAGTGGTCTGAAATAGAAGCTGGACCAGCCCCTGGCTCCATTCACTACAACAGAGCTAAGAAGTGGTTCTAGTGCACTGTCCATCCCTGTTGAGTCAGAGGTACTGCTACTGCTGGTCCATTAACCACTGAATAAACTCCTTTTGTGTAGTAATCAACTACAAAGTGTATTTATAAAAATCAGAATGGAAAAAAAAAACCAACCCCCAAGCATTTTATACACTGTCAGTTTCAAAATATATAATGAGGCAGCTATAGGGCATACAACAAGCTGACACATTTTAGATTTTCTGGGTTACTTCATAGAACAGACAATTGCAATAAATTGCCTAAAAAGAGTGACATGCCCAGGACACGTGATTTTTTAAGGTGTGGAGAACCTTCTGTTGTTGATGAGGGGGTAAGATTGCCATTGTATCAAAGATAAAGGCCAGTATACAGTAGCTACAGATGGGTCATGTTTCTGAGGGTGTTTTAAGGTGCTGAAGTGAATTAAGATAACTTTATACTACTGCTGTTCTTACTACCTCAAACTAATGTTTGTTTGCACTACAGGAGTAAGAGAACACTGACTTCCTAGTGTTTCCAGTGATTTAAAAACTCATGCCACAGGTACAGTTCCTCTCCTTGGATATTGCAGTATAAATGGTCAACATACATTCATGCACACACACACATACACAAAAAGTGCAAACCTCCAGACCCAGTCAAATAGGACTTAGGATGTGTTAGGAACAGAAACAGGAAAATAAAAAGTATCCACAAACTGTTCCTGAAAGACTGCAGGATGACTTTCAGCTGAACTGTGTGCACTGCTTGATGGGAGATAATGCTTCCTGACCCCTGCTAACAGTCATTGAACTTGGAGAGCACAAAGATAGACATTGTCATTTCTGTCTTCCCAAGAATAAATGGAGAGTCTCTTCTTTTGGCTGCAGGTGTCTCTTCCAGTTTGAAAGGCAGCTAGCCCTCTGCCACAGTATAGAACCAACTGATCGACTAAAAATACAGCATTCTGGCATGAAATGTTCCCTGCTGAGCAGATTTCACAGTAGACTATTGAGATAATAGAGGAGAGGAAAGGACAAACTGTTCTTTAAAACAACAAAATCATTTCAGCTCATGCTTTAATTTCAAGATATTTCATGATCACATGAAGTGTTGTTATTTCTCATTTTCCTTTTATTTAGTTCAAGGTTTACATTTTTTCTTGAATGAATACTATCTTACAACAAATTCCTTACTCTTCAATTGATACAACACATCTTGTCTCTTTCTTTCTCCTCTGTCTGCTGGGATTGGTTCACACAATCTTAACAAAAGAGAATCAACACACACTTGAGAGAATAAAAATACGTCAAGGAAAGTAAATTAAAACACTAAATCAGGAGAAAACAGTGGATGGAAAGAAAACTTGAGACCTTCTATAAAATGTTAGAAGAAGTGGGGAAGAAAACAGTAATGGAATTATCTGCCATGCTACGGGTCATCCCAAGCTCCACAGCTTTTCATACTCCTGTGTGTGTCTACTCCATAATTAGGGTGGGAAGGAGGAAGGTTGCTCATTATGAACAATGAAAATAAAAACAATTATTAAACTGTCCATATTTTTCTTCTCATTATGCATTAAATGAGCAAACACGAGTTTATCTTCTGTTCATTTTTTCTCTCTTCTCTTGCTAAAAGTCATTAAAAATCTTTTATACTACATGGAGAGATGGCAAGCTTAATTACGGTGCCTTTAAAGTGCTTTGAGATCCTGAACTGAAAGATGTTATTGTGTTCGTGACTTCATTTCACCACCTGCCTGAATGGAAGGTGGGTTTCCTATCATACTAGCCCATACAGTAGAACATAATCTACTGCTGAAGACTCACTAGAGATAGCTTTGTAAAATATAGTCAGAATAAGAGCTCTATTCTTTGATTTTGCATAACTTTACACTCTATGTAAGCTTCTTAATATAAAATTCTGGTGCTTCTGGAACAAAAATAGTCTGAAACTTTTCTTGTGATCTGTTGAAATATTTCACAGATATGGGATACTGACTGATCAAAACATTGACTCTATGTTATTGGAGCTGATAGATTCCAACATCAGTCCTAGACTGGAAAACTATGAGCCATAAAACCAAGTCTTTGAATCTTAATGATCCTTCGCCTCTGAAATAAATATTCAAAGATTTAGATGTGAACAAGTGCAAGGGAGGCTAGTGTCATCAGCTAAGCAGAAAGTTTAGCTTCTCTTCACAAAACTGCAGTACCTGGTTCTGTTGTTTTACTGGTTTTTAAAAGAACTTTTGCTATTGAGAAAATTGATGGTTCAACTTATGCTATTATTTCTGTCTCCTGCAAAAATGGGTATGTAATTCTTACAAAATACTTGAAATCTCTGTATCCAAGCATCTCCACATCATACATGTTTGAATCTTTCCTTTCCTCTACAAAATAAAGGATGCTTCACTAGCAAGTCACGACAGGAGAGATGTAGAGTTCTTGTGATCAGTTTCTCTTCATATCTTCCATGTTGGAGAATTTGTTAGTGACCTTGGATTGTTATACAGAAATACATGAACTTTTCCAGCTGAAAGAAAATTGTGTATACTGTTAAAGCACTTCTGAGCTCCCTATCCATTCTGAAGGATGGCGTTGCAATGCCCTGGTATTAGATGTGTTATAAGGTTTGCAGATGGGATGGGAGCTCAGAAGTGCTTTAACAGTATATATATTTAACAGAATAAAGCAATTACCACATAATCTTAGATTAGTCCATCACTAGTGGAAAAAGTGTATTCATCACGTGCACTTACAGTAAGCCCAGCTGAGTCCAAGCATGAGCTGTATGTAGTCAGCTCCTGCAATATTTCTCTTTCTTTACATGGCTCCCTTCTATCTTGTTAAATCATCATTTACTTCTTCACAGTCCTTCAGCACATGACAGCATGGCAGCAGCAGCTACTCAGTCTGGTTGTGATTAGAGCTGTTGCTTTGGTTTCTTCACCTTTAGTCATTCTTGTAGGTTTCAACAGCCTGTTAAGTCAAATACACAAGTGACTGGCCGGAGTATGAGCAACCATTCAGGATGTCTCAACACAGAAATGATCACAGTAGAGCATATCCATCTGTATGAAGAAGATGGAGATTAGAAAAGTGGGACAGTTTAGTTCTTACATATGTGTTTGCATATGCACTGACATCACAGTCTTGTGTGCTGAACTTCTCAACCAAGGATGAGTTTTTAGTCCAAAAAGTAAGAATTAATTTTCTTTTTCCTCTTCTACAGTTTTATTTTCTTCACCATTCCACAAAGAAAAGGTGTGCTTTATCATAATCCTAGACTGACTTAAGGGTTCTTGAGAAAAAAAACCAAACATTGTGCTGTGCGGTGTTACAGACCTGTCATGGTTTGAGATCTCCAAAAATCTAATTCTTTAGTCTAAGCCCCCTCTCACATCTCAACCTTATGCGGGATGATTTTTTCCAGACAAAACACCAGACTCAAAGTGGGGGAAAGGGAATATATTACAATGACTGTACAAATAAATAAATATTATAATACATCATATACATAATCTTATCTATCTCTACCATGACATAAGTATTTACAATGGATCAGATCTCTTCTCCCCTCCAAATAAAAGTCCAGGAGGGAAGAAGGACAGATCCCTTCTAGTCTCTACTCTGAGCAGCAGCATCTTCTAAGGCAGCAGTCATCTGTCTTCTTCACATGCAGCAGCTGATAGCTGGATTTCTTTTCAATACACACAAGGGGATCTCCAAGCCCCTAGGCCTGTCGTCTCCAAACGAAGGGTCTTCAAGACAGAAGGGGGTCTCCTTTCACCCCTCTTGGCTCTCCTTCAACTCCAAGCAAAGGTCTCACCTGTGGACTGCCAGCAGGGGCAAAACTCGCTTCACCACAGGCACATCACGAAATGCAGGGGCATCTTCGTGAAAGTCCCTTCCTCAGGGGAGTTCACCCCTGAGTCAGAACATCTTGGGCAGCATTCAGTTGCAAGCCTTTGCCTCAAGAGTTCTACCAGAGCTCCTGTGCTCTGTTTCAGGCTGCCACCTTGGCAGCCGTGGCGAGGGGGGGGAGAAAGGCCAAGGTCACCCCCCTCTGCATTCCTCTCCATCCCGGTCCACCTTCCCAGGACACTCTGAGCTTCTCAGCTCCTCTCTGCAGTGCATGTCACACTTCACCTCTCCCTTCTAGGATGTGAGGGGTCTCCAAGGAGTTTGGGGGGTCTGGTTCAGTTCTTACCCCCAAAACTGTCTCTCTGCTGCTCTCTCTCTCTCTCTCTCTCTCTCTCTCTCTCTCCTTGCAGGAGTTCTTTCTCTGGTGCTGCATGCCTTTGTTGCTGCTTGGTCTTATCTCTCCTGGCCCTCTGCCACCTTCTCTGACCAGTGTTGCTTCTGCCACCGCTGCTGCTGCTGCTGCTCACAGTGAAGAAACATCTCCTAGCTCACAGCTACAGACACATAGTCCAGTTTAACACTGTTCCAAGTCTCTGTAGCCCCCAACTGGGGCTGGGGGTGGGGGCTCAGAGGCCCCCAGAGGGCTCCTGCCCTCACTACTCGTGGCTTTCACAACCAAAAAGCCACTACTAGTGGCTTTCTCTTCTACCACCAAACTACAACTCATCTCTTCCGTTTGCTTGTGGTATGTTTACATTTTGCAGGAGCACAGATTGGACAAAACTTCAAAACTTCCAGGGGTCACCACCCCCTGGGGTTTTACCATTTTCTTAGCTTCAGGGGGAAAACCTGGTTCAAACCACTACAAGACCCTACTCCAGATCTTTCCAGTGTAAGACTGGGGCAAGTCAGTGATGCATTCTTAAGACAGGGAATGGTATTCCTTTGCACATCATGTAAGTAGCACACTGTGATTACAAGTGAGCACATGCAGTGTATGACTTGGCTTGATCAGAACTTACCAAACTTACAGAATGATTTGTGGACAATAGTAGAGTTTTCCAGAAAATATCCAAACTGTAAGATATATGAGAGAAGGTTTAAATTAACTTTAAAAAAAAAAAATATATTCCTCTAGGAGCTGGTTTTAAAGTTCTTCCAATTCATTCTCCAACTAATGCTCTATTACAGCCTTTGAGTTCTTTTTATTTGATATTTTAATAGGGAATGTTCATCCTTTTATATTTTAGGAAATATATAACAGGGTTCTCATGTGTGCACATTTGAATCCTAATGAAAATATTCCTGTTCATACAAAGAAATTAATTTTGCTCTTCTGCTTCCCAGTATCTTTTTTTTTGTTTTCTTCTTTTGCATGACAGTTGTGTTTCTGATCTTTGTAAACCAGAACCTATGTCTCTTCTTAACTAACTGCCCTGAACTTGGGCTGTTTCTGAGTCCAAGGTCTTATGCCTCTTAGGCCTGATGGACAGACTGGCAGTCAGCAAAGAAGCTGAAGAAGTTGCACTATACATATTATCTGTACAATTGGTATGTAATGTAACAGCCCTTTCAGGATATTACCAGAAGACAGGTTGCTTGGAAGAGGATGACTCTAGCATAGCAGACTTTCCGCAGCAGTACCTCAAAAACTCACATTTGATTTCAGAGGAGAACATTTTCCCCTGGGCACCCTTTGTGAATCACATTATACTGATTCCAAATGCACTCCTAAGGAGAAAATACAGGGCCATTCTCAAGAATCACATTTAAAAGACAAAGAAGGTAGTGAAAGACAAATAGTGCAGTGCATCTAAATGAATGTGACATACATATTGCATTTCTGTATTTCTATTTTCAAAAAGATTGGTACATTTTATGTTTAGCTCTCTATGAGCCATTCCAACATCACTTCTTCCTCTTCACTTTGAAAGAAAAGAATAAATATTAACTCTTCAAATTATGCAAATCTGATTAGGATGTACAATGGGAAGAACAATAATCTACAGTCAAAGAAATGATCCTTATAAATCCAGAGTTACCCCAAAGTGATTTGAAAACAGTGGGATTTATTTATTTTTGAAGCAGAGAGGTTTTTGCTGTCTAGTTTACAAAATAGGCATCCTGTTAGCTGGCAACCTGTTCTAATTTACTGCTGTCAAAATCCTAGACAATAGTTTGATCTGCTTTAAAGAAGATACAGATGGTTGTAGAATTGAGTTTGAATTTAGTTAATATTAGCTGCTCTTTTGCCATTTCATTCAGGGATACATTTATTTTACTACAGTTATTACCCCACCATTCTTGATATGTCTGCTATGAGTTTTGTCAATGTGAAGAAATTCATGACAAAAGAGTAACTGACATGTAAAGTTGGGTGTTGTTTTATTGTATTATATTTTAAAGACTAAAGACTGATGTAGAAATAACTGATTTTAAAATTAACTTATTGTGTTTGGGTTTTTTGAGTGATTATTTTTAGGCATCATCTGGTGAGGAAGACATTCTCCCAGGTTTAATAAAAACAACGCATTGTGTTTATATCTATTTACTTGTGAAATATTACAAAACAGTTTGGAAATAATTTTTGTCAACAGTGAAGGTCTTTAGCAAGTAAGAACTGGAGTGGTAAAAAAATACCTTGTAATAGTGTAAAATTGAAGAATGTGTAGTGTCTCAAACTGCAGTTTGATTAGGACATAAAGAAAACCCTCAGACCCTTTACACACACAGACAGAAAAAAGGCATTATGTTCAGTGACAATTCATTGTATAAGTCTCTAGCATTACTGAGAAAAGTATATTGAAATATGCTGGTGCTCTTAAAATTAGTTGAAATGTATTTGAAAACTGAAATCAATTTCCTTTGAAACTGATGCACATCTTAGTGTGTTTGTATCTTCTGAAAAGTCAGTAGTATTCAAATTCATTTAAATAATGTATATTGCATACATTAGAACAAAGTGGCTAAACCAAACAATGAGTTTGTGTCCACATAGTTCAGAGACAGCTGTGCACAGCTGATCAAATAAAAATTGTAGGTGTGTTTGTTTTTATAATTTTTGAATACTTGGAATGTAGTCACAAATTAAATCTATATAAAATAATAATCTAATGAAATTATAAGATATATTTTTTCAAATAAATAAATTTAGGCAAATCATAATCTATCGATATATTTCAGGGAAAAAAATGAATGGCAGCTGAAAATATAATTTATCAGGACTTATTTTCACAGTTCCTTCTAGAGCACTTGTGGAGTCTTGACTTACACAGAATTATTAAATAACACTTCCTTTTGACAGCCCAATGTTAAATCTGCCTTATTACTTCTCTATTGACTGCTGATTTTCTCACAGAAAATTATCACTTACTCTACCTATGCTGGTTTTGTCTGAGATAGAGATAATTTTTCTCCACAGTAGCTAGTATGGGGCTGTGTTTTGGATTTGTGCTGGAACGAGTGTTGAAAATTCAGGGATGTTTTCGTTACAATCAAATTTTGTTACACTAGGCTGTCCATGAGCGAGCAGTGTGCCCTTGCAGCCAAGAAAGCCAATGTTAACCTGTAGTGCATTAGAAAAAACATTGCCAGCAGGTTGAGGGAGGTGATCCTCCTCTCTACTCAGCCCTAGTGAGGCCACATCTGGAGTGCTGTGCCTAGTTCTGCACTCCTCAGTACAAGAGACGTCCAGCAGGTATAAGAGTGTTTGATGCTTTCACAGACAGAACACCATGTTAAAAAGTATGTGGAAAGATCAGGAATGAAAATAACATGTTTGCATCCTATTGTGTAAGCATTGCGATTAAATGAAGACTTAATAGAGCCTGCCACTACACATTTGTTAGATTGCTGAGGGTGTGGTTTGATGCTTCCCCCTCATCTTAGCCTGACGTCATTTGAAATGGAGTCTGAGATGTTGCTTCAGTGTTAGTAGCTCAGTTATACACAATGTAGGATTTAGCAGTCTATTTAACAGATAAAACAGTAACTAAGACCAGATGGTTCATAGTTCTGTGCCCAGTTTTGGTTGGCCTTAGTTGACACAGAGCCAGGGATGGGACTGATAATTTCTGATTTACTGTGTAGTATATGCATGAAAAAAATAAACATTATTCATATGATTTATTGGAATTTGGCTATCTGGGAAATATTTTATACCCAGATACGGGAAAAAATTACTTTATTTGGTCCTGTTATAGGAAAGGTGCATTTAAATTTGAACACAGGGCCATTAGCACTCTTAATCACAAAGAAATTTTTGTGCACAGAGACTCATGCAGATCTGAAGGAGTTCAAGTTAGTGAACATTAGGAATGTGTAGGCTGTTGGCTTTGTGCTGTTTGGTAAAACCCAAGGGAACTACTTAAAGGTTTGCAAAGGGATTTCATAAATAAAGGTCCTGTACAGGGGCTTCCATCTCAGGAGTTTGAAGTCTTAGATTATCAGATTTGCAGGTGCAATGGTTGAGTTGATTCTCCAAGAAAATTTGACCTAAGGCAAACAAATTAGGTGCAAACTGATATATAAATGGTCTTATTTTTCTTGTTGTTCTTAAAATTATGATATTTCTAAATAAAAATATATTTAAATATAATGATTCTTGAGATTATTTGAGTTGGTTTTGCCTTTAGCTGATCCTTATTCTGCAGTAATAGTGCACTCTCACCATTGTGTGACCAAAGTCAGTCACATTCACAGATTGAATAGTCAAATACAAAGACAATTAACATGAGCATAAAATTTAGAAGCCAGTTTGAAGCCCTTTTAGGAACCTTCAAATGGGTCAGTCTTTCTTTAGGAAAGAAACAAAACCTATCCATTAATGAATGAAGTAATTGACATTTCACTGTACCCAACTGTAAGAAAGGCTTTCTCATTATTTAGCAAGTGCTTTCTTTTAGTTTCAGCTCCCAGCTCTTGTTTTCAGACCTTTGGGCTTTCATTAGGATGCCTAAGAGGGAATGAAATGCTAAAACTCTGTGCCTGAAACTACCAAGAAACTTTTCCAGTTCAATTTTCTGCTGGAATGTATCAATCAGAAT
The DNA here is from genome assembly GCF_001715985.3 of Manacus vitellinus. Lineage (NCBI taxonomy): Eukaryota > Metazoa > Chordata > Aves > Passeriformes > Pipridae > Manacus > Manacus vitellinus. Next base: position 23,554,091 of record NW_021940750.1, read on the forward strand.
CATCAATGCAGCTGAAATGCAGCAGTGACTGTATTCTGGGGTATCCCTCTCCACTGAAAGTGGATTGGAACAGAAATGAACACAGTGGTGGCAACTGGAGTTCAGCTCCAGTTCCCATCCATTTGAACTTTGTCATAAAAATCCTAGTACAACCAGGTCTATAACATAAGGAGCAAAAGCTACTAAAGAGACGAGAAAGAATCTGTGGAAAAACATGTTTAAATTGTGCTGGAGAAACCCAAATTGTGACTGTAGCTAACCTTTGGAATAAACTAAAAATATTAGAGAAGTCAAATTTAATTATTTGAATGGTATAACATCTAATCAATCAATAAGTAGTTGTATGATGTGAATGAAAAAGGGTGTAAGAAAACCCAAAGAGCTAAGGGCTGGTATGAACCCACTCTTTCAATAAATGTATGGAAGAATTAGTGGCAACTTTATGAAGGAAATGGTTAGTCTGAAACACACAGTCCTACATGAAGCCAATGGTTAGGCTGGAATACACAATCCTACACTCAGTGTGAATGGTATTTTGGCTGCATTCAGCATGAAAACTAGGTAGTACTACTGCCTATGCAAGGTTGATATTTAATTAATTTTAGCAATATTTTATTTTGCCTATGATTTCCTTCTCCAAGTCCTCATAGACACTTTTTAGTCTCAAATTTCATCTTACCACAGAAGACTAAACCACAGCAGATGGAAATTGAGACTACTCAGTTCACTTTGTGGAAATATCAAAGTAGACTAATCTTTCTATTGACATGGTAGGAAGAAGATGACTTTATTTGGCAAACCCCTCCTGACAGATCAATCCTCAGTTGTTTTGTCAGATCCCTACAGTCTATTAAGGTCAATGAATGATAGACCTTCATCCAGCTCCCATGGGGTGATGGGTAATTGATTTTACAGAGAGATTTCAAGACTAGGACAAAAAGGTGACTTGAGTAGACATTTTGCACAAAGGAGCTTTATATAGAGTTTATGAATTAAAGATACACCTAAGGCATCTGACCTATCATTTTTTTTTTGACTGCCTTTTTAAACACAATGTCATTCCTTGTAATCACTGATTTTAATCATTGCTGGATTTTATACGACAGACAATATCCTTTCTGTAAACTTTTAAATAGGACTGAATACAGCATGAATTTAATTTATTACAGCTACTGCTGTGCAAAAGCAGAATGCTGGTCTTGGTTAAACTGTAAGTCAAAGCATATCCAAGATATCCATCCATCAAAGGAAATACAGTTATACCTGGCATGACCTTTTCCATTGTTGTTTAACAGGGGAAAGACTGGGAGTTTCAGGAGTTGAATTAACCTGGAACTAATCATTGCAGAGCAAATAAAAATTTGACACTGCTATCTAATATCTGAGAAATGCCACCTGAGAGAAACTGTATTGAAGACATCTGATACAAATTTGGCTCTATGAATCTAATTGACTTTGTTAGGAAGTTGGTCTAACTGGAATTTTGGAATTTGCAAATCCTGCTGATGTTAAACATTGTTATCAATAATTTTGTTGCTTTAATCAACAGCACTGCTAATGCATAGGGAATAACATTGTCTCAGATTCATCAGAAGGCAGACTAAACAGGAAATATTTGGATGACTTTAAAAGCTCTTTGGGAGAAAATACATATACATTGTATTTACCCTTTGTCTTGACTGATCTTGTTTCTGATCTCACCTAATATAAGGATGTAGGATCTTTTGGTGCTTAATGAGCAAAAAGTCCATCTTGGGAAGGAATGAAGTTCTCAATTAGGAATAGAGTCTATAGCTTATTTATGTTCAAAATTCCTCACCTCTTTCAGTCACACAGAGAATGACATTTTGGCTGGTTTTTTTAGATGAGCTTTTGTTGACTCTTGGCAGAAGAACATAAAGAAAACAATGTTCTCTCAGCTTTCAAAGAACTCCGACCCTACACCAAGTTCAATGGATGTGTTTGAAGCATTTCCCCCTCATTGCATAAAATGTGTAAGTTTGATGTTTCTGAAGTAGGTAATTGGTGACATTAGCAAGCAACTGTCTCTGTTCAGGTTCACCTTAGTTTCCAGTTATGGTGCAGACTGTTTTTCCTCTGTTTGAGACCTCACACATATCTGTCAGCGCTGGCTGTACCACTTATCCTTCCAGAGCTCTGCCAGCACAGTAAGCCTGCAGAAACAACTTTGGCAAATCCCTCTCTCTCCAGACTCTCCATCTGAATTCTCAGGCATGTTTCATGTGAAGAATGGATTATCTCCTGGTCCTGTCTGTAGATGGTGAGATATAAGTAACTGTATGCTGGAGAGTAGGGTGAGAAATCATATTCATCTATCAGGATAAGGAGAGAGAAACTCAATGTAGTGGATCTATAACCAGTAACCACTGAAGTTCCATAATTTTCCTTTAAAGAGATGAAATTTAGGGCTTTCTATATGCTAGAGTAACTTAAAATTTAACTTTTTTATACTACAAATTTTAACTGTACCATGTTTTGTACAAGGAATCTGTAACAGTTTATTTTTCAAATTGATGTAATTTATGGACTTGATGTTAAAAACACTCATGCTCACACATATGTCTTTCTACTTTCCTGGAAATTTTGCTTCTTGTTTTACAATGTCGATTTTCTGCAATTAAAATATTCCAAGAGAAAAAGGTAAGAGAAGATTATCAATTTTTCTTTTGAAAGGAGAAGCACAAGTTCTAGAATGTAAATATTATGTGTTATTTCATTCAGTTTCCACACAGGATTTGATAAACAAAAAACTTTCCTGCCAGGTGCCAGTTACAGTGGTTACATGTTACAATGAAACTCTCTTAAGATCTCTTTTTCAAAATAATCCCAAAACAATCCTATGGAACCTTCACCTTGGGCTGTACTCTCACTCTGGTATTTAAAATACAGACTCTTCAGTTACTTCTGCAGGTGGTTTTAGCTCATACATAACCACTAAGAAAACCTTGGCCATATATATCCCTATTATTCAGGAGAAAAAAATAAAGAAAGGAGGAAAGAGGAGGACACAATCTAATGGAGAGAAATAATGTGCATGTCTGCATACTAAAAAAAGCAAAATGGAATGAGAGCTTGAGGATTCTGGCTATCTCTTAAGACCAATCACAAATTTTCTGGCTTCCCCATGTATTATGTGTTAGTTATAAAAAAATCATGCTCTAATAGTCATGGAAATTGGACCATGTCATTTTGACAAACACCAGGTTACCTCAATCTATTTATGAAGTTTGGTTTTTGCTTCTCTGAACTGGTCCAGTAAGACCTGTTACAGCGACTCTGCAGCTAAGCCTGGAAATATCTCTCTGTCGATATGAGCAATTCAGTTGGGCTCAATATGAATTGCTCTGTCTTTGGCTCAGGCTGTACCAAGTTCTGGCTCTCCAGACAGACAGTCAGACCAAAACACCCTGTTAGCCAATAACCCTGCTCCTGACGACAGAACTGCTGCTTTTGGGCACAGAGGTATTCAACTTTTTTCATTGAGTTTAGGTTTGACAGTCAAACAGGAATTCACATCAGGCCAGAGAGACACCTTTACTGCACAGCATTATGTTTCAAGGCTTTCCTGCTTATTTCATGAGTGGTCATCTATCATTCACATAGGCAAGATATGCACAAATCTGTACTGAAGAGGACTGCAGGGTATGGAACTGCAGATGTGGTAAGTCTCACAAGCAAGAATAGACAGACCTGGCCTCTCCCCACTAAAGGTAAAAGAGAGTGTCATTCCCTTTAAACCCTCTTACAGTAGGGCATTCATGAACCTAGTCAAATTTTGTATTTTCTGTTACTTGGTCAATTCCTGTTGAAGTATGCTTCTTACTGAGGGAACTGTCATTTGATTATTAAGGTCCTTTTCTTGGGCTATCTGATAATTCATTTAAGAGTTCTTAAAATTCTAGTTTTTAGCTCAAGATTTAAGAAAATAATGAATTAAGCAAGCACTACTTTTTTTTTTTTTTTTTCCTCTGCCTTAAAATGGCAGCATGAATCATTGGAAGAAAACTAGGAGGGAAACAAATAGATTAAATTTTTCTAGACATCTTCACATTGATGTCAGCACTAAAATTTCTTTATGCAAACACACCACCTTAGTTCAAAAAATATATTACCAAATATTTGTCATTTTATATTCATTACAAGAACTGAGGTTTAACAAGGAGTGAATAATTTGTCCTGTTGGGAAAATGAATACAAAATTAGTCAGGCTATAAAAAAATTGCAAGACCTCAAAAAAAACTACTGCTGCTCCATATGTCTCTGACTTAATTTTCTTACTTTAAGACCTTGATGATTTTGACCTAGGTTTGGTAGATGCTACAAATAGAATGGTCAGTAAAATGGTAGTTCAAAGGACTGCTCAGCTTATTTTAAGGGCAAAGACGTTGATATGTTTTTAGATAGTCTGAAATATGAACTGTCAGTTGAGTTAATCTAGTAGCTTGCTCAGTAGTACTTAAGCAGTTATTTGCCTACAAGTATATTTGAAGCTTGGGGTTGTAAAGATACGTTCCTTCTGAACTTTCTGTGTAACAGTCCTGCTCTCTTGAGTGATAGATAGCAAACAGTGAAATCCATTGGGGTAATTAAGGTAATTAGTGTAACATCGGAAAAACATGATTTGAGGTAGAGGTAGAACAACTGATTTTAGGCTGCTTACACATGTTCATGGATTATTGAAGAAGAATAATCTGTGCTGAAACACCATTTTCTGTGTCTTAGCTGGCAAAATCACATACATTTCCCTTAAAGGTTATAAATATTTTATATTTATATTATTTTATGTTTGTTTCTGAGAGTTACGTGTCCCTGTTTGGTCTTCAATGCATCTCTTTCTCTTTTTCCTTGTTCAATATAAAAAATTCCACACAACCATGGTTTGGATGGAAAATTGCACAGTTTTCTAAAATGAACAAAGATATAATCATCTGACATAACATCATGTTAATGGCATTGAAAATGCTGGAGTCAGCATACACCAAAAATAAAGACAGGAAAGTCTGTGTTCAAAGACAAAAACATGTTTGGGGACCATTTGACATTTCAGCAGCAGGATGTAAAACTTCCTAAGGTCCAGTTATATCCTAAACATCGAATAAGTAGAATAGTAGAAGAAAAGCTGTTTGCTCTGAATATACTTCAAGATAATGGAAAATGAAACTGTTTATGGAATCCGGGATTTGACTGTACTTTGCCTTCAAAGGCATTTAGCAATGTTCCTTACACCCTATAAGTAATGACAAATGTATGTTTAACAGAATTAAGAAATATTTAAAGTAAAAAGACATGCTTGTGTCTTTTGATTTTTTTTTCCCTTCCCGTTCTTTTTCTCAGTTGTGAACATGCACTTCAGTCACATATTCAACCTTCCTTATTCCTGTGCCAAGTAAAAAACTATAATATCTTTTCTGTAAAACTTTGCAACAAACACTGTCTAGCACATTGGTGTAGTGCAGAAAATCCACTGGAATCTAGTGGTTGGTACTCTAGGTGCCTCTGTCTTGTAGGTGAAATCAGTATAATTTGTCACTATTCTGAAAATTGGTTTGCAAGCAACCTACATCTTAAATCAGACTCCTTAACTGATTTTCCTCTTTCTTTGAATTAGTATTGCAAACATTACTATAATGTTTTAACAATCCTTAAACTTAGAGACTTCTAGGATTGTATTTACTCCCAAATTGCATCATGATGTATAAGCTGACGACATAGTATCTGTTACAGTAAAGACTGCATGGAGTTAATGAGTCTGTAATGATATAGACATCATAAATAATATTGATGCTTCATGCAATGAAGTAATGTAATTAAAACTTTCAAATTTCTGCTTTCTGAGGTGAAAGCCAAGATAATTAATGAAGCTTTTTTGGGGGGTCAGGTCTCTTTAATCAATAAGATCATCTGGATTTAATTTTTCATCCTGCTCATTTGCCCAGCCCTTATTCAAATTGAATTGATAGAGAGAAATTGTGGTAACTGAAAAAAATTCTCTATATGTGAAATATATAATGAATGGGCACCCTGGTGACAGCTGAAACCATTGCTGTAAGACTCTACTAAATACAATTTGAGAGATAGATTTAATAATGAGCATTGTTAATGGTTTATATAGAAATCATGCAACACATAACTAATTTTAGACAGCTAAAAGTGGGGACCCAAAGAATGAAAATAAGAATGAACTACATTGGAAATATAGGAGTTTCTGAGAGAATGGGAGGAATGTATGATCCCTCCCAATGTAAAAAGGATGTGGATTCCCAACTGATGATGATTAGGATAGCGCACAAAGAGCTCCCTAATCAATGTATTTTTAATGAATTTTTTCCTCTGGCAGATGAGTCTGTGCTGAAAGATGAAAAAAAATGTAATTAGTTTAGAAATCTACAGTGAACCTACCATTTGATGAATACAACCCTTTTTCCTTAAGAAAAAGAGATATGGGTTTTTTTAAGTTTTCTTCTTTTTCCTTTTCTCTTTCCTTTTGAAAGGAAGTTTTCTCTTATTTATCGAAACCATAATGAGGAAAAGAGAGATTTTCAAAGATACTCCTATTTCTTGCTTGGACTGTCATGAGTTTTGTGTTTCATCTCCAGTAATATCCAATTAGAATATTATGCAAGGTGGAAACAGGTGGAGTGGGTGAAGTATTCCTCCCTCCATGTGAAGAATCACAGAATCAAAGAATCACAAAATCACAGAATGGGTAAGGTTGGAAGGGACCACAGTGGGTCATATGGTCCAACCTCCCTACTGAAGCAGGGTCATCATAAAGCACAATGCATAGAATTGCATCCAGACAATTCTTGTGTATGTCCACCAACAGAGACTTCACAACCTCTCTGGGTAACCTGTTCCAGTGTGTGGTCACCTGCATAGTAAAGTTCTTCCTCATGTTCAGGAGGAACTTCCTATCCATAGGTTTCTCCGCTCATCCTATTCCTTGGCACCACTGAGCCTGGCTCCATCCTCTTGGCACCCTCTCTTCAGATATTTATATGCACTGATGAGGTCCAATCTCAATATCTGAGGCATAGCTCTCTCAGCCTTTGCTTGTAAGAGAGATGCGCCAGTCCCCTAATCATTTTTATAGGTCTCTGCTGGACCTGCTCCAGGAGCTCCATGTTTCTCTTGTACTGAGGAGCCCAGAAATGGGTACAGCACTCCAGATGTGGCCTCACTAGGGCTGACTAGAGGGGCAGGATCCCCTTTCTTTACCTGCTGGCAATGTTCTTCCTAATGTTTGGCCTTCTTGGTCCCAAGGGCACACAGATGGTTCATGGGCAGCTTGTTTTCCAGCAGGATCCCCAGGTTATTCTCTGCAGAGCTGCTTTCCAGCAGGTTGGTGCACAGCCTGTGTCCCCGAATGCAGGACCTTGCATTGCCTTTGTTGAACTTCAAACATTTCTCTGCTGTGAGGAACAGAGACAGAACTTAGAAGATGGAGAAAGCCTGAGAGAGAATGGCATAAAGGTTAGAGGGAAAACCAGGACGTCTGTGAAGGTAGAAAATGAAGAGATTTAACAGAGAGACTGAGCAGACTTATCAAGAAGGATAAGTATATGTCAGACAACTAATTAAAAATAAAAATAAAAAAGTAAATGAGGTAATGCATACTCTACATAAGCCTGTTAGGATACTGTAGCATTTGCATCATGTTCCCAAAGCCACCAACACAGAGTGCATGCCTGGTTTTTCTAAAGTATTAAAATCTTCCTAGGTCCAGTGGATCTTAAGACTGTATTACAAACATTTTGAACAGCTCTGATTACAGATAATTAAAGCTGAGATTTTTTGATAACAGATAATCAAAGTAATCATGTTAGAAAGACAATTCTCAGAACTGGCATTGCCTGACCTGATTTTCTGTACTGTTTTCTTGTAAGCAAAAGAATGACATTTATTCTTCCATAATGAAACCTTCCATTTTGGAAATGTTACTGGCTTGACCACTTATGAATAAAAATAATCTCAGCAGAAATTATCACAAGACTGTATACACAGCACTGAGAAGCACAATTAAAAACCTTTTCATTCATATGGCATAAAATTTTCTCTGATATATGGTTTTGATTGTGCTCAGTATAATGGGGCCTGATTTTAATTGAGTTCTGGGCAATATCAAAACATGGATAAAGAATGAAAATAATAACATTACTTCTGTGTTAATTTTCTTTCTGAATACTCAGAGAAAGAAAGTCTCATGGAGTACTTCTTAGTCATAGCTCTGCAACAGACATCCTATTACTTTGGTAAAAAGCTTTTTTTTCTGGTATTTACTTTCCTGTGTTTAAAATTTGGGAGAAATCCTTTCTGTACTTTTAAAGAACATTAAGAATAAATGGACAGACATAGATATATGGAGAATCTACACTTGTCTATGGGGTTTCACCACAGGGTTTGGTGGACTGAGATTGTGTTCAAGACTAGATACAGAGGCTTCAGCAAACAGAGAACTGGGCTCTGCAAGAAGCAGATATATTTGCAGATCTTTTTGCATAAGCCTAAGCAGAACATAACATTATTAATTTCCTCCCTAGGCACTTTTAAATTTTCATGTATGTAAAAAAGAGCCTGAAAACAATGATTCTCACATTTGCTATCAAATCTAAGGCAAGCAGCTTGAGAAGTTAGTATACTTCATAACACAAGAAATTATATCTTGGTGTGATAAAAAGATGGTCTTCAAATTATTGTGATCTCTCTCTGCTTTCTTCTAGAAAAAACATTCTCAATATAACTTCTCTATTAATTTCTTTAAATTAGGACAATTGCAAACTGCTAGTGAAGATCATTACACTGTTGAAATATTCCTTTTGAGCATGTTATAACACTTACACTGTTCCTCAGAAGACTACCATGTATTCTAGGGCTGATTTTTTGCACACACATTCCACTTAAATAATGATTTTAAGTTTGTAAATCTCTTATGCATTCAATGTTACACCCAGAATATCATTATAAGCAAAAATACAGTGCATCAGAGATGTGGAGCCAATAATTTCTCATCCTAATTAAAATCCTAAGAACTAAACCCAACAAACATCTATTACTAATCTACATGCAATAATAGTCTAAATTAACACAGAAAAAGCTTCCTTAAAAGTTGTGAAAGAAAACTTACCAATACCTATGTCTTTTTTTAAATCCCTCCTGGATTCTTAGGCTTACAATACCAGTGTTCCTGGACCATAGAGTAGATGGGATGCCGCAGTGAGTTTTCAGTATTCTAACAACTTCAATGGCTATTGTTCATTGTGTACTGTGTATATATACTTGCAAAAGCTAAAATGTTAAACATTTCAGGTCAAGGCAAGCTTAGATGAATCCTAAGACCTTACACTGCCAGATAAGTACAAGGCCTACAGCCTTCATTGGTATTAGTAAAAGTCATGTTTGATAAGCTACACTAGTACACAGCAAACATATCACTTCTATCCCACTGTGTCCAACAAGTTTTTGGTATGATGGCATTAATTAATTTTTCACCAAGCTATTGCTCTGAAAAGTAACAAGTATATTTACAAATGGGTAACAGAGTGGAAAACACATTAAAGGCTTGAAACTCTTTGAATTGTATCTCAAAAAGTAACTGAAACTGTGAATGCTCTTTTAACCGGGAAAAGATACAGGCACATAAATTCGTGGTTCCTGATATTCTCATTGTTCTGACAGATATTCCCGAAATATATATCTGCAAATCTTTAATGCAGTGAATATTGCAATTTAGAGGGTTTTATCTGTGACATAATCCATTTATTTTATTGGAAAACAGTATAAGGCATTCTGTACTCGGTATTCTTTCTTACTTGATTATGATGACCTAGCACCCCTTGCAAGATTTCTCAGTGAAGACTAGAGATACATTATCCAAAGCCACAGAGGGAAATGAAGGAAGCTGACATTGCATCTGCTTGGAGGAAATATGGTTCTGTTTGCAACATCAGTGACTTCCTTTAATCATGTAAAATATTGAAAGCTCTAAAAACACAACATTCTCCAAGATCGATACAAATAGCTCAGTGTCAATGAAAATGAACAATGGGCTATTTTACATCTTCTGAAGAGAAGTCCATCCCTTTATATTCACAGATTTACACATATTTTGTTCAGCAGTTCTCTTCTCTTTCTCAACACTCAAAGTGCTATATCATTTTATTGCAAATCCTGAATCCTGTAGTCTTATGTTCCTCTTAATTGATAAGAGAACTCAGCCACTAAATATTGCTGGAACTATTTTTAGATTTAATCATTTGTATTCTTAGAGTATCCAGGCTGATGAATAAGATAAGATTAAGATGGTTTTTCTATTAAAAATATAATCCATATAATGAAAAAATATTTCATACCGATTATGTAAAGAATTTTCCACAAAACTGTTGTTACAGGGCACTGAAACACTGCTTATGCTTAAGGATATTAACACTTTCTTGAGTATTTTCTTTTCTGAACCCTTTAGAGTTCTTATTTGGGCTCATTCAGTTAAAAATTCCTATAATCACCATCAGTTGAAAGAATGCTATGTAAGTACTTACCAGAACTTGATATCAGTATGCCTAAAAGAAAGTTTGGATGCAGTAAATCTCTTTTTTTGTGAATGCCATCCTGTGAACTGAGGAGTGCTGTTAAGGTCAGGAATACTACTCCTTTGTATCAATTATTTTCTATAAACAATAGTGAGCTATGCATAATATAAATTTTCTCTCTGTTAGTGTGATCTTGTGATATGCTGACTAGCTTTAAGAGCTAGCTTTGGAGATGGTTACTACAGAATTCAAAAACTGGATATCTGTCAGAATCCCAAGTTCATAATAATTAGGAAGAGTTTTCTTCTTTTACCTTCATGAAGACCAAGTTTCTACCAATAGTTATTACTTGGTTTTATACTTTGCTGTTTACATTGTCAGAAAACCTAGGACTTTAAGAAGTCCTTGAAGAGGTGTATTAGGAAAGATACTCTTTTTATCCTCTGCTGATTGCATTGTCTCAGAAAAATGGATTATTTCCTTTAGCATTGGAAATTTTTTTATTTTTTTGCTAATGTGATGGTATTTATGTAGAACCTGACATGCCTCCTTGAAATGTCTTCCTAGAATACATTATGATAAGAATCCACCCCTCCTCTATTATGATCAGGACTAAAATCAATATATACATAGCATACCATAAACAGCATACCATATATAACTAAACATACCCAATAAAATCCAATAATAAAACCATTCCTCCTTGTCCTATCACTACATGCCCTTGTAAAATGTCCCTCTCCAGCTTTCTTCTGGTACCCCCAAAACCTTCTCTTCTCCAGACTGTACAATCCCCGCTCACTTAACTTTTCCTCACAGGAGAGGTGTTCCAGCCCTTTGATCCTCTTCATGTCTTTCCTCTGGATTCACTCCAGCACATCCATATTCTTTAAATGTTTGAGGCCCCAGAGCTGGGCATAGTACTCCACTTGGCATGTCATGACATGGGGGTAGAGTAGTGGGGGCAGAATCACCTCCCTTGACCTGCTGGCCAAACTTCTTTTAACGCAGCCCAGGATGCAGTTGGGTTTCTGTGCTGTGAGCATGCATCACAAGCTCATGTTGAGTTTCTCATCAACCAACACCCCCAAGTCCTTCTTGTCAGGACTGCTCTCAATCTATTCACTTCCCAGCTGTATTTGTGCTTGGGATTGCCCTTACCCAAATGCAAGACCTTACACTTGGCCTTGTTGAACTTTGTGACGTTTGCATCGGCCCACTTCTCAAGTCAAGGTCCCTCTGGAGGGCATCCCTCCTCTCCAGCACATCAACCACACCACACACACTTGTTGTCATCAGCAAACTTGCTGAGGGTGCACTTAATCTCACTGACCATATTCCCAACAAATATGTTAAACAGTGATGGTCCAAATACCAACGCCTGGGGATCATTAGTCATCACCGTCTCCATTTCAACATCAAGATGTTGGCTGCAACTCTTTGAGTGTGACTATTCAAACAATTCCTTATCCATCAAGTGGTCCACCCATCAAATCCATGTCTCTTCAATTTAGAGACCAGACTGTTGTGCAGGACAATGTCAAATGTTTTGCAGAAGTCCAGTCAGATGACATCAAAGAAGGCCACCAACTTTGTCAGGCACAATTTTCCCTTGGTGAAAACCATGTTGACTGTCACCAATAACCTCCTAATTTTCCCTGTGCCTTAACATAGTTTCCAGAAGGATCTGCCCTATGATCTTGTAGGGTACAGAGATGAGACTGACCGTCCTGTAGTTCCCTGTGTCTTCCTTTTTTCCCTTTTTAAAAATGGAGGTTATGTTCTCCCTTTTCCAGGCAGTGGAAACTTCACCAAGCTGCCATAACTTCGCGAATACCCCAGATTGTGGCTTAGCCACTTCCTCTGCCAATTTTCTCGGAACTCTTGGACTCATCAGGTGGCAAGGACCTGTGCACCTTCAGGTTCCTCCGATGATCTTGAACCTGATCCTCTCCTACATTGAGTGGTTCTTCATTCTCCCAGCTCCTGCTTTTTACTTCTGCAACTGTTGCTGAAACATTTGCTGGCGAAGATCAAGGCAAAGAAGTTGTTGTGAATCTCATCCTTCTCCATATCCTATGAGAGTGTGATTCTGTAATCAGGTTCTCTGACTTTATTTCCCCCTAGGAATCATGAATTGCGCTTCAGGTTTTCTGTTGCCTTCAATGCAACTGGAAAATGAGAGAATCATGGAGATGAAACCTGACTTTGAAGCCTGCTCTTCATCCCTCAGATAGTCTTATGGACTTGAAACAGTCTGTTTTCCCTTTTTAAAGGGAATATACATAACACCCTTAATTTAACTCATTTCAATCCAAATGCTAGGCAATGGATTCATAAGTTGTTTCTGAAGTAACTCCACTCAACCAACAGATCTTACAGATCACTTATTTGATGCCATGCTTCTAACTTCTGTTTTAAGTTAGATTGTGACTTACCTGGGACATGATCTGCCTCATACAATGGTTAGAATTACTTAAGTACACAAGAGACTACTTAGCAAAATTGTCCCTTACTGGTACTTTTGTAACCTAAATAATTATTAAGAGTAGCCAGCAAGCCCCATATCAGCTTTCTCTTAAAAAGCAGGTAGTGGCTTTTGACTTTCTCAAGTTGCTACTTCATCATAATGAGAATGCAAACCAGAATGTAATTCAAAACAAATGGGGATGCTGATGGGGTTAAAAAGGATGTGCTCCCATTCAGCTGTCATCAAGTGTTAGAGCAGAAAGAGTGAACAGTCTTTGCAAGTGCAGCCAGTAATGTAGATAAATAATGGATGCAGTTAGTGGCCTGAATGCATTTAGAGAATCCCAGCTGCTCCACTCGGTGTTTAATAGGCTGGAGGTGCAATTTCTTGCTACATAAATATTCAATATATTCCTACAGCCTTGCCATATAGGTATAAACAGCAATCAGCATAAAGAGGGACATGAATGTTTGTTATAGGCTTTGTTTTAGCTAACAGATGCTCAGTGAAAAGGCTGAAAGTTAAGGTAAAAAAAGATGACTCAGAAAAACTTATCAATCACCAAAAACGCTATGAAAGCAGCTTCATATATACAAGGATTTTAGTCTCAGGAGATTTGTTCCAGTTATTGCAAGAAATATCCAGTTAGCAGTATACTTACATTGATGCAAGTGTCTTGTGATGGATGGAAAGCTGAAGTTTGGGATGATATGACTTTGATTTTCTACACTTATAGTTAGGCTTTTTCTCTGGAATTTCCCAAAACTCTACCTTAGCATGCAGCTTCACAGGAAACTTTGCTTATGCTTAGCTACATAGGAAGTAATAAAAATATTTTCACAAATCACAAATGTAATGCATAGTGCCACATTTGCCTTAAGAAGAGCATGTTCAAGGAACAGTGAACTGAGCATTCACTTTTGTTCCTGTTTGGCAATTCTCAGTCCAGTTAAAGCAGTAGGAGAATGAAATACAGCTTAGCTGCCTATTCCCTCACTTGATACCTGCATACTAAGGGTGATTTTTATTAGAAGTAGAGTTCAACAAGTGCAGCTTTTGTTAATGAAAGCGTTTTATCTGTCTTTCTTTCTCTGCCTTCATCTATCAATAGTCTTAAAACATCCAGAGGTACAGATAAGTTACCTGCCTTCTGCTCTAGGGAAGTACTTTATAACTTTGTTACTCAAACTCAAATTACTCAGTATGGTTGTTGGTGTAAGAGATCACTATCTTATACTGATGATTCAGCAGATCCAGAGTTGGAGTCAGGGAAATATTCTCTCTCCTAGGAAAAATCATTTATTCAGAAAAACATGTTAAATCTTCATATTTATATTTTTAGAATAAATAAATAATGTTTACACTAGAAGGCAAATTATCAAAGTGCTACTTTCTTTTAACTACCCTTAGGCTCAATTTGAACTTTATCTCTGGAATTTAGCAGTCTTTTCCTTTTAAGTTTTATCAACCTGTTCTCTAAATACCACTCAATTTTTTTATGTAAATAAACTGCTCAATCAGTCAGTAATTCCTCCCCTCCACATGCACATCTACAACAGGGATTGTAACGAGTAGAAGTGATGAATAAGAGTGAAGAAATTGATTGATTTTATGGATGAGCTGTATAAATTTATTATTAATTTGATTATTTTTACTGTTACTAACATTAGTATGATATGTCAGTAGAAAATTTGAAATAATTTCAACTAGGATTTTTTTGGACCTTGGTTTCTCATACTGTCTGTGAGATTTTAATTGTATCTTTTTTCCTATGGATGTTGTTTAATAAAGTGTGTGTGTGCACAAAGAAAGCAAAAAACCTTAAAACCTTCCTAACACACAGAATTTGTTTAACAAGGTTATTGCTGCTAAGCAGTATAGAATATAGTACTTTTGAAAGAGCTGTTGATTTGTCTTGACAGTAAGCTCTAAGCTCTCAATTTGTCAAAATGCACTTTTAAGACCAGGTCCTAAAACAAAAGTAATGCTGCCCATTTAAAAGACTATTACAATCACACTGGTTTTTTGTTCTTATTTTAATAAAGTAAACAAATTAGAAGAGAAAATGCACAAAACCAACCAAACAAAAAAAAGTTATTCTTTTTGTTTATTGCTCATTTGTTCTCCCAATAGCACTTTCTTTTTAATCCAATTTCATCTTTCCTACATTAGATATTGACATCTTACTACTTCAGTGCATAGCATTAGCATGTGCAGCAATAACCATGCTTACTAGGGAAAGTTTATTTTTCCTAATTCTAGACAGAACAGACGTGTGAATGCTTCTAAATTCAACTGATGAATACAAAGTTACTATGTTAGTACTGTCTACATATTTTCTAGATGTTTGCTACATAACAGTGGCAGCAAGGCACTGTCAGGAGCAGTAAGGACAGACTGTTCTCCCACTAAAGCAAGAGCAGTGGCAAGGTCTGGGTTTTATGTATGCACATTGTCCCTATCCAGTCTAGGGCCTAGGCTTCATACTGATCTGCACTGCTTTCCTCCTTTAAAAATTTTAGATACATGTTCTTTCCTGCTTTAGTGTTCTATGATGTATACCTATACCAGATCTCTTCTCTAAACCATTCTTCAATTCTGTTGCCCAAATCTGTACCACTTTCGTGCTATACCATACATCTTTTTTTTCAGGAGCACTCCATTCTTTCACAGAGGATGGTGTAAAAAATTCCATTCTTATACTGATGAAAGAGGTGGAATTTTGGATCTAGATCTATAAACCAAACTCAGAAAATTTATTCTGCTGGAGTCTCTGAATTCCTAACATTGTCAAGAAACAAAGTTACAATAGGGCAGCCATATTGTGTGTCACACCAACAGCAAACTGTGAGCTTAGGTCCTTCAACATGGCAAATGTAATAGTTTTTCTTACATCATTCCATGGAGATGATATATTAAGTTTTTTTTAGAATATATGGTTCTCATATTATTTCTTAGGATAACCCTTAAAAATTAAATATCAGGCCAAGACAATGGAGCTATGATTTCAACATGAACTTTCCCAAAGTTTTAAAAATTTGAAAGAGTTCTGATTATGCCATTGTTTGAAACTGTTACAGAGATTTTGGTAAGCCAGGGAGCCTGGTCTATTTTTTTGAATGTCCATGAGGTCAGCCTGTACAGCACCTGACTTAGTTTTGAACCAGGTCTATTCAAAATCCAAATAACCTTAAAACATACCTTTAAGATATACCTAAAGATTTGAAGGGGTTTGGAGGGTTGTTGTTGTAGCATCTTTAGAATTCTATTGAATCCAAAAGGCGTCTGAGAAGGAATGGTTACATATTTTTCTGAAGTCAAAACACATTTGTACTTACTTTATTAAGATCTGAGGTAATTTTCTGCCCATCTTCCAGACAAAAGAGACTAATATTTTAGGAGTGATTTACAAGATTCCTCTCTGCTATGATGTAATTTCTAATAAAACATGCACATCTTGTTTAAATTGTATAGAATATGTTTGGTTGAGATTTTGCAGGATGAATAAATTCCTGTATATCAAACATGAGATCGGTTTCAATGCAGGGAGCTAATACTGCCAGTAATAATTCTTTGGTCGGTGTAGCCTTATGCAGTGTATATATCTATAATAAATCATATGCATTATCATTATACTCTCATGTCATCTTCAGCTAATGTTAATACCTTATCAATTATACCAGACATCAATCTACTTCAATTTTCTCAGAAAACAGAAAAAGCAATTCTGAGGAATCCTAATAAAAGTGTTCTTTATTTCAGCCCAGGAAATGTATTGACTGTTCTACATTTTTATGTGGTTTTACACTTATTTTGTTGCAGGCATTTGTTGATCAATATATATAAAATCTCAGGTTTCCACAGCTATCTTTTTGGTTTTGTTTTGTCTTCCAGTTGACTGTTCGTTCCGTACAACAACATTGTCAATCTGAATAAGATACATGAGAACTAATGGATTTTAAGAGCATTAGAGCAAACATGGTCGAATAACAGACAAGCACTTTAGTGTTGAGCGGATACTTCATTTCACTGCAAAGCACGGGGTGATATGTTGAATGTCACTGAGAGAGATCTTACTGTCAAAATTAGATGAATGGACAAGTTGAATAAGAATTAATCAGTAATCTTTCCTGTACAGAAACTGTCTGTATTACAAGTATTTCTGATCATTATATTTTCTGGATTGTTATTTAAAATTCAGATGAATTTAGTTAATAAGAATTTATTATATATATATATATAAAAAACATGTTTATACAAGAGAATTTTCCAAGTAAATTTATGTGATTTTGTGACTCTAAATATGTAATGAATGAGAAAAGTATAAATCATTCAAACAACCACAAATATTCTGACCGGGTACAGTTATATATTAACTCATAGTATGGCTACCTAAGAACATAACAGAAATGTTTCTTTATTCAGGAGAAATCATGATTGAGTTTAGATGAAGTGACCTCTCACCTTGCATTCTGAGCTTGTTTTTTTACACTTCTAAAATTAAAATAAAGCAAACAAAAAACATTTTTTTTTAAACCAAGTCACATGCTGATAATAGCGATTATTTTTTCAGTTCTTAATACAAATACCAAGGCTGGCTGTAAGTATTCTGATCGTGTTTCTTTAAAGAGGTTATGCAGTGAATACATTTGTGAGAATTTACTATAGTACTGTTGCCCACAGATGCACCCTACAGGCAGGATTGTGCTGTTTGTTTGACGGTCAGTTTGGGATCAGAAACCATGAAGCAGTCATTAGTTCCTCTCATAACCCCATATGCAGTCTCTCCACCTGGGGATTCATGGGGCTTAGCCTAAGCAGAAGGAGAAGGAGGAACCATCTGCACATCTCAGGAACCAGGGGGCAGTTCTGAGGTGGCCACTTCCCTCTGCCACCCTTCATCCTCAGTCTTGCATGGAGAAGCTGAAGCTGAAAAACCTTGGAATGATTAACTGCTCAGAGACTTTTGGATCTGTAAGCAGCAAGGTATTTGTTTATTCAACATTGAAAGCAAGCCAGCTCGCACTGGACAAACTTGCTCGACCTGAAAGTGCAAAAGTAAGTCATTTTATACACTTTAGGTACCTGGTTACATCATTTACCATACATATTAATAAGTAGGCTAGTCTCTTTCCAGACATGTGCAGTCTTCTACTGTGGGGGTCTTCTCCTCAAGCCTTCATCCCTCTGGTGGTCGCCACAGATATCTTCCTTGATTTGACCTCTTCAATTGTCTTTGTTAGGTGACCTGAATTCTTCAAGCTTGCAAAATCCTGGCTTTGGGCCTTCCATATCTCATTCAAATGTCTAGTTTACCTAATTTATTACCGTGTGTGTACTAATCCTATTCTTTCTATAATAAGGCATTTGGTCCAGGGAGCAGAACAGAACATGAAATTAACCAGTGCTCCTAAAATGTTCTTCTAGCAAAACAGGTAGAGCAAACAGGACAAGGTATACCAGCTGAATCATTGTTAACTCTTTTTAGTGCTTTTTTACCATCAAAGTCCCCAACTCTGTGCTGTCCAGGAGAAACAGTGACAAGGAGAACACAGAGGAGGGCAGGACAATTGATTGAACACACAGGGCAGCACAGCAGAACAACACACTGGTGTCCCAGTGCAGACCATCTAGACCACACACACAGCCTTAGTCATCTCTGTCAGTATGGTTCAGGAGGCAGATCATTCCTTATTTTCTATGCCTCTGGATGACCAAACACTGGATATAAGTAGAATAACTTGGTTTGTGTATGAAAATGCTTTCTTGATAACTCCAAGTCATAGTTTTTCCTTATTAGTGTAATATCTCCTCCATCCAACAAAGAAAAACCTAATATAAGAGTTGTCTGAAAATCAGTGACATGACCTAGTACTTGTACTTCTGTTGCTCTTCTGGATTTGATCATCATTAGTCTTATTTGGATCTGATTTCCCAAGGAACAGCTTGGGAAACAGTGATGCTAAAGAATGCACAAACCACTGTGAAAAGTACTTTTGTATTTTGACCTAAAAAATTAGTAGAATGTCTTGGACTGAGAGTAGATTAAGAGTATACCCTCCTAAATTATTTTGTTGAAATCTTGAAAGAATGGCTTTAGAAATGTCAAACCTAACCCTTTTTCTCTATGTTTGTTTTTTGTTCTTTCCCCAATCAAAATCCTGTTTATGATTTAATCTAAATATGACAAAAATCAGTAGTATCTTTCTCTAGACCTTTGGCCACTGATCTGGATCCAAATCTCCTGCTCAATCTACCTCCAATAAAATTTTCAAAAACCAAAATATAAGAATATTTTTATATGATCATCTCTGTAGTGGGTTTGTGTAGCTAAATAACATTTCTTTTTCTGGGGAGGAAACTAGGATAAGTCACCTGACTCGAACAGGAAGATAAGATACTCCATACTATGTTACGTTAGCTAAAATATAAAAAGTGGTGGAAGAGGTAGCTCACTCTCCTCTTCCAGGGTAGCTCTGTGGAGCGGTTGAGCAGTTCCATCAGGGGAGGAGATCATTGGCTGTGGGGAAGTACCTTTATTTTTAGTTCTTCTCTGTATGCATATTGCTTATAGTGTTTTCTATCTTTGTGTAAATATAAATAATCTTTCTTAGCAGCTCTAGTAGTTTTTTTCCTTCCCCTTTTTCCCCCCTTCCTCCTCGCTTCTCTCTGGAGGGACTTGGGTACAGGTCCAGTAGATACCTGGTGTTCAGCCAAAGTAAACAATAACAGTCTCTTTCTACAATATCAGAAAGCTGTAAAGATTTGGGTTTGATGGATTTATTTTTTTCTTCTCCTGGAACATCTGTAAAACAGAATGCAGAAGTATAAACATCATGGCACAGTTCATTCTATATTTCAAGTGAAGAAGAATTTGGTGAAATACAAACTTCCAATCTTCCTCATATTGCTCCAAAAGAATAAATATCCTCTTTAAATCCCTCAGTCATCCCTGGCCCCAGAATCGAGCATGGCAATGTATTATGGACACAACACCTACCCCGTTTTCCTTTACTCAGTTTTTCTTGTGCTGCCTATGGTAAATGCACTCCTCAATACAAGTTGACAGCAATGCCCAAAGTAACCTCACTATCTATTAAAGCAACTTCTAAAACATGCTGCAGTCAGGCATAGAAAGTATATTCTGCAGCGCTGAATTGATCCACTAAGGCCTAAGTGCTTCTGCTGCAAAGTGTAGCCTTTTTACAGTAGAAAAAAAAAATCCCTTTTACAACTGAAAAGCCACTGTAAACACTCTGGTGGTTAATGTGTTCCCCACTTTTCAGCTGTGTGCTGGTTTTCTCTGGGATAGTTAATTTTCTTCATGGTACTTTGTACAGGGCTATGTTTCAAAATAAAAATGTTAACAAAAACAATGTTGTTAACACAGGGGTGATTTCATTATTGCTGATCAGTGCTTACACAGAGTCAAAGTCTTTTGTGTATCTTACGCTACCAAGAGAAGCTGCAATTAATTAAATTCTTCTTTGAAATTCTTCAAATTCATATAAAGAATAAGTATGGTATATTATGGATTCAGTGGTTTAGATATAATGGCAAAGATATAGATTAAATTGAGTTTCTATTTAAATATCACCTCATTATATAAAGAAAATTTAGGCTGGTTTGAGTTTTGCCACTAATATGTGGCCAAAAGAGCATTCTGGCAAATTAATGTAGTGGTGATAGTAATGGACTAATTTTTTGTTCAAAATGTTTACTGGCCAGTTCTGTTTTTATCGATGTCCTTACTATGTTGAAATATGGAAAAAAAGTTTAGGAGAACACTTTATTCTCTAAAATCAACAACAGAAGAACAGTTTGTCTTAAGTGTGTACTGATTAGCCTTCCAAGTTGCATTTTGTTTCTCCTATCATTTTTCCTTATTTTTACCAGATTCCTCCTCCCTTCCTAGCCAGAAGTCAGAATCTACTGCCAGAAGATACCCAGATACTGTCAAAAGCAGCATCTGTGTTCTTATACTCTCCATTCTTCTGTCTTCCTGTTGTTACCTCTCCTGTGTTGGAGCTAGTAGCACTGTTCAGGCTGTATGAATCAATGGATCTTTCCAGTCTAATTTCAAGCTAGTCTTTTTGCTTCCTGGGAATTATATTTTCTACTTGAGTAGAAATTTGAGGTGACTCACCCTGCAGCCCTGTTAGCCGTAAGGGGAAGCCAGGGAACCACAGAGTAGTCTACATATTTGGCCATAGGAACAAATGAAGTATATTTACACATATTGTGGCTATTCACTTAAATACGTAGTTTATTTACACATATAAAAGGTTTATATACCTCTACAGTCACTGGGAAGAAATGAACTCAGAAAATTTTTGATATTTCATCTCTTTGAAAGCTACATAACATGTACAGAGTATGACATACGCATAGGCAGACTGTTAGTGTTGTGGTCTCTTCTAGAGTTTGTGTGTTTCTCTTGCAGGGAAAATACCCATGCTCAACAAATTATAACTTACTCTGTTTGCCATGTTTTTAAACTTAGTCTCCTGTCTCCTTTTGTTTTGGACTGGGTCTTTGTTTCTTTGCTTGTTTGTTTTAAGTTAAATAAAAATGTGAATTTAAACTGTTGGTGAGAGTATTTTCAGGTGTGTTAAGTTCAGTTGACTTAATTGGTAGCATACTGCTTTGTTCTCAGAGAGGTGTCTGGCCTAAAATCTTCCTAACAAACAGATTGATTCTGAAAAACATATAGATGTGCACAGAGAAATGTAAGGAATTTTGAACCAAGAAGAAAATGATTAGGTAAAACACTCCTTGACAAATATTTGTTTGATGATCTCAACTAATGTAACTGGTGGTTTGATTTTTTTCTTCCAGTTTGGTATCATGTAAGACCTGAATGCTCTCTGAATAGCTCTCTGGCTTACACAACTAAAGCTCTAGATAATCAGTTGTCAATATTATGAGGGTTTTTCAGTGTGTTTCAATGCATACTTATGACTGAAGTTATATCTGATTGAAAGCAGAGATATCTGGGACATTTTCACATATATTTTACTCACTGGAAAACTACCTTTTAAATTAAAAGGAAAGACATGGATTCAACGTGTATACCACAAACATAAATGTTTTATTTGTGAAATAAATCCATAATCATAAAATATTTTTCATTGACACTTAAATATTGACATCATTACAGACCTTTCTTGAACAAATAGAAGTTATGTGCAACGCAATACAACAGTTACAACAAACTCTATAAGGTTTAGCTGACACACTGAGAAATGGAGATTTGTTTCCCTTTAAAGACTTTTAAGAAGATAAATAGCTGCTATCCTTATTTTTCTCAATGACAGGTTGTCGTTCAGATTTTACCTTTTTGGACAAGATACTACATTTATGTTTACACATTAAACAGTACCTTTCACACTCCTTAACTTCTAATGTTACTTCACAATGTCACAGAATCACAGAATCATTTAGGTTGGAAAAGACTCTAGGATCTTAGAGTCACACCCTTGACCAATCACCACCTTGTCAACTAGACCATAGCACTAAGATTTTCAGTCTTTTCTTGAACACATCCCGGGATGCTGACTCCACCACTTCCCTGGGCAGCCCATTCCAATGTTTAATAACCCTTTCCATGTAGAAATGCTTCCTGATGTCAAACCTGAACTTCCCCTGGCACAGATTGAGGCCATTTCTTCTCATCCTGTTGCTAATCACCTGGGCAAAGAGGCTGACTGCCCCCTACCCCTTCCTACATCCTCATTTCTTTTTCACCTCAGGAAAAAAGACCATTCTAAACTCCTAATTTCTCTTCTATAAAAATAATTTTAGTGTGTTTACTAAAAATTTTTATTTCGTCTCATTATAATAATGCTGGTATTTATAAATCTGTTTAAATGTTTGGTAATAATTTAGGGAACAAAATCATGTGGAAATCTAGACTCCGGACAAGAAGTATTTAACACTTCAATCTCATTGATTTCAGCTGATGTTTGAAATCTTCCTATCTTCATGGACCTAAATGCCAGTATTTTCTTCTACCTATAATAAACCCAGATTTCCATTTAAGATTCAGCAATTCACATCCTCAACAGAACAAAATGGGGACCTGAGAGAATCACTATCAGTATTTCTCAGAAAATATAATCTACTTTTGTCCTAATTTATTCATTTGACTGAAGGGTGTTTGTTCAGCTTGACATTGATAACTATTGGCAGAACAAGAACAGGTATTAATCTATTTAGATTTTTTTTCTTTCTCTTGGGACTCACTGAGATCATTGCACAGAAGCCATTTGCAGAGTGAATTTCAGACAACATAGAGTCAGCTGTGTAATAATTATTTCACTGCAGAATGGAGGCAAGTAAAACAGAATAACATTTAACACAGCATTATTGAATTAACAATATTCCTAAAAACTCCTCAGCATATCAGTTTAATGCTATTACCTGTCGTAAATTTGGTCATGAATTTCACCTACTTTTTATCCAAACACCAGAACTAAGAGGAGACTTGGAGCTTTTTTATTCTTTTAACTGAGAGGACATTAATCTCCAAAAAAGCCACAGTGCTTCAGATATGGTGTCAGTTCCAGACAAAAGATACAATCACATTATTGTAATTAATAAGGCAAAATCATTTGCATCCAAGGATTGTGGAGAAGTCTATTTGCATATCCTTTAATATGAAAGCTGACTTGACATTTTTCAACAAAACGAATTGTCTCTTAACTTAGTTCTACAACAGAAATGAATCATAGTACCAAAGCAAGGTGTAAATACTCTCCATCAGGTACTTGCCATTTTTGCAATCTACTAGGCAGGACTTGAATGGAAGTTTTCTGTGAAGTTTTCTCCTACTAGCAGATTTCAACCAGTTTTCAAAATGTCACACTACATGATGGATGAAGCCAAGTTTGTAGAGCTCTGGCTGATTCTCACCTGTACAGAGACATGGAGCCAGAAGAGTAATTTACAGGTATCTGCTGGTTTGAGAAAAACTAATCTATGAAAACACTCATCCGCACAAGAAGGTTTCCTTCGCTTCCTAGGTGTGATTCAGTTCTTAAGCAATGTTTTCTGCAGCATTAGCAATTTTTAATTGAAGTTTTTGCAACAAAAAGAAGCTTATGATGAAAAGACAGTAAAAGGCCATAAAATCTGTCTTTAAAAATTATCCAGGTTAGGAAATAAAAAAATACTTTTCTCCGTATGAAATGCGTTTAACCTGAAGTACAGAAACACTTGGAGAAAATATGGGTTTGCATTTTTCATTTTGTTTCCACCTCATTGCTTTCACTCCTAAAATCTGTAGCGGAGTCTGTGTAGTTAGTTCTTTGGTTATCACTTCATAGTATTATAAAGACTTATTGGAGGGATCAGTGCATAAAGTTAATATGTGATTTTTGCATGACTGAGACTTTAATTTTCCATTTTTTTTTATCCATAAAATATGTCCAATCTATTTAATTGATTTGAAAGAGAAAAGAACATGCTGGGTCAAGACAGGTGTTTCAGGTTTCAGAGGAAGAATGGCAGAAAGCTTAGGTATAGGAACAAGAGAAAGAGGTGATAATGACTTTAGCAAACAAGCTTTCCACTAGCCAGACATGATTCCTGTTTTATGTCAAACGCACTCCACTCACAAACACACTCCCTTCTCTGCTTACACTTTCCTTGGCCTGAAATGCAACTGCATCAGTGAGTTTAAATGGAAATTTGCAGCTCCTTTGTTCTAGGCCAGCTTTAGTCCTTTTGGATTCACTGCACTTCTAAAGTACTGTTTCATCAGACTCAGTAGTGTGGCATAATACGTTCAACTCAGCATATTTCTAACACAAACCCCTCAAACTATAAAACTTCAGGACTGGATACTATGTCTAGGCTGAAAGTAAGTTTGCTGAGCTGAATTTTCCTTATTTCAGGATAGCATTGGACAAAATGCTACCTTGAACATGTTATATAAGTTGCTACTCACTACTGTTCTTTTTCTCCCCATTAACTCCTGGGATTTGTGAGTAGAGAAAGATTAACTCCAGAAGCCCATGTAGCTCCTCTCACCACTGTGGGAAAACTTAGTACGAATTCTGCTGCTAAGTCCAAATAGAAATTCAAACACATCTTTGCCTCAGACATGGAGATTTAACCTACCTCAATTCGGTTTCTTCTGAAAGAGAAAACTGTGTTCCTGAATCTGTATTCAAAGAATTGGATAACTCCTCCAGCTGTGCATCTGATCCTCCTTTTTTTCATTTTGGTTTGCTTTTTGTTTGTTTATTTTTGAGCCATTGCTCTATTTAATTGTCTTATCAATTCCTGACTTTAGTTTACTAGTTTTAGTCAACTACATTTCATTGGAATAGCCACTAAGGCATTTCTGATCTAACTAAACTCAGTTTGAGTGACTCCCTTACTAATGGTTTAGATAACACAAAACAGATCTAATGGTTTCTGTATGATCATTTTTCAGTACACATTGTGAACATATAAAGTCTTTTAGATCTGTGATCCTCATCTCTTGTAACAATCATTTAAGGTAGTCACAACAAAGATTCAATTGCACACTTAGTGGAAACTGGGTCCTTGGCTTAGAGTGTGAGCCATTTCATTATTTCCAGGTTAAAGCTTTAGGGCAAAACATTGAGAAAAAATACTTGTTACATGTATTGAAAAAGCCCTAATTAGTTTCTGTAAGCATTGGTATGATGTACATTTAAGTTGGAACACAAGAGAGGGGATGACAGCAAATAATTTTAAAATCAATATTTTAAAATGACAACTGCAAATTCCTTCGATTTTTTAAAAGTATTGTGATGTTTTTAAGTACAGGCCAATTACCACTCCATGATGGGACAGTTTTAAAAACAACTCCCTCAGGCTTGTGTGTTCAAATGGATTTTATTCTTTTTAAAACCAAGCCAAGAATGTTGGCTGTTTATTCCTCCAAATATTTATTTTCCAGTAATTTACATACAACCATACTAAAATTTTGTGTAGTAAGTAAACGGATACAAATCATCCTGTGAAATTAGAGCAGAATTATGTGACTCATCACAATAAAAAAATATTTTAATATTTATTACATGTGGAAGCAAATATTAATTTGCCTCTTTTTTTCTATTTTTCTATAAATACTGAAGTACTTTATCACCTTTACATCTGAAACACCTTCAGTGTAAAGGTTTATCATTACTAGTTCCTTACATTACATTTCACACCATACGTATGATCGAAAGCTTTCTTTGTAATATTCATAGCCAGGTAAGCCATATCACTCACCCAGAACATTATTAGGGGAAATTTGGTGGAAAAAAAATTACTTTAGGATTATGCAATAAGCTTCCTAAGTCATGGAATCATTAAGGTTGGAAAAGACCTCCAAGATCATCCAGTCAACTAAAGAATAACACTGAGTGCCACATCCAGCCATTTCTTGAACACTTTCAGGGGGGGTGACTTCACCACTTACCCGGGCAGTCTGTTCAGGTAAATGGTCTGCTTGAAAACCCTTTCAGTGAAGAAATTCTTCCTGATGTCCTGCCTGAACCTTCCATGGCACAACTTAAGCTATACCCTCTTGTCTTGTAGAAAACAAAGTATTCAACAAATATTTAGAAAAATGCAAAGAGCCCACTTGAAGAAATTTGTGAAAAACAAAACAAAAAATCAAAACCCACACACCCCAAAACCTACCAAAAAAAAAAATGAAACCCTGTAAAAGTCAATGCTATAGGCTTCGTAAATTTAGATTGCTGTACGTCTGTATTTTTACATAAATAGTTGGAGAAAAAAAAAATATAAATAATTATATGTATATATATATATATCATATGTTTTATATACAAAACTGATCAGGTCAGATCTACCATGCGCTGGGAGATAGGATTGCCCTATAAGAATATGTTTCTTAGCAGAAAGGTTTCTGCTGACTGTCTTTGAGATTAATCTTCCTCTCCTCTTATAAGAGGTGTTGCCTGTCCCAAGTTCCAGTCAACAAAAGCATGTCATTAAGTAGTCTTGTGGCTTGGAATCTGCCTATTTTCTAGATTTATCATCTGAAAAATCAGGTAGAGTTAGTAGCTTAAAAAGGGAAGTTACTGTTGTTGATTTTAATGTTCATAAAATACTATGGAGTTATTATATAGAGGGAGACACTTTTTAAAAGAGGAGAGATTTTTCTTTTCATTTTGATTCCAGTAAAAAAAGGAGCCATTTTCATGAATGACTCAATAATTCTTCTGTTTAAAAAATCATATTCCTTTTCTTGTTCAAGTGGTAGATCTTCAGAGGATGCTGATAAAATGATTTCAGGCAACAGATGGAATCGGAATTTGAAATTTATATTTTACATTTAAATTCAAAATGCTCTGCAATGCATGTTCTTAGCTGGCATAGATTTGTAGCTCCTTATTTAGAAAAGAGTCTTTTTTTCAGTTTTATAGAAAAGTAAAACTTGACATGAAATTAAATCATCTAGATTACATAGAGACACCACAGTTGCAAAACACTGTGGCAGAGTGGTCAACACACTCTTGGCAAATTGCAGAATGAAGTCAGATTGTTTAGCACCTATCTGCTCCACACTTTCCTAGCCTCCTTCCCCTGAGGGTTTCCTCTTAGGGGAGGACCACAAGACAGTGCTATTAATTTGTGTTTTGGTGTCTTTAATCAAGTTTCTGTGGCAGCAGGAAATTACTTTCTTAAAGTAGTCAACCTGGTTGGACTGGAAGGATTTACATAAGACTCAGCAAGGAGCTAAATGGTTTCCATCCTTTATTGGGCCAACTTGTTAATCTTTCTTCATCCACTCATTTGTATAACTTTGCAGCTGTCACACTTTGATTTTCCTCTGCCATTTCTCCAGTTCTCTGAATATTTTCCATGTGTCTAAACTTTCACTTCATGTTCTTCTACACAGAAAGATTTTTCTCCTCAAATCTATTTGTATAAAGAAAGCAATGGGTAATGCTACTGCCAAAATTTTTCTCTCCTTATTTTAAACCTTCTGCTTGAAAAATATAAAAAGCTAAAAGCATTTAAAATTGTAACTTAATAATGTATATAGATATTGACCAAAATTTGATGGTTGCCTAGGTGCAATTCAGAGTTTTATTTGGTGAATCAAAATCAAATATCTTCAATCCTAATAAAAGCAGATTACTACATTACAGGGAGAGACCCTTAATCATCTGGGACTGATGAATCCTGGCAATAATATAAAAACTTAAGGGAAATGAGGGAGAGCCTTACATTGGAAATTAAGTTGTTGCCAACAGAGGTATTTTTCATTTGTCATTAGATCAATTCAGGATATAAATTATCAATTTTATGAGCAACCCATGATTGTTCTCAGTCTTCTATGGGAGCAAAATTTTACTGGTAATTACATTTACTTTTGTAATGGAGTTTTATTTCATTTAATCTAATTGTCTTTTCTAAAGACAAATAGCATTATTCTTAGGCAAAGAAGAAATAGTCCTTCTTGAGGAACTTTAAAATCGGTTCTAAAAATATCTTCTCACATTGACAGAATTGGCTCGACGTGCCTGATTACTGTTCATAGTAATTATCTTTCTCTTTTGTGGCACTTTTTATACCTCACCTTGTTGAGGAATTGTGAAAAGCTTGGAATCACAGAACATGACTAATTGGAAGGGACTCACAAGGATCATCATGTCCATGCCCTGGCCCTGTGCTGGTGCCCAACAACCCTCCGGGTGAAGAACCTCTTTCTAATATCCAACCTGAACCTCTCCTGACACAACTTCAGGCCATTCCCTTGGGTCCTGTCACTGATTACCACAAAGAAGAGATCAGTGCCTGCCCCTCCACTTTCCCTCATGAGGAAGTTGTAGACTGCAATGAGGTCTCCCCTCAGTCTTCTCTTCTCCAGTTTGAACAGGCCAAGTGACCTCAGCAGCTCCTCATACGGCTTCCCTTCAAGGCCCTTCACCATCTTGGTTGCCCTCCTTTGGACACTGTCTAGTAGCTTAATATTTTTCTTATACAGTGGTGCCCAAAACTGCACACAATATTCAGGGTGAGACTGCACATGAGATCTGAACTTTTTGTAATAAGCTTTGAAAATATTTACTTGCACTTTGAATCAATAGAAGATTCTAGTAATTGGTATCTTGCTCTAATTTTTCTTAAGCAACAAAATATTGATATCAGTTTCTTTCTTTTCCAGAGTTTCTTGTTCTTCACAAACAAATAAGGAAAAAAAAATTGCTAAAGATAGTATGTCTATTCTTTGACATATGAAGAGCCTAGAAAACGCAAACTATATTTATGTACGTTATTTATTACAATGTACTATGTTTAACTTCTAAATGCATGTTACCAATTAGAGTCTTCATTCCAATTGCTATGCATTTACCTGTGTCATGGTTTGAGATTCCTAAAATTCTAATTCCCTAGTCTAAGCCCCCTCCCACATCTCAATCCAGTGAGAGATGATTCTTTCCAGACAAAACACGCCAGACTCAAAGTGGGGGGAAAGGGAACATATATTACAATGACTGTACAAATAAATACTACAATACATTATATACATGATCACAACTATCTCTACCATGACATAAGTATTTACAATGGATCAGATCTCTTCTCCCCTCCAAATAAAAGTCCAGGAGGGAAGAAGGACAGATCCCTTCTACATTTAGGGCAGCAACTCCTCTTCTGTCTTCCATGCAGCAGTTGCAACTGGATTGTTGTAGCTGTATCTCTTTTCAATACACACAAGGGGGTCTCCAAGCCCCTTGGCTCTCCTTTGACTCCAAGCAAAGGTCTCACCTGTGGACTGCGTAGCAGGGACAAAACTCGCTTCACCACAGGCATATCACAAAGTGCAGGGGCATCTTCGTGAAAGTCCCTTCCTCAGGGGATTCACCCCTGAGTCAGAACATCTTGGGCAGCTTTCAGTTGAAATTCCTTGCCTCAAGAGTTCCACCAGAGCTCCTGTGCTCTGTCTCAGCTGCCAACGTGGCAGCAGTAGCGGGGGTGGGGGGGGAAAGCAAGGTCACCCCCCTCTGCATTCCATCTGACCGTCCTGGTCCAGCTCCGGGACGTCTTTGAGCTTCTTAGCTCCTCTCTCTCCGGTGCTGCAGCATTCCAAAACTCCTCTCCTTAATAGGAGTCCATGTCCCTCCTTTCCCGGAGGTCTCAAAGGAGTTTGGGGGGTCTGGTTCAGTTCTTACCCCCAAAACTCTGTCTCTCTGCTGCCGGCTCTCTCTTCCCAGGAGTTCCCTCCTGCTTGGCTGTAATGCCTCTGCTGCTTTGTCTTATCTCTTCTGGCTCTGTGCCACTGTTTCTCTGGTCAGTGCCGGCTGCTGCTACTCCTGCCGCTGCCCACGGTGGAGAAAACATCTCCCAGCATAACTACAGACACTTAGCTCAGTCTAACACTGTTCCAAGTCTCTGCAGTCCCTCCAGCTGGGGGCTGGGGCAGATCCCCAAGGGGCTCAGAGCCCCTTTCCTTGTGGTGTCAGAACATGGCTACCACTTCTATCACCCAACTACAACTCATCTCTTCCGGTCAGGTTGTGGTATGTTTATATTTCGCGGGAGCGCAGATTGGTTCGAATCTCCAGTGTTACCACCCCTGGGGGTTACCACTTTCTTAGCTTCAGGGGGAAAACCTGGTTCAAACCATTACAACCTGCATAAATATTTTCAGCACTCAATGAAAGACAATGAGGAAATCATTAATTGCCCTAATGATTTAGAGAGAAATATTTTATGAAAGCCATTTTCTCACGTGCAAGAATTCTGTAGATTGTTGTTGTTGTTATTATTAAATGTTTGTTTATGTCTTTATATTTCGTTCCAAGTAGAAAAAAACACAGTTTCAACCTTTGGCTTTACTGTCATAGAAGTAAATATCAATGACAACAAAATGCTAGTCAAAATGTTTTTTGCATGTAAGAATAAAGTTGACTTTCCACAAAGAAAGGCTTCTGGATTCAATTCAGTCCAGTCTAAAGGAAATAAATGACCAACCAATAAATGTTGTTCCCTAAAGGAAAGTATTTCTTCTCCCCATCTCATTATACAAATTGGAGAAAAAAATGCTAGAAGTTCACTAATGTTCCTCATCAGGCAAGAAGATTATATGAAGGGCAGATTTGTACAGCTGTGTTTCGAGGAATGGCTAGAAGGAGGTCTGCATGTGTCTGAGTGAATTTTGCAGCTGATTCTAATAGGAAAAAAGAGTTTCCTCCAATCTAAACTTCTGGAGTGTTGAAATCTGATTCAAGAACATGTTCATTGGTACTCTTCTAGATCAATTCTAGACAATGAGCTGATAGAAGCTAGTCTGACTGCTAGATGCTTCTGAACAAGGTTGCCTTCAGCCGAGGCACTTCCAGATGATAAACAGTGATTGTGAAACATAACCAAAATAATACTTTGTTATGGATGCTGCAGTTGTTCTTCATTTAGTATTTTTATTTGGTATAACAAATAGCCATGTATTAAGTCCCATTTATGGGTGATCATCTTGATTCTCTTTGGATCCCAAGATATATTTGCATCCTTCTCAAGCACCCTACCTCCTGTGGGAGTACAGTGCATGGGCTACTTCTTCCTTCTGAACACAGATACTTCTTTGTGTAGTGGTTACCTTTGTAGTCTACTTACCATTTTATATGGTGCATGCTTAATTATGTCTCCCTGGCTCACAGCTTCCTCAAGACATACATCTTCCACTGAACCAATGACCATGTCATCACCTAATTAGAAGAAAAAAAAAGAAAGCAGCAGCAGATTATTACACAGGCTAAAAATTTGTGGAACTACTGAAATTGAAGTGAATGGGTTAAAAATGATTTTCCATGGCAATTTGACTAAGAGAGACCCTTCATGGATAAGAATAAGTAAGATGTGTTTACTTCAGACAAATATTTTTTCAGTTCTCTTGGCCAGTCAGTCAAACATAATCAGATTTAAACAAATAGCAGGGGGTATTCTGGTGATGCTGTTTTGCCCTGTAACTAGATGCCCAGAAGGTGAGGAAAGGCAAAGGATACAATAAACCCCGACAATAAGCTTAACAGGAGCTGCTGTGTTTCCCCAGCTCTCCTAATCCCAAATCCTCAAGCACATGTAATCCACACTCCTGAACAAACAAGACCCCTAAATCACTCCCAACATTTCTCTTGCAGCAGGGAGCATTTGTTCAGCCGTGCCCACCACTGGGTCTGCCTTAGTAACTACAGTCTCTCTGGGTCAGAGGCTGTTCTGCTTATGTCAAACTCATTAATCACAAGATGAGTCTTAATACAAAAACAACAGTGTCAGTGAACAGAGAATGCTCTGAAGTCCATTAATGCCTTGCTGGTCAAAGGTGATGGGGTATCTGATAATAAACAAGTACTCTCATAGGAAATTGTTTGTTTAGAATGACGTTATGGCTTAGAAGAGATACAAAGGATGAATGCTTCCAAAAATCTCCTTTTGTACAGTCTGGTCTTCTTTTACTCTTGAGAAGAAAGAAAACAAATGAACATAGAATTAATTGAGATTTTAATTATAAAACTTGTCAAGAAACACATCTCTGCATTTTGAGATGATGATTTTTTTCAAGATGTGTTCCACTTAGGAGAGACCTGCTTCATTATATCAGCAGAGAATTAAGACAGTCTCCTACATCTCTGTATTCACAATTCAAAATTATTGAATTTGTCAAGTTAGGAAAAAACTTTTTCTTACCAGTTTAAAAGAGAATGACTGGAAGATAGTTGTATATAACATTGTAAATAAATTAGATAGTCCTATTCATTTTTGGTTTTTTTCTTCTAGGGAGGACATCTACTGCAATTAAGAAATGAAAAGCTTAAAACAGATAAAGAGGTTATGATTTTTTCATAGAATTAAACTGCAACTTTGCTGAAATAGTTCCCTAGCTCTGTACAGGATCACATACTATTTGAGAACAGAAGTGTCCTCTGGAGCTTGTCTAGTCCAACCCTCCACTCACAGAAGATTGCTCAGGGCCACATCCAGTAGAACTTTAGTTATATCAAGGAATGAAGGCTATCACCTGTCTGTACAATCTGTTCCGTTGTTTGATCACACAGTTAAAGAAAATAAATCTTATGCCTAAACGAAATTTCTCTTATTTTAGTTTGTGCCCATTGCCTCTCTTTCTTTTTCTGGGCACCACTGAGAAACATCACCTCCTACTTCCCTCCTTCTCCCTCCATCCTGCCCCCCTTCAATATTTGTACAGATGAATAAGGTCCATTATTAACCTTTTTCCAGACTGAAAAATCTTCACTGTCACAGCCTCTTTTTGTATGAAAGATGCTTCCATCCCTTAATCATCTTCAGGGCCCCTTGATGGACTTCAATGTGTTCACCTCTATCTTGTACTGGGGAGTCCAAACTGGCCAAATTACTCCAGTTATTCACTACTCACCAATGCTGGTTAAAGAAGTAAGATCATCTGTCTCAGTCTGTTGTCACCTTTCTTCCTAATAGAACCTGGGATGTTTTTAGCCTTCATTTCTATAAAAGTACATTGTCAGTTCATGGTGTCCTGCTTTCAGCTGGGATAGAGATATTTTTCTTCCTAATAGCTGGTCCATCCAGTGTTGTGTTTTGCGTTTAATATGAGAATAATGTTGATAACACACTGCTGTTTTGGTTGTAGTGCTTACTATAAGTCAAGGACTTTTCAGTTTCCCATGCTCTGTCAGTGAGCAGGTACACAAGAAGCCAGGAGGGATCACAGCCAGGACAGCTGACCTGCAGTGGCCAAAGGGTTATTCCATACCATGAAACATCAAGCTCAGAACATAAACAGGAGGGAGTCAGTTGGTTGGGGCTGATTGCTGTGGGGAACTGGCTGGGCATCGGCCAGTGGGTGGTAAATATTGTACATCACTTGTTTTTCTTCTTCCTTTTCCTCCCCTATTTTCATTACTGTTATTTATTGAATATTAGTATTACATTTTACTTTGTTTCAATTTTTTAACTGTTATCTCAATCAATGTGTTTTCACTTTTTTCTAATTCTCACCATCCCACTGGGTAGTAGGGGGAAGGGAAGACACAGAATGACTAAGCAGCTGTGTGGTACTTAGCTGCCAGCTGATGTTAAACCATGACACATGGTCAGCTACTTGTCCACCAGAACCCCTGATTCATAATCTATCAAGTTACTTTCCAGTCTTTTGACCGCCAGCCTGTACTGGTGGCTGGGTCCAACCTTCCCCAAGTGAGGATGTTGGCATTTCCAATTGTTAAGCTCTCAGTCTGGGAGGGAACACGGGACAGCTGATGCAAACTGACCATTAAGATATTCCATACATTTGATGACATTTTCAGCAATAAAAGTTGAGGGAAAGAAGGAGGAAAGGGAGAATATTTGAGTTATGTTGTGTTCTTTCCAAGAAACCTTTGATGAAACCATGTTTGCCTGGAAATGCCAGATTCTTGCCTGACAATGGGAATTAATGAATGAATTCCTTATTTTGCTTTGGTTATGCATAGAAGTTTTTCTTTACTTATTACATTATCTTTATCTCAACCAATGAATTTTCTCACTTTTTTTTTGGATTCTTTCCCTCATTCCACTGCAGGGGAGTGAGCAAGGGGCTCTGTGGGGCTGAGCTGTGGCATTAGCACACAACAATAGTTGTTGAGGAGAGAGCAGCAAATATTGAAGTCTATTTACACCCCAGAATGTTAAGAATTGGGCAAATTAGGTGAAACAAAAATAGAAACAAAGTAATCTTTGCCACAAACATCAAGTTACCTTTAAATGATGTTCTGTGCAACATGCAAGATAGTATTTAGAAAAAATGTCTAATCTGTCTTTCCATAACCAAAGGAAATATTTTATTAGAAAAATATAATTTACCAACCTCAGAAGTATGTTTAAAATGTATTTCTTAAAACACACTGAGTATAGAACCTTGAACCATGTATGTTCAGCACAATTTCTTCATGGTCTCCACTTTGGTTTCCCAATTTTAATGTAAAGACATTATCCACAATGTAACTTAGTTAGCCTTTCAGTAATCAAAAAGCAAAATGAATATAGATTGACAATGAGGAGAGCTATCAAGCCATTGTGTCCATAATAACTTGAAAGTGCATTTTGTGTTGTAAATGATGGCTTTATGAAGATTATTTTAGTTATAAAGCACTGACAATATGTATGGCACTTCAGCACTTGATATAAAGGGTACAAAATCAAAAAAGTCTCTCCCACAAAGGGCATGCAATCTAAATTTAGATACTGAAAAATTGTTGCAGGTATTTTTGCTCAAGGAACAAAAATCCATTTTCTTTTACATTTTATGACATTTAGTCCACTAATGTTCTTTTCCCATTTTTGCTTAAATGTTATGACTAGCTGAGGAATTAGCATCAGAAATTGTCATGAATCCAGTGCTGCTATTTCATCACTAAGAGGGATATAATAACCCATAATCTTGAGAATTTCTGTTCAAATGTATCACTTAATTACTTTTTTCTTTTGTACAGATTTTTATTTATTTTTAGCCTAGCTTATTTATAACTGTCACGTAGAACCTGATTCCAAAAACACTTTTACATGTGAGAAACATTTAATAGTAATTTTCTTATCAGTGTTTCTGTCTACAGCATGGAGTTTTTCTGCCCACATTTCATACTTTTCTTGACCAGTTTGTCAAAACCATATCTGTTGTTCCTTCTCCCTAAGAATCTCTAGAATATTCTGTTTTGTCCCCCAAAGCTGCTTCTTTTGTCTTATATATACTTTTCTTCAAAAACCTAAAGGGATGCTGAAGTAAAATTATCTTCCTTGCTGATTGCACTGATCTCATCACTCTTATCTTTGTGGTTTTTCACTGAATTCCTATCTGCACCATGTCAAATTCAAGTTCAAAGCTCTCTTCGTGCTTCCAGCATCTCACCATCATTTGTTCCTGCCTTTGTCCTATTCTAGTGCCTTCTCCACAGAATTAATATGTGACACTTGGTTTGCTATCCACTTATGGAATGATCTCTGCAAACCATCAGTGTTTTTTACTCCTGAAACCATGCAACAATTTCCCCTTCCTTTTAAAGGGTCAAGTCCTTCTAGGGGACCGTGTCTCCACTGACTGTGGAGTGAAACCTGTGAATAGATATGGCACTATATCAAAACAGAAAACATCACAATCACATTTTACTTCTCCCATTCCTGAAACTTTGCCCCCATATCATTGTCTCTATGGGAACCAATCATTGTTTTTCTTGGAGAACAAAGACCTAAACTTGAGAAGAACTGATATGGTTGGTGAAGGACTGTGTTATTCCCTGACAAACTTTCAAAATACAGTATTTTTTCTGGAGAGGACATAAAAGATACTGCAAAATGCCTCTAAGTCACATGAAACTATTGTTTTATGGTGCTTCCTTCTGTTTTGATAGGCACCATATCCATCTCCAAGACTGCTCCTTACTGAAGTGAGCTGAAAGTGTTTCCTAAGTACAGGCTTTTAAGTATTTACCAGACATGACTGGTCTTGGAATCATCCTACTGGATATTTAACATTGGACTTATCCTTTTTCATGTCTATTGTCTTTATAATTGTAGAAAATATACATGTATTAATCAATTGGAAAAAAGAAAAAAAATTGTTGTTTCCATGAATTTATGAAAAATAAAGTTGTGAAATTAATGAAAAACATTCAAGATATAAAAAAAAAAATTGCAAAGGCTTATTCTTAGTTTCCATGGATAAACAAGCATTATCCAAGAAGTGTGGGAGTTTGGGGTTTGAAAAGAGGGAAAAAAAAAGGAGAGAAAGCAGATAGAAACAGCTGGTCTTTCTAACAAAACAGGTTATATAATTTATTCTTGTTTTTACATCAAAGTAATGACACAAGTTTGGCAACATTATTATCTTACACCAACTTATTGGTCTACCAGTAAATGAAAAGGTTCTAATGCTACTGAAAACTCTTTTGACACTGCAATCACCTGGTTTGGCACCATGTGAAATGTGGAGTCTGATCATGCGAAGATTTTAAAGTTCTTTACTAAAGATATTGGATACGCCCAAACTTCTGCATACTTTTGTGAAAAAACTTCTTAACCAGTTCTTGCTTACCACTAAGACTTAATATTTCCTTATGTCACCAGATTTCCTTGAAATAAAGCTAAGAAAGTTCATATAGCTTTGTTTCTGTCTTTATAGAGAAGTTGTAAAAGATTTGGTTTCTCAACATCTACTTATGAGCTTAATAATAATATTTGATAATGCAAAATATATTCAACAGAAGTTACATGAGTCCAGCTGTAAAGAATAAGCCAGAAAAACTGAGTTAAGAATTCAAGACACTGAGCTTTTCAACATATGTTTCAACATTAACTTATTACTTACAGAAAAATTCACCTCACTCTGTTCCCATCATAAAGAGGGTTATAAAATGAAAATATATAAATCATTTATCTTTCAGGTTTTTTAGATGTAAACCTTCAAACATCTGTGTATTTATGGTTTGACTTGCAGTTTCAAGGAAAATTTCTTCATTAAACTTACTCAGCATTGCATTTATTTTATTCTTATATGCACATGTACATATATATTTCTATAAACGCTTTTTTTTTTGCAGTAAGGTATTATTCTCTAAGTGAAGTTGAAAAGGTGCTTTCTCCTGATTGTTTAAAGTGTGAACCAAGAGAAGAAAGAAGTATCTAAATAAGGAAAATAATCCTACCTATTACTCAGCAAGCACATTGACTCATTTAGTTTGACTTTTTAGTGCACGTCTTTCCTGTTTAATAATTGTCAATATTTTTGTCAATAAAGTTATGCACCAAACAATTAAGACAATACCCAGAAATAGTAGCTGTTGGAGAAAAACTGCTGGAAGCAATTTGTGAAGAAATGTGAAGTAGCATGAAGGAAAAAATAGTTTCTAAATTATGTGCATTGTATTAGGAGAAAAAAAAAGGAGTATATTGTATAATTACAGGCAGCACAACTTGTATTTTAAATACTCTCATGAGATACTTGAGAAAGTTTTTAAAACTGAAATTGCCTGTAGAAATTGTTCTGTACATCCTTTAAAGAATAAAAGTTGAATTATAGAAGTATGTAAAATCTCTTTTATTCTTCACTATGGAAATTCTTTAACTTTCTTCTTCTTCAACTAGTAAGAAAATACTAAATCTCTTGTTTAATCGTGAAACGGTGAAAAGACCTCACTGAATTTTCCAGCCTTTACTAAATACTTATCTTTTGACTTCTATGTGGCAAAGAGTAGCTGAAAATGTTACACCTTAAAGTAAAGTTTGATAAATCTGCATTTTCCAATAAGTAAGAAAGCTAAAAAGTATCTGGACATTTCTACTGATTTTTCAGATAACAGTGTAACTGAAAACAACTCAGAAAACAAGATTGACACTCTACTTTTGGATACTTTCCCTATTTTGCAATATTTATTATTATGATGTTTCCTTTTCCATTTTTTATTTTTACTTCTCTTAATTTTACTTCTCCCATTCTTGGAGATTTCTAAAATTTAATCACTTTTGAGGTGATCAGCCCTTTTAATTCTGAGTCAATTGTAGTCAAAGATGACAGTCAGAAGGTAAGAATATGTAAATTGAGGTTTCTACCCTTCAGGTGAGGCAGAATCTATGCTTACACATTCTAAAATTCTCAGTGGCACTCAGCAGTTGCTCCTGGGTTGCTGATGCTTGTGCTTGCTTGGTACACATGTCTGATGTTCTCCTGTCTAAGGCCATGTTGTTTATCCTTGAGGCAGCCTATGTATACAGGCAACTTGGTGTTGCGTTCCTTGAGCTACTTTTCTGACAAAAATATTTCCTCCTTTTTTAACCTCAAGTTTATTGCATAGGATCTGTGTAGATACTTGCATACTGGCTCAGGATGTTTTTGTCTAGCACAGTAGATTTTAAGAAGTGCAGTCAGCAAAGCTGACTACCATGTCACTTATAAAGCATTTCTGTTTAAAGCTGGTGGGTTGAAGTGTATCTCTGCCGCCCATCATGCAATTCTCATATCCATATAACAAATTTGTAAGCACATATATTTTATGCATTTAGAAAAGTGTATAAATGTATCTTTACTGTGGCAAAGATACTCCACTTTGGCTTTGTTCTTGCCTCATAAACTGGAAAAAAACCCCATCCTTAGTTGCATCTGTAATATTCTTTACTGTATAATACCAGTGCCCACATCACCTAACATTGTTTCTCTGATTTCGTTGCAGCAGTTGAATACAAAGAAGATAACTGGTTGAAATACTCCACCTTTTTTTGTGGCCTCAGGCTGTACACTAATCTCTTCATTTAGGTGGTATATTATCATTTTAGTGGTGGATTAAAACCACCACAGTGATGAAGACAATATATTATCATTATTACATAATTTGGGATGAGGAAAGAAATCTATACCCTCTACCAATTGAATAAGTGTCCTTGCTTTATGGAGGTGAGTGACTCGTCTTTATATTTATAGCAAGAGTTCAGTTTTGTCTTTGATAGAGCACCCTGGTATATACTGTAAAATTTACACCAGTAGATAACTAACTTAACGTGCAGCAAATTCTTGCTGGCAGCTTTTGATTTTAAAAGTATACCATAGCAGTATATACCAGCAGAAGATAATTTCAGGCTGACAATGATCTGAGAGTGCTGGACTTCCACTTCATATTAAAATTTCACATTGGCGATAGCTAGGAAACTGAAATGAAAATGAGATGTTAAAAAAAAAGTAAAAACCACAAATTTTTAAATTTATATTTCCATTATTTACGTTAATTTTGTCTGAAGTGCAAAAATTAGGGTGCTTTGAATGTACAGTTAACATCTGTGTATTTTTTCCTAAAAAAACTATATCGAAAAAGAAAAAGGGATCCACTTGAAAAGACTACTACATGCACCTGGCTGTGGTTCACCTGCCTAGGGGTTTTGCATTCATATATAGCACATGAAAGTTTTCACTTTATGGTCTCAATTTGATGCTACGATTTTGATGTAATTCAACAACTAGTTGTTGAACTAGTCCTGATTCTTATAAATGCCCAACAGGATTAAGTCATGGGTGCATCTAAAGTGTGTATGCTTTAGTGTCCACCTGGACTTGCGTGGTTTCATACTGTGGCATTCATGCAATGATATCCCTTCCAAGCTTTTCACTCTCTTTAAGTGTTGCATGCTAAAGCCTCAGCTTTTTTTTCTTCCAAGCAGTGGTTTGTCTTTTTGCACAGAGATTTTTTACTGTGTATACTAATTGAATTGTACTCATTCATGGACAGTATAGCCAGCTTCTGGAATATTAGAATGATCAATATTTTAACACTGCAAATCAGGATGCCTAGCAAATAACATGCACTGCTATAAATATATAGGAGGTTTAGTTTACAGAATGTAAGAATAATTTTGTACTAATTTAACACTTTTTTGAAAATATTTTTAGAATTTTCTGTATAGTCTCAATTTTTTCCCCTCAGTCACTTTGAATGCCTGTTTCTTTGAGTCAAAACACTGATGAAGTATCATCTGTGTTCTATGTTATGAATGAAAATCCAAGTCATGCCTGTGAGCATGAAGCACATAAGTACTTAAGGACCAATGGATCTGGATTATGTGTTTCCTTTCTGTTTCAAATAAAGTTAATATGTGGGTCAGTGCTAGAGATGCATGTACAATTTAAACACAAGACAGGAAATGAAAACTTGTAGGTGATCTCTTGGCTAGTATGTAGGATTTAGGCAGGTACTCATTTCTGAGAAAAAATAAAAATGGGCAAAAGCGTGATCTTTTTAATTTCTCAATAATATTTAAATATTGGCCTTGGGGTTTTGTAGCTCTTACTTTAAACTTAATTATGGTGGCAGCACTGTCTTTTTCATTTACTTATTCCCTTAAGATATACAGAATAATCTTCAAAGAAGATCATATCTTTTTTCATATTATGTTTGTCAGTTACATTGATTTCCTTGCAAATTTGATGGAAAATGAATAATGAAAGATAAAAACTCAGACATAAGATCCATAATATTTTAGAATTTCTTTCTTTCATTTCTATCTTCCTAGATATTTGTATAATCCATCTTTAAATCCTGCAAACAAGAGGAAAATTTCAGTAATTTTCAAGTAGCTAATTAAGTTCATCATCTTATTATCTTCTCAATGATTAGATAAAACTGTAATTTTTTTTCCCCTAAAAAGTCACTCTACATCAAAACCAGTATTAACATATACCTGACAACAGGTAGATATCCAAGCTTTTGCCAGCGATCATTCGCATTTAAAAACTTGGTTTGTCATAACTGACTGTAATAGGCTGTGAGAATAAAAATAACTAGCACCAAAGTCAGCTGTGTTTTTAAACCAGAAAAAGGCCCCTCCAATGACTGCAAGGTACAGCATTCAGGCCTATGTACAATTGAATTATGGTGTCTGCTGAAGAATAGATATTTGATCCTAGTAATTGTGTGAGATAGGAGTTCATATAGTGGCTCTGAGCTCAGTTGA
Source organism: Manacus vitellinus (assembly GCF_001715985.3). Classification (NCBI taxonomy): domain Eukaryota; kingdom Metazoa; phylum Chordata; class Aves; order Passeriformes; family Pipridae; genus Manacus; species Manacus vitellinus. The sequence continues at coordinate 23,595,569 of NW_021940750.1, forward strand.
AGGTGTTTATTACTCTAAAAAAAACAACACACACAAAAAAACCAACCAACCAAAACCAAACAAACAAAAAACCCAAACACAAATCAAAACCAAACAAAAAAATCAAAGATAGGTATTTTAAATTCCAAAAGATGTATTCGTTCCTTCAGTTATGTAACTCAGTCTCAAGCAGGTCACATAAAAAGTTATGTTTTCCAAAGTCTTACTTCCATCTGTCATTTGAATGTCCCTGGTTGTTGAAATGAAGAGGTCTAAGGAATTCTGCTTGTTTCAGAATAATTTGTCTACTTACCACTCAGTCGACATTTTGAAACTTTTGAGGCCTAAAGGAAATAAATTGGATGGTGTAACAAAAAGTTGCAAACGCTATCAATGAGTCAACACTGAAAGTGTTGCATTATTAGTAGGGCCTGCTCTGCCTCATCTCCAGGCTTTTGTAACAGTTGCACTTTTGAAAAAGAAGGAAAATGTTTTGACAATTAGAGTAAGCAAATTGCAAAGGGCAATATGGTAGTAAGTTACCAACCTAGTCCCTAAATAAAACATGTCATTTCTAATGTGGTCCTAGCGCTGTTCAACCTTCCATTAGCAGAGACCTCTGGATAGCCATAGGCAAGCATCAAATATACAGTAGTTTATAATGCTAATTCATACAGTGATAAAGCAAAAACATAACTGAGCACTGAAAAAAGATGCAAACTGAAATTTGCCTCTAGGCAAAGCCTTGTTTTCCATAAACAAATTAACGTGCAGACTTTACTTCACTGATGTATGGAGCATTTACTTGCATATTTTTTCTTCTTCTCTTGCCTTTTTTATACAATTTAGAATCAGATACTGGTCTATAGTAAATAGTCAGGAATATAAGTAATGGACCTTAATGTATGTTGAAGTATTAATGACATTTACAGTACAAGAAATGTTTCTTATGCTCAGAAGGAAAAAAAACAACTAATGTGAATATACTGAATATACTCGTGGAAGGTAAATCTGTTATATTATTTACAGTTGTTAAGGATGCAAGAATACTAATAGTAATGGCCTATGTAGGCTATGTAACATCTTACATTCAAGGAAACTAATGAAATAGATGCTATTTTTCTGATTTTCCTGTTGTTATTTGTTTTGTTTTTTGTTTTTTTTTTTTTTTTTTTTTTTTTTTTTTTAATTTCTGACGAGACTAGTGAGAAGTGTTTGGAGATTTCAGTTGTTCTTTGAATGACTTCTAGAACAGCTATTTGTTAATTTCTAAATAAAGGCATTCATTCCTGTAATTCGCAGTCTACTTTCTGTAGTGTCAATATTTTCCATAGGTTTTAAAAATATAAACTTGTCATACTGTGCTTTATGAATAACTCTCAGACATGAGTATGTAGTTCAAAAGAGAAGATTGTTCTGTCTGCAGACAATTAAATTTCAGACCATTCACTTAAATTGTAAACTGCCATATCATTGTGAGGTGAAAGTAAATGAAACTTGTTTGAATTAGGGAATCCTAAGGCAATGAACCACTAGATAGTTACATTACAATAAACATCACATTGTGGACACTTTAAAATTATGGTGTGAAAGCTTGAATAATACAATATTCTTTCAAGCTACCCAGTTATAAAACTTGAAGTTTTAAAGCCTTTAGAACTTGTATGAAAAGTTCTGTACTCACAGTTTTATTCTGGAAATACACTTGACCAAACATATGCCTGCTTTAAAAAAAAAAAAAAATTACTTTATTTTTAAAATTTATTTGTAAATCTGAACCTTTTTCCACTTTTTACCTTCAGGACTCACTATCTGCCACTTTTTTGAATGAACAATTTTTCTTGATTCTCCTGAATTATTAGTGTGTTTTCTTGATTAGAATTTTAAAGTTTCAAGTGATGGGACACACCTTCTATGTGAGGGCTAAACATGTTTTTTTCTGAAGGCGTCCTCTACACGCAAGCTATAAAAATACCTGAGTCAGGTTCTTTGACCATAGAAGAGCAATAGAGAATTTGTCTTCTAGAGGCTTTACTTTTCACAATGAAACAGGAAATTGAGATATCTATAGAAGGCCCATAAGTAAAAGGTGTCAAAACCCAGAAATGCTTCAAAATTAATAAAATACATCATCAACAATCAGAGAATAACACTTTTGAACTGTCTTCACTTACAGAAGTCTTTGATTGATGAGCAAGTGTACACACCCCTAATGTATGGTAGTCTTGTTGTTAGTCAACTTTCTACTAATTTTCTGCAGGTTTAAGGCTGAATTTTATATCAAACTGATGAAATGCATCTGGGCATTTATTTTCTATAACTGGGTCTTCAATGGATATAGACAAAAGAATGGAAGGTTGCAGCTTGTGGGAAGAAAGGATGCACTGACAAATGCATTAAAGCTGACTATGAGATGAATGAGAATTCATGATGAATGCTCTGATATAGTTGTGGTTAGACTAGTCAATGACTTTTAACTTCATGCCGTGTTCTGTAACACTTCGTAAACTCAAATTTCTACTGTGGACAATCTCACCTCTGATCACACGTGTCTCTTGGGGCAGTTGTAGAGCTCACTGTATGAAAACATAAGATTACTAGGGAGACAAGATGAATATAATTTCATGTCTAATTCCCTGCTCATGACAAAAGTGATTGAATTCTAATAGTTAGTAAAAATACAGAATGGATGTGCATAAGATGCTTCAGATTTAAGTGGTAAAAACTAATGAGTTTTTGAGACTTGAGACTAGTTGAGTCTGAATATTTTAAGGGCAAATTAAGCTTGTCAGAAGGTTTTACTACCATGGTGCTCATAGATACTGAAACTTTGGGGCAGAAAATATGCCACAGAAAACTATTTTTGAAGAGTTTTGTCTTTCATCAAGTAACAGAAGTAGGAAACACTTTCTGATTTGGAATTGCTCTATGGATCACAGCTGGGCTGTTCAGCTGAACTTGGTAGCAACAAGGGTTTGCATTTTAGAAATAAAGGCTTGCATTTCCAGAGAGCTGTTTTGTCAATTACACTGTCAAAGTAATTGAAAAACATAAGGAGAAAAATTGTACTAATAAAAGAACTTTGAAAAAAAAATCATGCTACAAATATATTGCAAAAATATGATTTCTTAGGCCATTTCTAGGAAGGACGAGTGACTAATAGTCTAAAAGGAACCGCGATTGAACGACTTAAGATGTTAAATTGCTCTCCTGCAAAGGCATCTCTTTTTGCTTTCTGAGAAGTTTCTGGGCAGTGCTCATCTGAAGTCAGAATTTCAGTGCTCTTTGTCTTCTATTTCCCTCTGTACAACCTAATTCAGCAACATTCACTGATTATTCTCTAGTTATCTTTTCAATTACATATGAATCACTGTTTTTACATGAACATTTTCCTGGACATAAATATATTAAATACAGTTAGCAAATATGAGATGTGTTTCTACCTGCATGAGGTCTGGGCCTTTCTGTTCCTCAGGAGTCCTGTTCATGGCTTCATCATTTAACATGATAATCCCAAGTAAGAACTTTCAGGTATTGTGGACCAAAGAAATTAGAATTTTTTTCAAATCTCCATGAATAATGAAATTTTGGTCAAAATTTCATCAAAGTCAAATCAAAGTCTCCCAAGAAAATTATAATCTAAATTAATTAATGAGGATATATCAATAGGTATAGTTGGAGTTTGTTTGTTTTTTAAATAAGATATGAAGATGGGGTATGGCAGTTCCTATTTTGCTAATGAATTGAGATCTGAACTTGAATCTACATGTGGAATTCATCAAACAGGCTTTAGTGGCACTTGCACATTTCCCCTTTTAGTAACTGTTTCATATTACGCCTGAAGAGAGCTGGGGATGATTTTTCCTATAATTTATGGTATTTTTGCCTATCTGTAGCAGTTGTAAAAATACTGTGTAAACAGAAACATCATTAAACACCCATAAAAAAAGTCTTCTAAGGCCAGAAAAAGAACAGACTTTCCATGGTAGTTAATGAAAAAAATGTGAATTATGCCTCACATGTGATGGAATTCAACTTTCCTATGTTTTTAATACTGTTTTATCATGTATTTATGACATCAAACCAAAAAGAAAGTAAAAGCTATATAAAAGGAAATTTGATGTCATGATATTTTCTTACTATGAGGAAGAGAGATTTAAAATTAAAGGAACTAATCCATGATGGAGGTTTTACAAACTCATTTAGAAGAAACGATTTTACCAATCATGTTGCTTCTTATAATCGAGAGTGCTTTTGTTGTAAGCAGACACTGACCTTCTCAAAAAGGTGAATATTGATTCAAAGGAATCTCTGAAAAACATTTTACTTATCAATTATTCTTTTTTCCCCCCCAAGTCTGAGCTTTCTGCTGTTTTTTCTGTCTTCACTGTTAAAAAAGCTTCACTTCCTAGGTTTTGTTAATTTCTTCTCTTTCTTCCAGTCAGTCAAAAAAGTCAAAACTTTCCATCTATAGTACTCCAAGAGGCTCTTAGGAAATAATAGTTTGACTATTAAGTTTTATCCATTTCCACTCTTCTTTATGGATGACCTCTTTGTATTCTACCAAATGGACAGGAATACAGCGTTTAATTTAACAAACACTAATAAAATATAACTGAATTCTCTGAGTAGAATGAGGAAAAAAAAGTCAGAGGGAGAGAAGGAGAGAGGAAGAATTGAAAAGAAAAACCCCACCGAATTTATACTCTAGGTAATAGAAAAAAAGCATAGTGGAACAGGTGACAGTGAGTGAGGAATAAAGATAAATACATTCCTTGATTTAAGATCAGGAAAAATAAGATGATTTGGAAACTACAAGAAGTGTACAATGAGTCACTTACTGAGTTTATTAAAAACATATTATTGGATTACTTGAGTTACTCTGAATATTTGGTGTCTTATTTGCATTTGAGTGAATTTTAAGATTATTTCAATCTGTTTACCAATCATTCTTGGAATCTTTATTTTATTGAAAAATCTCCTTCTCTTCCTGTGTGGAACTGCACATCTCTGGATTGACCTGGTGAGGGATGCTCAGGAAAGGGGTCTGAACTTGGTTTTGAAACAGCTCCAGTGTAAAGATTTGGAAGCAGAAATTACTGTTTTCTTAGCCAGTTTGCAAATGGGTTTTATTCCTACATTCAGCTTTGGCAGTACTATAGCTATGTTGACAGATTTTAGGTTTGTATATTTGAATAGGCTTCCATTTTTCTAAGTAATTTTGGTCACTGCTGACCTATTGAACCCCTGTACTCATGTACAAGCTGGGCTTCCATCACACAAATATATGTTTTTTTCTGTGCATTTGAGTTGTTCTCATTGTAATGTTAGTTGTCTCCTGCCATCTTATTTCTCTTGTTCTATTAGTATGAATGTCATATTTTTATTGAATGACCTTTGCTTAATCTATTCCTACATCTCTGGTGAAATTCAACACAATCTGTGACTATGTTTTGTTTGAAAGATAGACTGAAAATGTATGCTAAGGAGAATAAAATTACCTTAATTTTTTTAATATTTTTTTCTTAAACAACTTTACAAATAAAACTGCCATATATGGAGGGCAGAATAAAATATGAAGTAACAGCATAGTTCACTTTTTTCCTAAAATGACATATTTCAAGGAAGAAGAAATGCATATTTTAAAAAATATTACAGCAAGTTAAGAAAAAATGTCAACATCATTATGAAAGTGACTATACTTATACTTGAGGTTGCCTTTTAGTTTTGCAGATAATTATAACCTTTATTTTTTAATATCCATTTGAGTCACTGAAATTATTTTTATTGTTTAGAATCAGTATTTTGTGGTCTTGCTAGGTGTAAAAGAATTCACAGTTCCAGGGTTAGAATCAGGGTTTGAAAGAACTGGAATTAGTATCCATATTTCTAGAGGTAGAATGTTTCAATAGTTTAGAATATTGGACTACTACAGTGGAGTAAATAGTAGATTTATATGAGCTTTCAGATCCGGAATTTCCTTGTTTTAACATTAAATTCCTGGGCATGGAAACACAGATTACTTGGAGACCCTTCATACAGATGTGTCTGAGAATTGCTCAGACAAAAGCCATTCCCTTCCAGTAGTTCATGTGAACAATATTGAAAAAGGCTTATGACGCTCTTTCAAAAGAGCATGCAAAACATACTCAAGCCACAGGAATTTGAAGGCTGCCAAACTGAGAAGAAATTCAATATAGACACTAAAGAAGTAATTCAGCAGCCAGGATGTCATAACCAGAAATTTTCCCTGGTTGCACATTGCTTGCCATTGCAGATTGGTACCATATTTGTCAGTCTACTAGACTGTTTTTTATGTATACTGCCATTGCATAAAAACCTGTCACCCTTTGAGGTGTTAATTTATAGGATTAAATCTCAAGAGGAGTGTAATAAAAGTATTTTACACCAGAAATGCATCTAGCTGGAGTCTCTAACAATTCTCTACTTTTACTCATCAGAAAAAAAACATTCCAGAAACCTCAAAGTGAGCAATGTCCTCCTAACACCTATTAAATAGTATTTGAATTATGAACATAACTGAATCCTTATTAGAATCTTTGGTTTTGATATGGTCAGTAGCTTAATCATGCAAAAAATGGTAAAAATTAAATATGAATTTTATTCATCTACCGATAAAGAGAAGAATTTTTCAGAGAGAATGAGAGACAGGGATTAGGAAAAAAATACACATACATATATAAAATATGTTTATGCTTTATATATTTTACATATACATGCAAAAAATTATTCTGGACTCATCAAAACAAAACAAAACCAAGTAATTGGAAAGCACACTGGATTTGGTCCAGATTCTCATTTGCAATCCTGTTTTTTTTGTTCAGACATCAGTTCTGCCAAGTATTTACATTGCAGAATGTAAACAAATTTATGGCACTTACATCATTACCTAACATGCTGTTAATCATCTTCCATGCTGTGAAATCCTCTAAAGTGTTATAAAATACAGTCTTTCTCTGCTTTGGAATATCACTGATTGATTGCTTACACTTGTCCTTTAAGGAACTGAAATGGATGCTTACAAGATGCTGTCTATATATCTACTGGGACTCTAAGATGAAGATTAGCACAAACATACTGTACACAGATGCTTCACACTCTTTCTGCATTAAATTCACTTTAGGGTCATTTTATTTTCCTTAGTAAGATAACGGCTATAACAAGTGGAGGGCAACAGATTTTATTCACACTTGTTACAAATGCAACGAAGAACATCACAAAGACAACATGGAATTTGTTGGTAGCATGGTGCACCATGAAACACATGGTATACTATATTTTTTCAGAGAATAGCAGAGTGAAAATCCTCTCTACTGTCTTTAATGATATACATAATATTTGGAAACAAAGATTTATGTCCTGTGATATTTTATTATCTATTTATATACTATAATTTATTATATATTTATGAATGTTGTTTATGCTGACTTTACTTTTCCCTAAAGTCTATACAGTCTTCATTGTTCCCTCTGAAATTATTTTTTGGGAGAAATTATTACAGAATCAAAAATGGTTTGGGTTGGCAGGGACCTTAAAAATCGTGTAGTTCCAACACCCCTACAATGAGCAGAGACACCTTCCACTGGACCAGGTTTTTCAGAGCCCCAGCAAACCTAACCTTGAACACTCCCAGGGATGACTTCTGATTCTGAGGAACTAGATAAATGTCAGTGCAAAAATATTCCACAAAAGCTGAAATTTTGAGATCCCATCACGATCACCCTAATATTTGGCAATAGGGAAGAGATGAAGGAAATGATAACAGTAGGAAGGGAGGAAACACAAAGATGCAATAAACTCTGCTGTCACAGCAAACATGCAAGGAAAACCAGATGATGGTTTTTGATTTAAACATAGCTTGCAGTATTTATGGATCAATAAATATTGCAAGTCAATTTCTGAAATCGTATGGAATGCTTGCAGGACTTTTTTCTCATTTCAGCTGGTGATAAGTTGCTCTGGTTATGTTAATTTTCCTATTTTTCATCTAGAAACTGTATTACAGCAGTAGTTCTGCCATATGCTACACAATCTATCCCAAAGTTTGATGACTTTCATTAATAAATTAAGTAATTATCATTTATAGGCTTCTACTAGCCCCTTAAAAAATCTCATTTGGGATTTTTAGTCATCAAAAAATAATGAATCGGCCTCTCGAACAGTGTAGGTCTTACACAGCTGCATTGATTGAAATTAAGTCTTGAGTGAGTGAAAAAAAGGTACCTTCACACTGAGTGACTAGCTCAGTTTAGTAGACTCAATAGAGGGATGAAACACTTCTCCCTTGAGGAAAGGCTAAGAGAGTTGAGTTTATTCAGCCTGGAAAAGAGAAGGCTGACCTAATCGCGGCCTTCTAGTACCTGAAGGAAGTCTACAAGAAAGATGGAAAAAGACTACTTACAAGGGCATGTAGTGACAAGACGGGGAGAGAACGGTTTCAAACTGAATCTAGTCTAGGTTTAGACTAGATATTAGTAAGAAATTGTTTACTGTGAGGGTGGTGAGGCACTGGAACAGGTTGTCCAGAGAAGCTGTGGACGCCCCATCCCTGGAAGTGTTCAAGGCCAGGTTGGGGCTCTGATCAACCTGGTCTAGTGGAAGGTGTTCCTACCCTTTGAAGTTGGGTTGGAACTAGATTTTCAAGTTCCTTCCAACCCAGGCCTTTCTTTGATTCTATGATATAACATTTTAAAAGACGCAAAAGGGACAATTTTATATGAATACAGTTAATTCTTATAAGTATAAGCAGTTGATGGGTGGGGTTTTTTTTTAATTAAATTATTGCTGTGTTTCTGTTGTATCAAACTACATATCACAGAATAAAAAAAATGCTTTTCTGTTTCTAATTCGAAGACACTTTTTTTTTTGCAAGGAAAGTATATGATCTTACTCTTATTAATTATAAGGAACAAGAAGAGGATGGCAAATGTCAAAATAACTTCCTATCTAGTTACCATTATATTCAGAAAACATGAAGTTCTTTGAAATTTAACAGCTCTTTTTTTTTTTAAAGTATTTTTAGAAGTGGAATAGAGCGAGAAAACTTGATTAAACACCTATGGACACCTTGCCATATTAGCCAATCTGCTTGCTACCTATCAAGGAAAACATGGGAGCTAATGTACTCAGAGGTAAATGGCCTTTGAAAAAAGGAAAATAAGGAAGTCATAAAATATGCAATATTTTAAATAACAATAATGATGTCACTTCAGATTTATACTTGCTTTTCTAAATATAAAATGTCACTAGACTTAAGCAGTTTCTCAATAACTGGAGTCATCATTCTTAGAAATAAAATAAATTGAAAAAAAAATATCAAGAACATGCCCCACCCCTCCAAAATACAGTTCATGCTAAGGAATTTCAAATTTTCCTTTTGTATAAAAAGAAAAATCTACTTGTATCAATTCTAAGAGCTTTCAGCTGACCTCTAATGCTTCACCCACAGGAAACTTTTTTGTTGGTGTTGCCAATGGCATATGACAAGCCTCAGTGGATGAATTAAGTACAACTAATTGATGAAATCCACTCTATTGTCTGGCCACAGTCTGGAAAAAAAAAAAGTGGAGCTTTGCATCTCTCTACTGAGTTTCAGCCTAAAGTGAATTTGTATTGTTGAATTTTAAAATCTACTTTTAAAAGAGATGCTGTCAGACATTTAGATTATGACTATTGTTTTTAATGTTATTGATAACTGATGTACTATTGCACCTTGGGATGAATGGATATAAATAAGTGTCCATTGCAGCTGAATAGCAGAATGGATGGGCATATCCCCTGTTTTGGAGTCTTGCATGGAATTTTCTCTTCAATTCCTCTTTCTACAAAACTCATATTCTGCCCTCCTCTGGCTTTGTATGTTTTTTGCTTCAGTAAGTCTTGCTCTTCATTTAGATATGCCTATGTTAGCTTTTGCTGCAAAACAACCAAAAATAAAAGAACAATTCTGCAAAGGAAGAGAGAAATCAACACTTTCTGAAGCAGTTCTATGAAGCCGTAGATACAACCATGCAAACAATAACTTCAAGAATAAACATAGCTTCTAGTATGTGTTACATATTGTGTGGTAGTAAGACGAGAAAAGAAATGGGGAAACAAAAAAAGGCACTGGAAAGATTCCCCATAATCTTGTCATTTTACTCTTACATCCTAGCAAACACTCCACTAACTCTTTTGCCATAAGACTTGAATTCAGGTTTTTTTAGACATATTAAATGAAAAAGTACTTACTTTACTACTCACACTTTGTTGCTGACAAATCACTAGAGACCCATGCACTGCAAGCAATGCATAAACTCTGCAAGGAATTATTTAACAGTGTACATTTTGTAGCAGCATCTGGATTATCATTACAGTTGGGTCAAAATCTTGTTTACAGTAAACATGGAAGACTTTTTTTTTTTGCCTTGACACTTCATGTTTTTTGTTATTGTTCCAGAGCACTAGGTTATGGTACATAATACATCTGTCATGCCTTTCATAAAATGCATACATTATTTTGGCATTGCTTTGGTCTTGCTACTGGATTAATTTCTGGGTACTTACATTTTAACTATTACACCCATTTTATGAGGGTTTGTATAACACACATAGACTTTGTGTGAGAATTCTGTTACTTTTCTGTTTGAAGTCCTAAAAAGTTTTCTTACCCTTTCTTTCCATTTCATCTTCTTTGCTCTTCTAGACACCACTCAAGGCAAAAATTACTAAAAGTTCCACTTGAGAGCCTCACTTATGATTTTTGTTTCTGAGGTTAAAGGGTAGTTCTGTCTGTAATGACCTAAAATAAAGCCTGGGCAACTCTGAAGTTAAAGTCATTAAATTTTGAGTAATTTTTGCAGGCCTACAGGAATCTGTAAGATATTTAAATCTCACACTTTTGTATTAGATTAATGAATTTAAAGGGGGAAAAAAGAGAGATGAAAGACTGAAGAAACTCTATAGATCACCTAACCTCCCTTCTATTAAAAAATGGCTTAGGATTGCTTAAGGTAGATACTTTTCAATATGCAGTTGAAACCATAAAGGAAATTCTTCAACCTCTCTACTTAGTCCATTTTCATTCTTCTTTTTCCTTTTAGGTAAAAGGTTTCTTGTATCCTAAATATTATCTAAAAACTAATAATAATAAAAAAATTCTTACCCTATTGTACAGAAAGTACAGGAAGTTATTAATTTTTTGAAATAGTTTCTTAATATTTAAAAAATGTTTTTATGTTTTTCTTTAGTCTTTTATCCTGGCAATGTAGCAATTATTTTAGTGTTTCATATTTGATTTCCAAGTCTTCTTAATGGCAAAATTTAAGTAATATAAATAAATCAGCATGTAAATTTGCTTATTTTTCAGGTACAGTGGAATTCAAAAAAGACAATCTCTCCTGAAACACAATTGAAAGAGCATATATTACAATCCTACATGAATTTCTGTGTGCTCATGATGAAATATTTCAGAATAGTCTCTACCATACTAGTCTCTTCAACACTCTGACTGAGATTTTCAAACTACTGAGTATAACAGGATAATTTCTTTTCTTGTTCTTTATCCTCCTATACATTCCAAAAAGATGCTTTTCCCATCTACACTGCTGTTTTGTACTTGACCCTTCTCCACTCCAATATCCATATTTTTGTCTGGAACACCCTGACTCTCTAATTATTCTGTTTTGTATTTATGTGTCTGATTTTCCTGGGTGTAGTTCTTTGTGCTTCTGTTTATTGAAGTTATTTTGGTTAATTTTGGTCCATTTCTCCATTTATCAGAATCAGTTTGAATTCTAATTCCATTGATCAGAGTCCTTGGAAAGGTTTTTACTGTCATTTGAAAAATATGTAAATTAGTTTTTGGTTTCACATTGCAAGTTTTTTGAATACCTCAATTAATATTAATTAATTAAATCCATTAATCAAAACTTAAAGTACCATAGATCAGCTTTTCTAGTTTTATCTCTTGAAATAAAAATATGTATGAATTTCTAAATAAAAACCAGTTCAGAATATAATTAATATAAATTATATACATATGAAAGAAAAGGAGGGAAAAAGTGTCTTTCTTTCAAAAAAAAATGTCAATTTTTCTAGCAGTGAGAATTTTTTTCATAATTTTCAGCTATATCTTGAGTACTTAAGTACATTTTTACTTTTACTGTAATTTTATTTTTCCATTGCTTCCAAGTGCAGATAAACATTAATGTTATTTCACAGAATTGTGACAACTGACACACAAACACGGTACCTATTCATACTCATGCGCACACCCACTTGTACAGTACCTGCAACAGTAACATTTGAAAAATGTAAATTATTATTTACAGAAATCTTCAATCATTGCAAAAGGTTCTGTTTTATTTTCAGGTTATTCTCTATGGGAAAATTTACAAAATTCATTAGTATAAAGTTAAGAATTTATTTTCTAAAAGTCATCAGAAGTATTTCTTTATACACTGTATTTATCAATCTAACTGTCAAAGCCTTCTCTGCTTTGTTGCACCTCAGAATGAGAGGATTGTAGAAACTCAGGGTTGAAGGGACCCCTAAAGTCTTATGTGAACAGGTTTCATTTACCCATCACAATTGATTAGTTCCATGAAGCACCCTATTCCAGTCTAAGGCCAATGGTTTCCTTCAACTCACATTGCACACCATTTTCAAGTAAAGCCCTGCCATATGGACTTCAATAGGCATCCTAAATAGTGAACTGCTGCTGTCTTATTCTGACTGCAGTGCAGTAGGGAAGAACAAGAGCAGCAGAGCCCAGGCAGATCTGAGGGCATGGCAACCTCTGACAGGAGGCAGCAACACACAGCTGGCAGTGGGTGAGATGGTAATATCTGCCTCTGAAAAATGATGTGAACAAGCCATAAATCATTCTTATTGCAGAGGAATATTTAGTAAATATCTTTCAAAGCCTTTATTGCTTCCTTTTTCTAAGAACTACATGAGTAAATTGCTGTAACAGAGCCTAAGTGTGAGAAAAATCCTGTTGAAGTATTTAGAAACATGCAAACAGTTTTTCACCCAAGCAATCCTTTCCACTGGAGGGACTGATTTTCAAAGAAACATCCACTACCCTTTTAAGCCTGCATCCCCACATATATTTGCATTTTCTGCAACATTTTTATTTCAGCTATGAAACCATAAAAAATTTCCAGCCTGATTTATCATGTAGAATGTTTTGTTGACCAAAGGTGTTTTGCGAATGCTTTGGACAAGCAACTGGATTTGGCATGAAACTTGTTGAACAAGGATGGAGGCAAATGTTTTGCTGCTTAAAAGGATATACTAAACAAGAAGTAATGAGGTTTAACTATTTGCTTTCTACTTTCAAAGTATTCCTGAAAGCATGCAACAAGCTCCAGGTGTGTCCTTCATAATTTGCCCAATGGAATGATGTCTATTCTAATTGGTAGCAATTATCTAGCACTAAACTTACATATTTAACATAGTGCACATTGTCACCTCATCTAATAAAATTTCAGTGTGCATTTCAGAGCCATTGGACAGATTCCCTATTGTTTTGACTATTACTACTATTATAAGCACAGTAATGCTATAAGTATTACTATTTAGGGGTTAGATATGCATTATATCAGCAAATGTATATTCAGATAGAGCTCTAGAGACCGGTGTTACCATTCATTCAATCTTGGATCCATCTCTCAACAATAAAGAACTATATAAATTTGGAGTTCTGTTCTTCACACACCTTTAAGGTATTTGTTTTTTAAATTGAATACATGATACATCTGTCGGTTTCATTGACATCATTGAGTTATCTCTTAAAATACAAGTTTGATAAATGGAAATTAGAGAGTTCTGTCAAGAATGGAAATAATAAATACAATCTCCCCGATAAAGAAAATAAAACCTGTAAATCTGACTTCATACTTGCAGTTTCTAACTTTGGCTATCAGCCATCTGCAAGATGATCAAGGCAATGATGTCCTATGCATACACAGTACAATCTTTCTGCAGCAAAAATCACCATCCTGTAAATTTTTTCATTACTGAGTTTAGAAAACAGGTATAGGTATAGAACTGCCAAATGACCTGAAAGAAGCAGTGTCTGCAACAAAAAAATCATCATAATAACACACTACAGAAGTACAAAGAGTATGTGAAGAGATAACAGGGTTTTGTAAGGTATATTTGCTGACCAAAAGTCCTTTCAGCTGCTAATTGAAAAATTTTTGCATTCTTTTACAATTAACTTGCCAAAATTTTGGAAGAGATGATGAATAATGAAATTAATTCAGAGGAAACTTCATGGATTGAGAAAGATGGGAAGAAAATGTCTTCAAACAGGAATAACCTTATTAGAATTCAAATTCTTTAATGGATCAGTACATACAGACTGGTAACTAGGGTAAGAAAGAACAGAGGACTTTACTGCCTGGCTTTTCAGAGTACCAGGCTGGACATCACCACTAATAGTTAATAAGAATCTGTTATTAGTTTTTTCTGGAAGAGATAAAAGTACACAAAGACAAAATCTTATGCCAGCAGCAAGACCCAATATTTAGAGCCTCTGAGCAGGTGAGTTGATGAGACAAAGGGAAAAGAGTCTTTTCTTTCAGTTCAGGACATGAGGGAACTCCATAGTAGCCACAGGAATATTCTTTTGCAGTTTTAAGGTAATAGAGAAAATTTTTGATTATGGAATCATAGCAGTGGGTCATAAAGGACCTTTAAAGATCATCTTATCCAATCTCCCTGCTATTTTTAGGAATATTTTTCACTATATCAGGTTGCTTAAAGTCCTGTCCGATCTAACTTAGAACACTCCCAGTGATGGGATTTCCACAACTTTTCTGGGCAACTTGTTTCACCATCTGTTCAAGGCAAATCTACTCTTTTTTAGTTTGAAATAATTTCTCATATCCTGTCACTACTTTGCTTTTCCTTACCTATGCACTGGTACTTATTTTGTTTGCATACAAGGGATCTAAGTACTCTTCCTCCATATTCTGACAAGTTGAACTCTAGATCTAATGTTAGTAGATCGTTGTTAACCACTGAGATAATTATAGAATTTATTCATGAAATTACTTTAAATTCAATAGTTTTGAATTTGGGAAAAGAAAAATAAACCATTTTCTTTAAAAAACAACACTATCTCCACTAGTGTGACTCACTGATATTTTCTGTAATGCTATAGAAACTAGGGATAAAACAGTAAATTAGTATTCTCAATTTGTATTCACACATATCTCAGGATATATCAAGGTATGTCTAGGTAGCTGTTTCGAATGTAAAACTGTACTGTGTACCCAGTAAAAGAGATTGAAGGCCTTAACAACAAATACTAGTGATATCATCAGTACCCTTACATCCACAAGGCACTCTCAGAGCACTTGAAACTTTACATTATTTGTTGTAGTATTTTATGAGAAGTATGGCCAAACTATTGGACTCAGAGAGACCATTTCTTCTGTAGATACCATTGTTCTAGAACACACATAAGAGGAAAGGAATTGGTTACTTCTGTATATGTTCCTGTACAAATTCCTAGGCACCAAACTGAATGGAATTTTTTTGTGGAAGAGAAAAAAATAGTCATGAAATGAGAGAAGAGAAGAGAAAAAACAAACACAGTCCAACAGGGTTGCAAGAGACCCAGGAAACCAGCTAGAAATCCCCCTTCATAAAAAAATCCATTTTCACAGTGCCTCCTGTTTTTCTCAGTACACGTAGTCCGCACAGATTAAGAAGTTTGCATAGAGTGACTTTAGTTATCAATCACTAAGACTGGGTTTGCTGATATACAAGCCTTACTTTCAAAATACAAGCTAACTTGGTATAAGTCCAGATACAAACTAAAAGTAAAGTCTTTGATAGAAAGCGGATTTGAACATCTGAGGGTAGGAGCTGTTTCATGATGAGACGTAGATGTATTTTAGCAGCCTGAATTGTAGGTTTTGTGCATGTGCCTCGTGCATTCTGCAATTGTAGAATGTAGACACCTACAGTTTGAAGACATGAGTGGGTAGCAACAGTTAAGCAGCTTTATGTATGATGAATGTTATGGAGACATTTAACCCTAAAATAGCCTTAGACACCTAGATTATGACAGAAATATCCCTGTCCTTTTCCTTTCTTCACTTCATTGCAATGATCTTGTCTTTTCACACTTCCACTACATTTCCATTTTAATTTCCACACTCTCATTTTCTTTTGGAAGTGTCTGTAAAATCTAAGGTAGCTAGAGAGCTTGTGCTCACAATTTGAAGAAATAAAGAAAAAGGTGCTGTTTTCAATTTTGTGAATAGTATGTAAGCTGTATGATCTTCATACTGACAGTTTCCTTAAGATGCATGTCTTACAAGACATGTTCTGTGTTTCTACATTCTTACAGTGAATGATGGCTACCATTAACAACAAGCCAAATCTTCTGGCTTCTGCTGTGTACCTTTGGAGTACCTAGGAAATACAATGTCATGGCAAAGATTTCTGAAAAAGAACAATAACATGTAAAATACTTCAGACTATTTTATAAGGAATAAGTAGTGCTTAATTAAGTAAATAATTTGGAAAAAAAATTATTTAATAATTTATGTATTCTACTTGTCTCTCCATAATCATAAGTCTCAGTATCTCTGTATAGACAATAGTTACATAAAAAGTGAAAATGTAGGGAGGAGTTTTGACTGTCCAACTAGGAACTCAGATGTTATGGCATTTGTAATAAATGCTAACTCTGAACAGTGGTTAAGTGTTTTGCTGGGACTATTGTTTCAGGTTTTATTTTTCTCTCATAAACTTAATTTAATTCTTTTTTGTCACCCAAAAATTCAATCTGTAAATGCATTTTCCTCTAAAATTCATTTCTGCCACATAAGATGTTGAAACAAATTACTCTAAATGCTTTCAGTGGAAGTTGTGTAGGAGAGTTTCTAGTGCTTTAGTGGAGGGGTTGGTTTTTTGACTGTGTTTATATAGTACCAAGGAGATTTTTCAAAGTTGTAGTTTAAATGTAACACCAGAATACACATAATATGGCTTATTTTAAGTTTGAGGATTTTTTATGCAATTATACAATTTTCTTTCAAGGTAAAAGGTGACATTTTAATTCATATGTAGTAAAAAAGTGTCTGTATGTTTCTATGAAGGGGGAGTAGGAATATAGTGGGGATTTTGCCAGAAAGACAATGAGAGAAAGCAAATTGAGGTAATGATATTACATACACAAATGCCTACAATAAAAGTCACAGCTAGATTTATTTTATACCTTATCATCAGTAAAACTACAATAAGAATATTGATTTGATGAAATTTGTTAGGTAATTGGTTGAATTATGCAAATGAGTGTCTAATTAACCATAGAACATGACTAGATTTGGGAACACAATAAGATGCAGATATAGTATTAAATATTATAAGGCAGTTTAAAGAGAAAGTTTGACCAAAACATAAAGCTCCAAGGTATAAAAGGAAGCTAGTTCATGGTCAGATTTCCATATGGAGTTCTGTTTAATCTGGGCAGACAGAAAATCTTGGAAATAAAAATTATATATTAGCATAAAAAAGGAAATAGGGTAATTCAAGCAAAAAATTCCTATCATTTCTGTATAACCTCGAAAGACAACATCCAAATCAAAACCTGTCTTAGTGAATATTTATAGGATGGCTTGAGGATACTTCCACGTAATGTCTGCAAAAATATAAAAAGAAAAGCCTAAACACACCATACCTTTTTGAGATTATAACTGCTTAAAAGCATGTCATTATTTACTGTATTTTATCTAATTTCCTAACGCTCCTCCATTTGTTCCTGTGCGCCTTTTGTTTCTATTTGTTCTCACTCTCTTCCACTGTGGGCAGTGAGGTCCTAGCCTCCTGTCTTTCATTGTAAAAGAGATTTGTTATCTACATTAAGCAATTACCTGTGTTTTTCTTTCACATCCTTTCTGAAATTCTACATTTTCATTTTCAGGTCACCTCTGTTACATCTCTCACCACATCATAACCTCCCATGTAACTACTTGCTTTAGCACTGTTGTCTAGCCACTAGAGTTTGGAGTAAGGATTTCGGTTAATGGATTGTAGAACTCTGATTGCACTATTGTGGATGTACTGATTTCAGCTGACCTACAGAGCTTTGTGCCAGTTCAGGGAGTGGTCATCGTGTATTTTGAATAGACTGGATTTATTGGAAAGTATTACTCCAGTCCTGGTTTGAAACGTGTAAATCTTTGTGGGATCACTTGATGTGAATGATTACAAAAGTATTTGAAAGTTCCTGTCTGTGGATCACATTACAGCATTCATAAAATTCATTAAATTTTAAGTAGTGTAGAAATAAACATTTAAAAAGCCAGTATTAGAGTGAAACGCTTTTTTCAGAGAGAAAAGACAGGATGTCTTCTCATCCTGTGTACATCTCTTCATATCCCTAGGCAATGATCCCCCTTCTCAATTTATGATCCAAATTAAAATGTGCTATAAAGTGTGACTAGCTGATCCCAGTCAGGTTGTTAAATGTTGTCTCTTATCAATAGATCGTCTTGATTAAAAACCAGAATGAATCATGTCATACCTACTCAGCAAAAAGAGATAATTTCGTTTACCCAGTGCATGAAGAGAGAGATTCACAAACATCTAAATTGCTGATAAGATATTTACAGTAAATGTATTTATTATTTAAGAGCTCTTTCTTGCCTTGTGTTTATTTTTTCTTAACCTTTCCTTGGTACAGGAATAAATCCTTTTTTCTTTCTCTATTCTCTTTAACAGATGCAAAAACAGTTATTACAATAGAATATTTTTTTCAAATGAAAAAGATAAATACACATTTATCAGTCGCAGGCTATGATAATTTTGGAGCACAGTGGCAGTATTCATGGAAGAGTATGGCATAGTATTTCTAAAGCTTGCTGCTCATCCTGCGCTTAGTTTATACAGCTGCAGATTATAGACATCTGAAGAAATATTCACATAGACTAAGGTGAGATCAAGATCTAAAGAGGTAGTTACTAAAGAAAGAGGCAAAGCCCTTGTCAGATTCCCAGTGACAAGAATCATGGTGACACAGTTAAAGCCCACCTTGACATCACTATGAGAGCAACAAAATAACTACTGATCCAAGCTACGTTTTTTGAGCTGAGGCACTATATAGGCACTGATGTTTATGGAGTAAGAAATTATGTTCAGAAGATGGAAGCAGATACTGAATTTCAACTTATTACGCTTAAAAATGACAGAATGTATTTATATAAATAATACAGTTTTGTGTAAACAAATAACACTCCAGGGAGGATCCTCTCCTTTCTGGCAGGTTCTCTCACTCAACTAGGTTTGTCAGATTTTAAATATGAAGAACTAGGACAGTGTCAAACAGATTAAAAAATACACAACACATTGGATATGCCAAGTTTTTAATGTTATGCTCAGAGTAGCTGTGATGTAGAATTTCTCTGCACAGGTACAGGAAGTCCAATACTTCAAAAAAATCAAGTGCTCATCTCCAGTCCATCTGTGAGTATCTAGTAACTGCTTACTAGACACATAGAATCTTGGGCATCTGTGCATCTAAAAGAGTATCTAAAAGAGTATGAAAATTAACATGAAAATCTGTTTCAAATGGACATTTGATAGACCTAATCACATAATCCGAGTTATCGTTATAAGATTAGTTCTGAAACTGAACCAAGACCTCTAAACCACAGCACTGTGTTTGAGAACTGATGGTCCTGGGACTCCCAATCCTTGTTTATATAATTTACACAAGTAGATTGCTGGGTCTGTAACCTCGATAGATTTTATTTAAGCATTCTGACGGACATGAAGAAAACATGAAATTAATCAACTTTTTCTATAGTGCAACATTACAATAATCACTGAGAATTATAGAACAGAATAGTAAATATTTTGTAAGTGGCACAATCTTTTCACCACATGTAACAATAAGTCAAAAATTTTCTTTTTGTAGTCCTTTTAATTCCATTTAAAATATTTTGAAAAATAAATCACTGAAATGGAAGAGAAAAAGTCCTGAAAAAATATATGATAGAGTGAAAGGAGATTTGATTCCTAATGGTTGTAGTTGCCAAGAAAAGAAGCAATGACAATAATAGGTTTAAGGATTTTATGCTTTTTATACTGACTTTTATAGTTGATTCTTTATTTAAAAAAAAAAATGTAATCATCTGCATGCCCACACAAGCAACATGATAACATTTCCATTCATTTAAATATTATCCATCCATAACTTTCAAAATCTGTGGATGTTGTTGCTTATCTCTCTGCTGATACTCAGATAGATGCATAATTTCTCTGGTTTAATAAGTAAAATCTTCAAAGTAGAGAATTCAGAACAAACACCTTACCTTTGTTACCGCTCTTACTGCTCTCTGCTTCTAAACCTACTTCTATATCCTAATAATCCAAGGAGTCAAGTATATCACAGAGATGTCTGCAGGACAATCACTCTTTCATTTAAAAATTATTTCACCTTTTTGAAAATAAATAATATTAATTCAAAAAATAAATCTTCAGGGTAGCAATGGTCTATGTACTTAGCAATGGTCTATGTACTTAGCATGTATGTGGACTTTCACTGTACAGGAAATAAAATAAATATTGTTATTGTTCCCAACAGGTTCAAATTGTTTTGCAAATTGCCCTGCAAAAGAGAAAAATTTGCTTAAAAGAATAAAAAATCCTTAGCGGCAAATGAATCGTAAGCTTATTTTCAGCTTATGTATCTGTTGTTAAAACTTTCTTTTCATAGTATTTGTTAGCCATGTAATCCTACTAGATTTTTAGAAACTAAGTAAAATTTGGAGGAAAGGAAAGCATCTTTTCTGATTGTTTCTCAATATCAATAAATATTTTTAAAAATCTAGTTGACTATTGTTAAGTAATTATTACAATGAAGTTCTAATTGTAGTATTTACCTAAATTTTCAAAGTCAGACACACTAGCTAATAAAGTGTGAGTATGCAATTGAAAAGCCACCAGTAATTTCCAGCTGCTATGGTACATGTGTATGGAGAGCTTAGCAAAGAGGGAAAAATAAGTAAATACACTCTTTTTTGCTGCAAAAGATCTTCTGACCTTACTCCAGTAACTAACGTCACCTTCAACTTAATCTAGTCTTAATCTAGTCTTCTGTGAATATAAGACCTGATATTATCTCTCTGTGTATAGAATTTATTTCCTCACTTTACTACCTGATATTACAGACAGTAATAAAGATGTTCCTTTAATAAGCAGAGAAAAAGGTCATGAGTTCATTCCCCCTGAAGGTCATGATACCTGTAGAGAAAAGAACTTATTACACACCTAACAAAATTGCTTAGCTCTTCTTATTCCCCCAGGTTTCTTGCTTAGGTGTTGATCTTCAGGAAAGAAAGGAATGGGAGAAGAAAGAGAAAAAGGTGGTCTGAATTATTCCTGAAATGTTTAATGATGGGATTCAAAATTGTATAATTAGAACAAGAAAAAAGGAAAAAAAAGTAACCACAATTTAGGTGATTGATAGAAAGTCAGTGGGGGATTAGTAAAGGAAAATTTATATGATTTTACATAAAGAAAAATTTCCATTGCTTGTAGTTTGGGAGCAGATGTGGAAAATCCCCACTTACCAAAATGGCACCACATAGCATTTATTTTTCAGTTTCACGAGGTTACTACAATCAACGCTGGCTCAGGGATACCCCTGAGGGACTGGGCCCCATGGATGAACCCACAGCGGGGCAGGAACAGACCTAAAGTGAAGGCAACCTGTGGAGGAACTCAGGCACTGACACCCCCAGAGGGAGTGGGTCCCCGAGGGGACCCTTGCCAGGGCAGGGTCACCCTGAAGTATACAGCAGCCCATGAATACTCCACACTTGAGCATAGGAAATAATTCAAAAAGTGAGAAGCAGTGGAAGAAAAAAGATGCAAAGAGCAGCAGACAGACCTTGATATCTTGTATGGCTTATTAATATAATAAATAAACGAACCATACGGACCTGGCTGGTTGAGGGTTCGGCAACCAAATCTGTTTATTCAAATGAGACAACACCTTTTATAAGCACCTCAAAGCAACACGTGACTCCCTTGACCAATCACCAGGAGGTACTCCAGTACCTATATCCACTGGAGTACATTTGGACTTCATGTCCCAGGATGCCCCTCGGGCATCCTTCCTAAAACCCGACTCCTACAATCTTGCACTGCTCATTACCTCTCCATAGGGCGTGAGAAGGATTGCATGTACTGTTCTACAAAAGTAAGGGAAATTGAGACTAGAAAGGGTGGGAAGAGAGAGGTGTTGGACTGAAGCAAAACCTCAGAAACAAGGAGAAAAGGTGAAGTATTTTTTGGCTGATGTTGTCTTCACTTTTTAAATACATGAGACCATAACTAAAAATTTATGTTAGTTGGCAATAGATCAAATGAAGTGATAGTCCTGTCATCAAGACTGCTTTGCCCATGGCAACTGAAACACTAGTTTATCATATTATTTGAACTAAAATAAGGTTTATCTGTTTACTTATGCTTAGCCATATCCAAAGTCCATATCTTTTGCTCAGGTACCAGTATGTCCCTCACATAATGCCATTTTCAATGCTCAGTTTATTTCCACACGATCCCACCAATGATTTAATGTACCTTTGTGTATATTGTTCATATGACATAAGTGAATACGTATGGGTTATACAGATGTCCTTCAGTATCATGTGCTTCTCCACCAATATATGAAGAGGAGGTCAATGCTGGAGAGAGAAAGAGACTATGAGGGCAGTAAAATCAATGAACTCTTTATTTAATTTAGATTGCAGGATGACCACCAGCTGTTACTGCACCAAATCAAAAGGCAAAACATACAAAGAAATGCAACAGAGTTTCCATGGGAACTGCAGTGAAGTACACGATGACAACTTTCTGTAAGTACAAAATATGCGGAATTGTCTTAAAAAAACCAAAACCAAATCAGAATCAGAACAAACAGCTAGGCTTTTCTAATCAGAATCTTATCAGGTGTACTTAGATACACTTTGAGCACCAAAAAAGTTTTATACAGCAAGTAATTTCCAGAATTCATAATATAAGATATTTTTATGAGAGTATTGTATATGAATATATATGAAAGAGAGAAAATAGAAAAAAGCAATTGGAATGAAAATCTATGTGGAAATTTACAGTAAACCTTACTCAGTACTGATTCAATCCTCTTGTTAATAAATATTATAAACCTATCTAGTTTGGAACAAAACTTCATTTAAAAAACATTTGCTACTTGCTAACCTACTACAGTGCAGTTAAATACCATCCTGAAACCTTGAGTTTAATGGTAGACTTTGAACTTATTTTGTCTTAACATGTCAAACGTAGAGAAAGTTTACAACTAATGTGTTACCTTTCTAACACACTATCCCCTCTTTGATAACTAGAACTTGAATCAAAGTAATACTCCCTCTCCTCATACATAGTTGAAGGAGGTGAAAATCCTTGAAACCTGCAGAACTCTTAGCTTAGGAATTTCTGTTTTTTCTCTTGGATGGTCATCTTGCAGCATTGTACATTAATCCATATAGAAGGCTAATACAGCTGATCTAGACATAGAGCAGCTTTGTTATCACACTACAAATCCAATAAAACAATAAATGAGAGATAATATATGTCACATATATTATTGATTTCTAGATTATAGGAAATAATTGAAAAATATTGAGACTAAACATATTTTTTTCACATCTCTTATGATTTTACAAATGAATGCCCTTTATTTCTTGCAAAAATATCCCAGGAATTCCTTCTGTCTTTTAAAACAGGAGTTGTTTCAAGTTGTGTCTTCAAATATCTCTTATGTTTCTATTGTGTTTTAATTAGTTGTTGATTTTTTTTAACTGGAAATCCTTATTCTGTGATGAGGGAAGTAAGCTAGGGTTGTGAAGCACTTGGAGGTGAAAGGAATTATTTTAGAAAGAGATGAAAGAGACAACTGTATTTAGCCCCCAACACCTCTAGTCATAAAAGATTCATGGAATTCTTTGAGAAGAATCTCTGTTACTTACACTATATCTCAAAGATTTTGCAAAAAAAAGTTATCAGGTTAAAAAATTTCCCTTTATTTCAAATTGTACTTTGTTTTTCGAAGAAATCACATATATAGGTCACAGTTCTGAATTGCTTAAATCTTAAAAAAATTTGGGAACATATCAATCAGCTCAATAAATAGAAACATTTAAACTTAGAATCCTCACAGGGACAACAGAAACATTGGCAGATATATAGGAAGCTTGAGGGTTCCCAGGAAGCATGAGAAGTTGGAGGACTTTTACTAAATCTTTAGTAAGATCTGGGAAAACACCACCTCTATTCCTTGGTTGAACATAGGGAAAGGTTCTTTCAAGGAAGGGAACTGTATGGAAAAGGTGTCTTTCATAACACAGTATGTGAAACAGATATATATGAAATACAGTCTCCCATGGAGTCATTTATAGCCACTCTCTCTTCAGCTTCCACTGGTGAAATGCTGAAGTATTAAAGGCCTTGACTATAACTCACAGCTGAAAGCTTCTTGAAGAAGCACAGACCAGAACTTACATTTGTTATTTTGCCCCCAGAATTTTTAGGAAATTGTACATGAAATAAATATTTTCTGAAAGTTTTTTTAGAACTGTATGGTTAACCACACAACCTTAGGACATACCAGTTTAATGGAATTTTGGAAATTTCTTTCAGTTTCTGGTGTGTCTACATCATCTTGCAATTATAGACTGCACAATCATGTATATTTTTTTGTTTGTGCTGGGCATTTCCGTATACCCAGCCTGGTCTTTATGTTTACGTATAGAATATGTTGATGGCCAAAAAATTGTGAGAAAAACTTTTCAAAAGGCTCCATAAGACCATCCTTTTGAATACCATCCAAATACTAATTCTGTGCTTCTGAACATTCAGTGAACAGAAATACTGAAGTATAATACCAGTATAGATGGCCTTCAGTCTTTGGTTTACAAGACCAACGTTTTTTATAAACTATTAGAGTGGTTAGAGGTTGAGGCTATAAACCTTTAGGAGTAAAATGAATCTGAAGGCCAGACTAAAATTTCTAAAGATCACTCTTTATTAAAGAAAAAAGACACCCATACAAAACAAACAAACAAACAAACAAACAACAACAAAAAACCCAACAATTAACCAATCAACCAAAAAACAAAAAAAATCCACACACACACAAAAAGCCCACATTGAGAAACTGCATTTTTTTTATGAGAAAAAAACCAAAAAAGTCTTTGAATTACAGAAAAAAAAATAGAACAGAATTACTTTAAAATCTTTCTTCTTACATGTCCTGTGCCCATTTTCTCAATATTTCCTATGAGATATCAGCAGTCCTTAAGGCAAGAGGCAACCCTTTCAAAAAAGCCCCATTGATCTTCAGGGAGCTGTTCAGGAAGTGTACTTGCATAAATTGCAAGTCTTTGTCTCAGCTCACTGACTTTGTATCTCTGTTTGCATGTGATTAAGAAAATTCCCACATTGAAGCTTTGTGCAATTTAGTTTAAAATCTTTCTATTTTTTCAGTCTTTCTATGGCATAATTAAAACAGCCCCTTAGAACAGGAACTCTTTTTCTATTGTTGTTATTGTCATTTTTGCAGTTCACATTCAACACTTGGAAGGAAACTTTAGTACACATTTTAAAAATAAATGAATACTACTAACGTTGGGGGATTTTATACTAGAAAAATCTCCTTGACATTTTTAATGCAAATTATTTACTTACAAATAAATATCATCATCTTAATTTCCCAGATACAGCTGTAAGAGCCCTTTGGTCTTTTTTTAAATGACAGAACTTCATAATATTCCGTATGTGGCCATGACCTTCTGTGTGTTCCCATTGCAGGGTTTGAAATTCTTACCATACTAGCCGTTGTAGCTAATGTAAATGACTAATGTAAAAATTGTAATGTCAAACTTCAAGTAGACTGTGGTTGTGATTCTAGGTGAAACAAATGTGTTAGCCATATTGTGATTGACAAAAATGTCTTTGATACTGAAAGGAAGCTGCAGAAGGTTCATAGAGGTAAATCCCTGCTTACAAAAATTTGTACCCAGTATTTTTGACAAGTGTAGGGCATTGTGCATGATGGAAACATAAATGCTAATAAGAGTTTAACAATATTAAGGAAGGTCCTATTGTGAAGGTAAATTAAAGCCAAAGTATGTATTCCCTTAGCTACCTCTCAGGTCAATAATGCTTTAGTACCTTTTGGTACTAAAATTTCCTGCTAAGAGTCACTAGATATTTGTGTCAGGGAAACTCTGTTTGGAGAAATATTTTACCTCAGTTTTTGAGATGATTATTGTAGAAAGACATGTTTCAATATAATGGGAAAGCTGAAATCACTAGAAAGCAATTTATAAATAGTACCAACACCTTGATGTGATATGAAGACAAGGAAGCAGTGTTAGTTGGGAATGGTGAAGGACTGACTACAAGAACCTAATTCAGGCATTCACCACACATGCACGTATCTCTTGTGATCTATCCCCTCTTTTAATCAATATAATATAACCCAAAGGTCTCTTACTGCCCTTTCTCTTCATTTTAGCCTCACAAATGAAGACTAATCATGCATGCTGACTAATTTTCCGCTCATAAACCGCACCAATTAGATGTCTGCATTAGGTGTTCGTAAGAATAACCTCCATATTAAGAGAAACAATGCCAGATTTAAATGGTTTATTTATTGAGGTTATACAGTTTATATTATAAAAGCTCAGGTAAAGGAGAAGGAAGGTGGTACATTCATGGTCATAGCATTTGTCTTTCCAACAACCATTACGTATACTGAGGCTCTGCTTCCCAGGAGGTGGCTGAACACCTTTCCTGCCAATGGGAAATAGTGAATTAATTCCTCTTTTGAGCACGAAGAGCTTTTTTTTTCACTGTTAAATTATCATCATCTCAATTTATGAGTGTTACGTCCTTCCTTCTGTTTTCTGCCCACCCCATGGGAGAGGCAAATAAGTGAGAGGCTGGATGGGTGTTTGACTGCTGACTGGAGCCAAGCCACCGCAGTTATCTACTCCAACTGAATGACAGGCCTTACTGAAGAGCTGCAGCTAAGGAGAAAGATGAATACAAATTTACACTGACTTCTATTCTCCTCCATTTTCATATTCCTCAAGGCTACAAAAGATATACAGATATTTTTTTCTCCTAAGGACCTGGATGAAATAAGGAGTATGCTCTGTCTCCCTCAGCCACCTAAATGACTTTGACTAAGAGTATTTATAATCTGAGTCCTCTTAGATTGGAGAATGGATTAAGAAACTGTAATTAGACCTGAGTAGAGAGTGGAAGAAAAATCATATATACATATGAGACAGCTCTGTACAGTATTTTAGTCACCACATCCTGATGGTTAGAACATTCTGTGAAGGAGATAAAACTCTGATTATCCTCAGGAATCAGATTCTCCAATCCTTCACTAAATTCTAAGAATTAGTTATTTGTTATTGTCAATTATTAGTTATTCTTTATCATCAAAGACAGCATTAAAGGAAAGTCATTTCCATTTGTGAAAAATTTGATGATATAAAATTAACTATGGATGAAAAATGCTTAATGAACAGAGCCCTCAAAAGATTTAGGCAGAGAAATACCTTATTTTCAAATCACCTTTGGGTAGATCTGGCTGTTTAACTGTTCAATTTTGTAAAATCTTGGAAAGATATAAATAAGCTTGGGAAGACAGCGTAATGCATGTAAAGAATTCTAAAATTAAAACTTTCCTCTCCTCAAGAGATACTTGGCAACTAAACAGAGATTTTTAGTTTATTGTGTGATATCAGTTGACGCTCCACCTCAGTTTTCTATTATGTAAGTATGTGTATGCCAGCAGCAAGAATGAAGGCCTGGAAAACTGATTTCTGATAATCTCTTTCTCATTGTGATTTCTTGATAAGAAGTGTTAACAGTTTCCAAGATACTAATTCTGTCTTGATAGTTTTACTGTAGTCCCACTTGTTCCTCCGACCCTCTTAAGAAGTGGTAGTGGCAGGTTGAATGGACTACCTGTATTCTGTCTTTCTACACATATTCTGAATGCATTTTCATGAGAATCGACTCACTAACACCTGGAAGAACTCCTTAGCTCTAACCTGTTTCCTGGAGACTCAATATAGTTTTGTTTACTATACAGTAATCCTCACAAACACACTATCTGTCTGCTCTCGGTAGTAAACTTGTAGGGGACATGAGAACCTACTTGTGAGAGAGCATATAATGATATAACTGACAAGCTGAATGGATTTGAGAAACAAAGAGAGAACTGTGGAGAGAACTGACACATGGAAAGTATCAGCTTGGTCTCCACCAGCTGCCATGTATGAAAAAAATCTTAAGCAGAGCAAAAACAGTCATTGTGAGAGCAAAAGCTACTTGCTTTTGAATGAAGAGGTAAAGTATCTTTTCTGTTATTTGTGACAAAAAAAAAAAATCTATTCAGCAAAGCAAGTTTCAAACCAGAGTGGCTTCAAGCACTGAAAAATCAAGCTTGCTTTTTAATAATGGAAAATATGTTATGATATCATAACTTGGAGGAATCCTATGAGGAACTTCACCCATCTTTTTCTGTTAAGTAAATACTTTTGTATTCATATCTAGTAAATTTGCACCTGGAACATTATATCCAGGTCTTGCCACCTTTTTTATTGTAAGGATACTAACAATTTGAAAGGAACTGAAAGAAATGATACAAAAATTGAACAGAGAGCAGGATGACAGGTTGAACTGGTTTATACTTAAGATAATATTGTCTGTACCTTAGACAAGGGCATTTGGAGTCTTATACATCCACTGCATAAATTTTTAAGGTTAATAGATTCAATATATCTGATGTGTATCTGAGTTTTTACATAAAAAGCTGTGTTTGTGAAAAATACAGAAAACCTACCAGTCATGAGAGATACAGATAGAGGATTTCTGCATTTGTATGGGATTAAGGTGGATTATTTAGAAATAAAAGACAACCTGGTTTCTTTGCAATAAGTCCTTGGTGTTGGAAAGTATCTGGATGTTTAAATATGTCAGATCCCCTAGAAAGAAAATATACATAAAAACAAAAATATTAAGTGTGGGATTTTTATCTTGCCTTTCTTAATGAATATATACTACCAGATGTAGATTCCCTGGAATTCAGTGAAACTTTGGTTTTTTTCTTTTAAAGGGTTTTTACTACTAACTAGGTTCAATATCTATACATAACCCTACTGTGGTCTTCCAGATTAGGAGACATATGCAGTGAAAGTTTCTGCTAGAATTTGAGTCTCTTTGGTTTTTCAACATAAATTTCTTAGACACTCAGGAATACTTATGCGTATCTATTTCATTTAGGGAAAGGTTTAGGTTTAATTTTTATCTAGAAAACCCCATATTTTGTCATCTCAGATATTATTGTGCAACATAATCACAGAATCACAGAATCAGCTAGGTTGGAAAAGACCTCCGAGATCATCAAGTCCAACCCTTGATCCAACCCCGCCGTGCTTCCCAGACCATGGCACTGATGCCACATCCAGTCTCACCTTCAACACCTCCAGGCATGCTGACTCCACCCTCTCCCTGGCCAGCCCATTCCAGTGACTGATTACCCTATTGGGAAAAAATTGTTTCCTAATATATAAGTATGATTTCCCTCTTGAAAGTTTTCAGTAAGCTGGTCAAATGAGGAAAATTTCATTCACATAAAAATAGCAATACTTAAAAAAAAATAGAGGATACTTTGAAATAAATGAAATTTGTAAAACATTACTCACACTTCTTTTTTTTTTATATTGGCTAGTTAATTTTATGTTAGGGGCAATTTTCAAAAAAAAAATGATGACTATTCTATAAAGAAATATTTAATGTGTAAGACAGACAATCAAATGGTAATTTTGAATGTCCTACATGTTCCTTCTTTTTCTAAACCACTAGATTAGAAACAGCCTAGTTTGGAGACTTGGAATGAGATTCGGGGAAAACATGTTTTCTTGTTCTGTTGCTGAATAGGCTAACCTTAGTCAAATTAATTGTCTTCTCAGTGCTGCTGTTTCTGGGTTAAATACAGAGAAGACAGTGACCTCATTAAAGTGGTTTGACTCACTAATGAAAACCTGTAGCTATTATTCAGTGTTGTTGTCATGAGGAAGTTTTGGAGAAAGCATGACATCTACCCCTCTGGAATAGCATGTTTTGCATGTACCCTAAAGTGCCTGCTCTAAAATAGATTATATGCAAAACAACCCACATTATATTAAAAGTAGTTTTCAGAAGAGATGAACAAAGTTACATTCCTGTTAATTTCTAATGGAGTACATGAACTTAATGCGTATTTTACTGTGCAAGAAAGAGTGCTGCATTTATGGAAATAATTGTCAGTGGTTAAACTATATACATGAACTATACTTATGTTCACCATGTAAACTTTTTTTTTAATACTGCCTAAAGAAGGTACTATTTCTTATTCGGGAACATAAATAAACATCAGAGGTTGCTGAATCATAACTAAAGAGGCAATTTCAGTGTGTTGGAGATACAGGATCACTTTTAACGAAAAGATAAGTGACTTCAATAGAGTACTAAGAAAAATTATAAAAAATAAAATACACATAATCATGGTTTCAGAAATAAATAAAACTTGAAACCTTATAATCTGTGCGTAACAAAACGTCATATGTAATATTCCTGATCACTAAATGGCTCTGATTTATCAGTGCTATGCAGTCATGGGAAGGAATGAGTGTTATCCACCACCCAGCTTTGATGTCTGGGAACATTCCCCCTGATATGGTGGTGGTATTACCCTCTATTAACAGAATCCACTTTCTT
Source organism: Manacus vitellinus (assembly GCF_001715985.3). Lineage (NCBI taxonomy): Eukaryota > Metazoa > Chordata > Aves > Passeriformes > Pipridae > Manacus > Manacus vitellinus. The sequence goes on from NW_021940750.1 coordinate 23,626,385, forward strand.
TCTCGTTACATTAGCAAAAAAGATTTAAATGTAGTCATGAACGGAAATCTGTTTTCTTCCCCTGGTTTATTTACTTATTAAACATAGCTCATATAACCCATCGCAGGGAATCTCATTCTGGTCAGGTACAGTGAATCTTTCTGTAACAGTATTTAGCAGAAAAAATGAGAACACACATAAAAATTAATTGTTTTGTCCCTGTTTTATTTAATGCAGTTATTTGGTAAAGTAATAATCATAATGCATAGAATGCCAAAACCATTGAATTACCTTTATAAACTCTTCTGGGAATAAAAATTAGTTTTGCATATCACTTTAAGATGACCAAACTGAAGTGTTTATGTATTTCTCACACAGCACACTATAGCAAGTCATGTTAGATCTCTCAGTACTCTCATTTAATCATTAGATTGTTCTTCCACATTTATCTGGGAATTAGGAAATTCCCAGAATGACATTACAGAGCCAGCATTGTAGTCTTTTATGGACTTTAAAAATTGCTACTAATAATTTGATGCATTCATGTACTGCTTCAACATAAGTGGAGATTTCCTGTTCTTGAACATCTATTTTTCACTTCTGACATCTCTAGATAGTTATCTCAATGACTCTAAGGTACATATTTTTTCGGCAGTGACCTAGAATCAACAATTTCATTAAGATGGTTGACATCAAAGATACACTGACATGGCTTTCAAAAGGGCTTTTGTGTGGGGGGGTGGTATTTGGGTTGTTTTGTTTGTTTTCCAATTTGGTTTTGGTTTTTTTTGCTGCCTCGGGTTTTTGGGTTTTTTTTAAGATTAGTAATGTGAATTAAAGGTTAAAGTCTGGGAAAATGGGTTTGGAATACAACTACTTAAAAAAATGTTTTCATGTTGGATCTTGAAAAATTTTTATTTAGGAATGTGTTCAATCAGCTTTAATTTTTTCGTGATATTTTACAAATACATCCAGTGTGATTACCTTATTAACTGCACATTTAAATCAGTTTTGACCACTTTTTTTTGTTTTAGTTTTGGTTCTTTTTTTCCATTAAGGAGCTCCATTTTGCTTTGCAACCAGCTCTGAATTAGAACAAGTACACTCAGTTAAGTTGAGTTCACACATGTGGTCATTATTACAGTGACCTGAGTGATTTTAATAACTTCACAGTCAATTCAACTTGTTCAGATTCCATTTAGAGTTCATATTTTCACCTCTTAAAATACTTTTTAGTCAAATTGCATAGGGTTTATCCCATGGTTATCCCACCACAAAGAAGCTTAATAAACAACATTAGTTTCTCAGACAAGTTTCAGAACTATATTTTTGTATCTACACAATAGCCAAAATGCAATTGTGTTAAATATGGGAAAATAATTCAACCATGTGACAGTTTGCCTTAAACTTTGAAAACATATTTTTTACCTATTCATATTTAAATATTACAAATTCATATTTAAATATATTCTATATATTTAAATATAGAAACTATTTGATATTTTAAATATGTAGAATTTAATAGCATGTTATTGGACATGTTGGTAAGATTTCAGGTTCAAATGCTTTTGATTACTTGGAGTCTAGAAAAAGAAAAATAAAATACTAAATCACAGGATACAAGTAACATTAAAGATCCAAGCAAAATAGGCAAAAGCTCCCAGAGACAAAGTAAAAATTCCAGGTTTTTCCACTTTAGTTTGATAGAGATAGCATTGCCAAGTCTCCCTTGGTGGGAATTCTTTTGAAGTCTCTCAGCATTGTATTTAAAACCTTTGCATTATACTTCCATTAGACAAGTAAAATCTTTCTTTGTGTCTTAAAATCTCACTCATGTAAATAACTAGAGTTGAAGATCCCTGAGGGCATCTGAAGCATTGCAGTACCTCTGTCTGGGAAAGACTCTGGAAGGGATAATAATGACTTAAATGTAAACAATATTTTCCATGCAGAAAGATCTCTAAGTGACAGAACAGCATGGCAAGGCTGCACAGTCTTTCAGAAAAGAAACTGAAGAAAGAATGTGTTCAGTTCTTTTGAAGGCTTCTGAGCTCTTGCCTCTGAAAGCTTCAATCCAGTTTCTATGTGTGCCTGTGGGCATTTCTGTACTGCAAAATTCAGGATAGACACCATTCAAGTTTTTCTGAAAGAACTGTAATTCTTGCTAGTGTAGCATCAGGCAAAATTACAATAGACACGCTGAGAGTACTCTCTAACTCTTAATTCATACATTAACCTATTTGGCTTTGAGAAGTTTTCACCATGCTACTTGGCTTATTCTGGAATAGCTAATATGTTTCCAAATGAGTTTAATGATAAAAAAACCCACCTTGATATTTGAAATTGGAGTAACTCCACTGGAAATAGCTGCTCCAGCATCTTATTCTAGACTGTTTTGTGGAAGAATTTATATAATACTGAAGGCAGGCAGAAGATAGTATGGAAAGGTCAATTACCCATTTAAATCACTGTGCCAATACCCTGTGTACAAAGAAAGTAAAACGTCAGATCTAAAATCATGAGTTTCTTAGAAAGAAATTTCTGGGAAAATAGTAGATAATGGAAAAAGAATTCATCTTACTTAGCATTAACTATCAAAAGTCAAAAATCTCATCTAAGCTATTTTGCTTATTTGGTTTCCTCTATAATGACTGGAGAAACATAAACACCTAAGTCATGACCTAAGTTGTTATCTGCTCATACCTCTATATGGTATAGGAGTTTAGTAAACTGCTTTAAGCAAAATGTCCAGCTGACTAATGTTAGTGCAAAATGAGTTCCAGCTGTTACATGTTTTGGCTGACATTCTAATGCTAACTGACTGGTTTATCTGAAAGTTTATAATGCTAAAATATTAAAATGTTAAAGATATTGAAGTAAGGATTTTTGTTTCTCATTGACTGTTTGACTAATTGTCTTGTGACTGGTTTAAGCTTTAGATAAAAATTTGAATAATTTATGTGATTTTCAGTGGTTTCATGTTCTTTAAGATTATTCAGTAGAAGTGGAGAGTTGGTTTGATTCATGACACAGGCATAGTGATGTATCTTTGATTCCTAAGATAAAAAACAACCCTGATTGAAGATGATCTTCTTGAATAGCTCATTTTACTTAAGAGTCCTGGTCATTCTTTTGTGCATTATAGCATGTCAATGTTTTAACTATAACTGTTAATTATATTAATTTCATAAATGGCACACATTTTATTTGATAGTCACTAAAGGTCTTTTTTCTAATGTATTATACCATAGTTGAAAAAAAGACCTGAGCATCAGATTGTTCACTATTCTTTTTCTTTTTGCTTAGTTTGTCACATGAAATGGGTCTGGGGCAGTATTTTCCTTGGCAGCCACTAGTCTGTAATTTTTTTCCCAATTTAGCATAGAATCTGAGAAAACCAGTTGTTTATTCACAACAAATACTGCTCTAAAGTGATATAACAATTAAAAAGTTGGTTAGATGAAAATTATTTGCTCATTGGAAATGGCCTTATCTTTAGATTTAGCACATGATTCATGTTTTCCCATATGTCATTGTTTCTAATAAATATCATCAAAATGGTAATAGTGCAACTCAGAACTGCAAATAAATACAAATAGCTTCATGGTTCAGAACTTGGGTCTTTTGCAAAGATTTATGAATAAACTTAAAAATGTACTAACAATACAGTTTTGATGACAGACAATCTTTCATGAATATTTATCTTCCAATTTTCCAGTCATTAAAAATTTAATTGCTTCACAGGAACTTTTTAATTTTAAACAGGAAGCAGCACCATACAAGAAAGAACATTTATAAAAAGGTTTATGTTTAGATTTCAGAATCATTCTGAAATTCGATTAATAAAAGCAAAACAGAGGCATGGATATAAGCACATTCTAATCAAATTCAAATTAAAAAATTATTTTATTGATGTATTTGTGAAGAGGTTTTTTGTCTTACTTTTACTGGCTTTAGTTTTTGTGACTGTCATGCAAAACCAGCTGCCATACATGTAAAGTAGACTTGATTCTGTGACTAAAGCTTTGTAAAAGTCTGCACAGAAAGAAGAGAAGAAGATCTATATAACCGAGAACTGGAAAGACACATTTCAAATTATGATATTTTGAGGTACAAAATATGGAGACAGGAGAGTTAACATCAATATTTTTCAAGACTCACAAAAAAACCCTTTAAGTGAAAAAATAAAGTGCAGGAAAAGGTACAATTACATAGCCATACTGCTTGTAGGTATGGGAATGGACGTGTAAGATATTGAGCAGAGGTTGATTTTGTTAACACTTTTGTTATAAACTAACAAGTATCTAGGATGTTCTATTGTATAGAGTACACCCAACAATGGGGAATACAAACAAAACCTGATCAATTAGTCAGTAGATCTTGCATACTATTTGTGAAAATTTCCTGTCCGGTATTTGTATTATCTATAAATGGAGTAAATTTGGTGTATTTTTTGTTGCAAACAGTTTCTTTGGAAAAAATGAATAGTAAAAAAGCAAAGCAAGCGAAAGCAGGTTTTTTTACATTTTCCAGTGTATATCTGAGATTGCAGAAAGTTTCCCTTTTCAATATTAAAATGAATACAGGGTCAAAGAGTAGTGATCAAAAGTCCAAAGTGTTCCTGGAAGTCATTTATGAGTCACATTCTTCAAAAGTCGATGCTGTTTCATATCACCACTATAAAACTGCTGTCAAAACAGAATGCAAGTTCAGCAAGTTCACAGGTGACATCTAATTGGGAGGGAATGGTCAATATGCTGGGGGGAAGAGCTGTCAATTAAAGGGAGCTCAGCAACCTGGAGAAATATGTTGAAAAAAAGTCCAAACGAATAACACATAGTAGTAGAAAATATGGGCAGACTTGCAGGAAAACAACTTTGCTTAATGGACATGAGTATCCTGGTTGACAAGAAACTGAATATTAGTCATCAGTGTGCCCTTGATAATGGTAGCTGCATAGTAGGTCATAGTAGCAACAGTTCATTAAGCTCATTGAGGAAAGTTACTATTCCTTTCTATAATCAGTACTTATGAGGCCACATCTGATGTACTGTATCTACTTTTGGATCCTACAATACAGAAAAGACAGGCTCTAACAAAAAGGAACAAGTCCAGTGGATGGCCAACAGGATGATCACGGACCTGGAGCATATGACCTATGAGGAGAGGCTGAGACAGCTGGTTGTTGTCAGGCCAAAGTGGAGTATCAGTTATGTTTTGAGGTCAATTCCAAGCTAAATTTTCCAATGAATTTATGAAACAAGCATGCCCTCACCAAATTAAATAAAATGCAGGAACAACAACTAGATTTATGTCTTTTCAACCATGGCTCTTTTGAACTGTTTGTACGAAATAAACTCCTATACTTCAAAACACAAACATCTGATAAAAAATTTGCCTTCCTGGGGGAGAAAGAAAGGGATGAGCTGCACCATGCACAGAAATACACAGAGATCCAGAGACTACAGGTAGTAGGCTGGAAATCATGAGGGGTATCAGAGGAGTTATTCATGTTATGGCTTTCAAATTTTGAAATAGACCCTTTTTTGGTTACTAGTACACAGGATTCTAAATGAAAACTCTCACTGGCAACCTTCATGGTCACCTCTAGGTGACTATCTTCAAATTAATCAGTTACTAGGTATAGTGATAAATCTACAAGAAAAAATGTGTGAATACAGAAATTTTCTGCTTTATAATGTCTGTCAAAAATATTTTGAAGGAAACTTCTATATCAACCATAGTGGGAACTGCAATCAGGCTGTTTTGCAGAAAGAACATTTGACAAACTTAGCAAAAATTAAAACATCTTGAAAGCATCTCTAAACTACAGCTAATTGGCCTTTCAATCAGAACTATACTGAGGGGACTTTTGTGCTTTATTTGCAAAAAATCAAACCCCAAGGGTATTTTGTAATATTGTTTTCCCACCCCTATGAAGAGTGTTATTATATTTAGAGGCACACAAACAGTGTTCTGATTGCACTTTTGCATACTCATTCATAGTACAGATATATTCTTTGAGTTGATTTTTGGTTCATATGAGTGTGTGTCATATCTGTAAGCAACCAGGTCACTAATAAAGAAGCTGGTATTAGTTTTTCCATAGAATTACAGAATATGCTGAGTTGGAAGGGACTCACAACGATCATCGAGTCCAACCCTTACCCCTGCACAGGACCACTCCCAAGAGTCACACCTTGTGCCTGAGAGTATCATCCAAACATTGCTTGAACTCTGTCAGGCTTGGTGCCGTGACCATTTCCCTGGGGAGCCTGTTCCAGTGCCCAACCACCCTCTAGGTGAAGAACCTCTTTCTAATATTCAACCTAAACCTCCCCTGAAACAACGGCGGGCCATTTCCTTGGGTCTTGTCACTGGTCACCACAGAGAAAAGACCAGTGCCAGCCCCTCCTCTTCCCCTCCCAAGAAAGTTGTAGACTACAATGAGGTCTCCCCTCTGTCTCCTCTGCTCTGGCTGAACAGATCAAGTGACCTCAGCCACTCCTTGTATGGCTTCCTCTCAAGGCCCTTCACCATCTTTTTTGCCTTCCTTTGGATGCTCTCTAATGGTTTAATGTCTGTCTAATATTGTGGTGCCCCAAATTGCACACAATATTCAAGGTGAGGCTGCCCCAGTGCAGAGCAGAGCAGGACAATCTCCTCTCTCAACTGGCTTGCAGTACTTTGCCTGATGCCCTCCAGGACACAGTTGACCCTCCTGGCAATCATCCACCATATAAAGTTAAACCAGGGGAAGCACCAGATTCTGCACCTGGGCTGGGGCAACCCCGAATGTACGTACAGATTGGGGAATGAGAGGTTGGAAAGCAGTGCCATGGAAAGGGACCTGGGGGTCCTGGTCAATGGCAAGTTGAATATGAGTCAGCAGTGGTTTTGGAATAGGTAGAGCTGTCTGACTTTTATTATCTCTAATCCAGTACTACTGGCCAAAGCACCCGCTGATTTCGTCTATGTGTATAACAAAGTTGTGTAAACTGTGCATAAATCAGAATGAAAATTGATTAGAAATTTTTAGCTATCAGAAAAGTGAGATTTCAAAACTGTCTTCTGATGTGGAAGCCAGCTTAAATATGGAACTTGGTAAGTTTACAGAAAGAGAATATAGTATGGAGCAATGGGCACTGTAACAAAGGAATTTATTTCCTGACTTCCTAAATTATTAATATCTCTATTTCTATAATCTGCTATAAAACACTGATTAGAATTCCTGCTGCTTCTACAGGCACTTTGAGACAGATCCTGCCATTAAAGTCTATATCTAAGTAAGGCACTAAATTTGTTTGAGAACCTTTTTATCATTAACAGGTTGTATCCATCTCTATGATTCAACAGGGGCCCAAACTATAATACAGAATGTTTTCCCCTTAAAAAGTAGCTAAAGCTGTAAAAAAATTGTAGATTATATTTGAGTTGAAATAGATAAGTTTATGAAAAAAAAGAAAAGTAATTTGATGTACTGTATGGATGTCTCAGTTTAAAGAGACTGGAGTGTTTTGCTAAGGAGGATGAGTTATGAGGTAGACCAAACTCTTCTCTCTCGGCAGTTGTAAATACAAAATTAAGAGGCTCCAATCAAGGAAGCATGGAAAAAGGAAGAAATAACAACCCTTTATTAAAGGATATATGTTTATTGGCAAAACCAGAAACAGAACACAAAAACAACTAAGCAACAATCCTGTACCCAAAAAGTCCCCTTCAAAAAGGAAGCAGTCTGATAGTTCTCTGCCTGGCGCGATTCTAATCCCGGTTGGCAGGGGCGCTGTTGGATCTCTGGGGGAGCAGAGCCTGCAGTGCTCGGTGTCGGTCGGCAGGGGCGCTGTTGGGCTCTGGCGGTCGCCGCGGGGGCCCCGATCAGGGGAGGAGCCGAAATGGAGATTCCCCCACCGAGGGGGAAGGGGAGAAAGGGGGAAGGGAGGCGGTTTCTTTCCCACTAAAGTCACCCTGTCTGTGGCTGGCTGTAGACAGGACTCCCCCTTTGGTAGTCAGTGAGCACAAATTCTACGATGAAATCTGAGCAGATTTGGCTGGTGACAGAGCAGACCATAGACAAACCGAGGCTGGAAAACAGACAGATGACCAGGTCGAGAGCAAAACAGCCTCCGAGCTTTTCCAACACACCTTGCCCCCATTAAGGCACAAAGTGAAGTGTTCCCTGTTTGTATGGAGAGAAGGAGAAAAACTCCTCCCCTCTCCCTGCAGTTTTTTAGATGGGCTATTAGCCGGGAATGCAGGTCTGCCAACTAGTTCTTTTGTATAGTTAATTACCCCTTACCCCTCCTCGTTCAGCCTCCTTCTCTTACAGTGGGACAGGGGAAAGGAAAATTTCTGCTTGGATTTTTAGAATAAGTAAACCTATGACAACGGAGAAGTTTGGATCTGTGCTGATTTTGATCAATGGGTTGAGCTGTAAATCTTGAGTTTTAACACTTTTAGATAAGTTAAAGTGTTTTATCTTTTCCTCTGATGTCTGGATTTGATCACATTTTTGTTTAAAGTTGCCTCTTGGAGGCAATAATTTCTGTCTTATAGCACAGTGTCCGGGTTACTCATTTACATATCTATATCCATTATGTTCTTGTAAATTGTATGATGTCTATTTCTGAGATAACTCAAAAGCAGTAGCTGAAGAGCTGACTAATGGCCTTATAAACTCGTAGCACAGTAAGATCCAAGCATCAGCATACAAGGAAAACCCTTACAATGAGTTATGATAGTCTATATGTTTTCATAATAAGTTTACACAAGTTTAACTTCTGAAAAAAACTCCCATGAATTTACTTTAATCTAAAACCATTCTTCTTGACTGTTCCAGATATTGTACACAAGTACACTTCTTTCTTGCTTGTTTTTCCCTCTTACAGACTGCAAAAAGTTAAAAAATGATCCCTTTTAATGCATGTATAGTAAATCTCTACAATAAGCATAGAGTTAAAATTAAGCCAGAATCTGATCCTGGAAAATTCCTTCATTTTGATGTGTTTCAGATCCAAATCTGAAGTTTTTGTTAAAGACCTATAACAAACAATAAAGTGTTTTGTACACAGAGAAGATGTACAGCTTTTTTTTCCAAATATTTATTGATGACTGAAGCTGTTCTCTCCACGCAACTTTAGAAATGTCTGTAGTCCAATTTTACTCCGCTATACTTACCATATATGTTTGTAATAGACCTCTTAGGATTTACTGTGAAGAATGGAGATATTCTCACACAAAGATTACTATGGTAATGACCCATTCCTAAAGCTATTTGGACAATCGTTGGATGTGCTTTCTCATACAATAATCGTAATCAGCTACCACATGAACTATAATTGGTTCTAGTCATAATATACTTCATCTTAAAAATGATATCTCAGATAAAGTTGATCAAATGAATCCTGAAAAGCCCTAATTCACTCAATTAAATTTAATAGGAAAGAAGATAGACTAGACTCGACTAGGTGTTGAAATGTGCACTGCAGGTATATGAAGTTTATTGTAAATTATTGCCTTTCTCCATGTTTGTTAGGGTAAAAGGGTTAAAAGTAGAAGAATGGTGAAGAGGATGGTAGATCCACTCAAGTGACCTTGCAGCTGGGAATACCAAGGTCTGGAGAATAACAGTGTGGGAAACCCCATATATTTTGCCTACTGCTGTTTATCCTCTGTCTGTTTTGAGAAGTAGAATCTCTGTGTAGAAATAATGTAGGTGTTTGGGGAGACTTGGAGGCGCTCTCATGGACATGCTTAAGCTCCCTATTTTGGGAAAGAGGAGATCTAAGCTCAGAGATCATAGAAACACAGGGGAGATCACAACATAATGGTAAACTATGCGGCGTGGGCCCTTGAAATTTGGTGCAAACAGCAGGCCCACTGCCCATCAGTACGGACTCAGCCTAATAGTGCCTGCACTCCTGCTTGTGTGTGTAGTGGGTTTCTGTGGCTGGGTTTTGGCAGCGGGGGGTGGCTACAGGGGTTGCTTCTGTCGGAAGGTGCTAGAAGCTTCCCCTGTCCCGTGGAGCCAATGCCAGCTGGCTCCAGGACGGACTTCCTGCCACTGGCCAAGGCCGAGCCAATTAGAAGTAGTAGTAACGCCTCTGGGATAACATATTTAAGAAAAGAAGATTGTTGAGCAGAAGAAATTCCAACCAGGGAAGACCGGAGTGAGAACATGGGAATAACAACGTGGACACCAAGGTCAGTGCAGAAGGAGGGGCAGGAGGTGCTCCAGGCGCCGGAGCTGAGGCCCTGCAGCCCGTGGTGCAGCCCATGGGGGAGCAGCTGTACCCCTGCAGACCATGGGGGACCATCGGGGTGCAGAGACCCACCTGCAGCCCATGGAGGAGCCCATGCTGGAGCAGGTGGATGCATGAAAGAGGCTGTGACCATGTGAGAGGCCCAGGATGGAGCGGGGGCCTGCCGGAGACCTGCGGCCCGTGGAGAGAGAAGACCACGCTGGAGCAGGTTTTACCCAGGCAGGACTTGTGGCCCCTGTGGGGGACCCACATTGGTACAGCTTATTCATGAAGGACTGCACCCCATGGAGGAGTGACCCATGATACAGCAGTTTGGAAAGAACTGCTGCCTGAGGGATGGACTCACACCAGAGAGGTGCATCAAGGACGGTCTCCTGTGGGAAGGACCCCACGGAAACAGGGGAAGGACTCCTCTCCCTGAGCAGCAGGAGAAACAACAGCTGACCACAACACCCGTTCCCTGTGCCCCTGCACCGCTGGAGGGGAGGAGGGAGAACATGGAAGGAAGGAGGGGTGGGGGGAAGGTGTCTTTAAGACTGTTTTATTTCTCACTCTTTGGCTCTTATCCTGTTAGTAATAAATATAAGTATTATCCCCACTTTGAGTCTTGTTTTACCCATGAAGATAATCAGTCACTAACTTCTCCCAGCTCTTATCTCTACTCATGGACTATTAGCTGTCTTTTTTCTCTCTCCTCTGTCCAGTTGCAGAGGGGAGAGCGAGAGAGCGGCTTTAGTGGGTACCTGGTGTCTGACCAGGGTGAACCCACTACATGTTTCTCTGCCCAAGAGTTGCTTCGGGATCCTCTGGTTAGTAAGATAACAAAATAAATTTACTCTTTGCCTTTCAGACATAGTTATGTAGTTGTTTCGGTTTCCTGTCTGTGTTAACTCACACAATGTCTAATATATAATTAAGTATATTATTTTCAGCGCCTATTTTTGTTCCAAATATATTAAGTTCTTGAATTCCAGTTGAATCACTGGGCTTTGTTCTGCATCCCTCTAACAACTTTCATGTAGTCTTGTGTCCAAAGAAGGGCAATAAACCTGGTGAAGGGTCTAGATGTCTTATGAAGAGCAACTGAGTGAACTGGGATTGTTTAGTGTGGAGAAGAGAAAGCTCAGGGGAGACTTCATTGCTCTCCACAACTACCTGAAAGAATAGTTACTAATTTTCACATTTTGCAGTCTTTTCTATAGTTTGAAAGAAGGGTTGAATTTTGGTTCTTGTTAAAAATGTGTGAGATATCAGTTGAGTTTAGAGTTTGGTTTTTTTCAGTAATTTTTCCTTTCAAAGTCTTGTCCATCACATGCCTTTCAATAGGATCCCAATATCTGATGTTCCAGATATAATTGAATCAAGACTATATAAAAGAGAATTTGATTAATTTGGTTATATGTTTGAATCTTGGAGAGCTTAATGAGAATTTATTCAGATCAGAAGAGGTTTTTTCATCCCTTATGATTGTTTGTCCTGGTTTTTAGTTTTCCCTAATTCCTAGAAAAAATTTCCACTGGAATAATATATTATCAGATCTACTTTTTATCCAGTGTATTGATTAATTTGTTGCAAGGAAGTAAAAATTACTTCCAAAAATCAGTTAACTTCAAATTTGGAACAATCAAAAATTCAGTCTGATCCTTATTAAGAATTGAGACTATCACAGATTTTGGCTATGGCTACAATGTTTCCCAGAATACAAGTATCTGAAATTTGCCTTCCTCCTACTTCATTGTAAGTTTAACTGTATCATGTTCTCATTCCTTTTTCAGAAATGTAGAAAAGGATCCCCTCAGGAATCAAATCAGCTTTAACTATGCTAATTTCATGGAAACTAAATAATTGGATTTATATCTTCAGGTTATTGTCCTTCTCAAAAGCACTTCAGTGAATGGTGTGAAATCTTAATTTTTCAGCAAACCTGCAAGCCTTTTATGAAGACAAAACTTGATGATTGAAAGGCATTTTGGCAATGACTTAAAACATAAATGATCTTTTAATTCTGAAATGTCTCGTAATGGCTTACTTTCTGGAAGCACAAGTAGCAATTATAAAACAAGAAAAGACTGATGTGCTGTATGTACATTAACAGAAAATTCTTAGATATACCCTGTTTTCTTTTCACAAATGAGAAAATATTCCTGAAAACAAAAATCATCCTTATAAACATGGAAGTTAGAGGAAAAAGACTAGAGCTTGAATAGTACAAAGGAAAGAATCAGCTGCAACTGATTTGATGATATGAGGTAAGAAAATAGCCAATTTAAAAACTCTTTAGTGTATTATTAGACAATTCATCAAATATAGACTTCCTCTGAGTAATTAATTCTGAAAATTTAGAAAGGGACTTGAATATCTCTTATTTGCAATAGTTACAAATATATTTCAGTTTAGGATTTTTTATCTTTTTTTTTAAGCTTTGTGATTTTAGAATGGTTTAAAAATATCTTTCTATTCAAATTTCTTCCTTTTTTTGTCTTCTGACACTTTTAACTTCCTAATAGCTCTATTCACGAGAACAGCAGCTGGTGCCTGCACAAAACAAGTAAAAGAATATAAATAATATTGTATTTTATTTATAATGCATTCTTTTTGCAAACTCTAATAAATTGCATTCCAGTGAGAAGTAGGTGCCTCCTAAAGTGAGTTGCAGGAATTTTATCAAAAATGCGGAAGAAAAAAAAAGAAAGAAAGTACAAATGGCTAAAATAAAAAAGTGATGTTGATAATACTGGTCATAATAGATAGAGAAGTGTAAAAGTGAATGTTTCACAATAAGAAAAAATAAATACATGGGAAAAACATTAAGGGAAATGGAAATCTGAGGACAATAGCAAAGGAATTATGAGATGGAGCCTGACAGGAATGAATTCAGGAATTTAGAAATTTTGATGTATGAAGAAGGCACTAAAGTGACAGAAGAGACTCCATTGCTCAATAGGTGCTCTCTTAGCAAAAACTAAACTTTTGTAAAGGATCACAAAATTATAAAGAGGAACCATAAAGTTCATTCAAAGATCAAGTGTTTCTAACCAATTTAGGCAAAATCAGAAAAAGAATGAATGAAATAAAATTAAAGATATTATATAAGGAGATATTGTATTTTGGATGAAGAAAAACCCTTACAATATGTTACTATTGCACACAGGAGGGCTTTGGAAGGACATTTGCAAAAAATGAATCCTCCCACTGAACTGGGAATAAAGGTAAAGGTAGAAATGTGTCATATAAGCTGATGGATTTGATGCATAGCATTTCAGACTTCAGAAGTCCTTTCCAATTTTACTTGAAGATAGTGACAATTAATCATCTTGTAAAGAATTATGATGTCAAAATTATGTCACTAATCAAATCTTAGCCTAGAAGCATGCTATTAAGTCTGCTTTAAAATAAGCTGGTGTAAGAACAGGGGTGTTGGTCGACAGTGTGCCCCGGTGGCCAGAAGGCATTCTGGTTGGTACCAGAAAAAATGTGGCTAGCAGGACAAGGGAAGTGATTGTCCCCTGTACTTGGCACTGGTGAGGCCACACTTTTGAATACTCTGTTTAGTTTTGGTCCCCTCACTATGAAAAGACATTGAGGTGCTGGAGTGTGTCGAGAGAAGGGCAAAGAAGCTGGTAAAGGGTCTGGAGCACAAATCTTATGAGGAGCAACTGAGGGAGCTGGGGTTACTTAGCCTGGAGAAAAAGGAGGCTCAGGGGAAACTTCATCAGTCTCTGCAACTACCTGAAAGGAGATTATAGCCAGGTGGGGGTCGATCTCTTCTCCTGAGTAACAAGCCAGAGGACAAGAGGAATGGCTTCAAGCTGTACCAGGGGAAATTTAGACCATATATTAGGGAAAATTTCTTCACTGAAAGAGTGATCAAGCATTCAAACAGGATGCCCAGGGAAGTGGCTGAATCACCATTAATGGAGGTAATTTAAAAGACATGCAGATATGACACTTAGAGACATGGTTTAGTGGTGGACTTGGCAGTGTTACATTTATGTTTGAACTCAGTGACCTTAGAGATGTTTTACAACCTAAATAGTTCTATGATTCCATGATTATAAGAACTCAGAGTAGCCAAAAACATACATCACTTTCCTCTTATGAAAATTATAAGGGGATAGAGAGAACATGCAATATTACCATAATCATGTAAATGTGTAGTGATGAGTAGCCTACATGTCTGGTACAGTCCATTGCCAAATTCACAACTTAGACGTTTGGAACTAGAGTTTTATGCAAATTGCAGACTTTGGTTTTTTTTGGGGGGGAGGTTTATAGTTTCTTTTTTTTTTTTTACTAGGTCTTCCTGGATCACTCCATGTACCACTAAAAATTTGCTTTTATACTGTAAGACTCCTGTTGTATTTCAGTGTTACTATCAAGTGACATCTTCCACAGTCAGAGAAAAGTTTGAAATTACTATTATTCTTATTTACTATTTCAGAGGTTGTGAGAAAAGAATAAAATCTAGAAGCATCCGTGAGAGATTTTCAAGATTTTTTTTGTATCTATAAACTCAGGAAGTACTATGAAGGAACAGTTGAGAATAAATGGAAATTCAGTTTTCCAGTGGTACTATAGCTCAAAAGTAAGAGAAAAATAATTAGATGGAAATATTTCATAAGATTTATCATGGTTTATTTTTCCCTTAAATGCCATTTCAGACTTCACATCTTCACTGGTATTTATCTTTTCCTTTTGTTTTTGTCTCAAGAGTTATTTTGGTGTTTCAAAATAGTTATGAATAATTTGTTTATTAGTAAGTATTTGTTTGTGTGTTTATTACTTTTTTTTAAGGCCATTTAATGAAAACTGTACTTTACAGTTCATTTCTCTAGCAGTCTCGGAATAAATTACAATGTCATTAATGCTAGAGAGGCAGAATGCACAATTAATGATTTGCAAAAACGTGCTAGTAAAACCACATTGGAAACACTGGGAAATTAATAAAGCTGTAATGCAGTTAGAGTTAGAATTTGTATTCTGGAAGAAAACCTATGTCAATCTTAGTGGTTGTGCTCAGTTAATATTTTTCAGGTTGCATTTAAGGGTGGCACCAAACTTTCTACATAGAAGGATTTCTTATCACAGGAATGCAGTCAAAGATGGAGTAAAAAAATTACAGTTCTGTAACCTTCTAAAACCTTTTTACAGCTATTCATGCAGTAGGCCAGATTACCAGCCACTGTATATTAGCATTGTGACATTGTTAAAACACTGCATTGCACAACAAAGTTTTACACCTGCAGAATAACTGCCAAAAGATATGAAAAATGTCTTTGTGTTAATTCAATATGTTACTGGCAAAGAACTACATGAACCTGAACCACAAGCTTTCCTGTCATCCCCTTTCAAATTATGTATATGTAGAAACACCAGTTTTCTTAAGCTGATTGATATCTGGAACACTGATATAGAAACAAAATTTGCTAGACCTTGGCAGAATCAACACATTTTTCTTGTTTCTGTGCAGAGACAGGGAAGAGGTAACGTTGAAATGCTCAATTAGAAATCGGAGAGGTTTTGTAATATCACTGGACATGTAGTTGATAATGCAGGGAGAGTTTAAAAGAAAATAACAAAAAGGGACATTAATCTGTCAAAGTTTTGGAACTCTAATAGTTAGTTTCAAGCCCCTCTATATTCAGTGAAAAAGCATAAACACTTCTAAAGATATTTTATACTATCCAATGACAGAATGTAAGGATAGATGAATAGGGTATCCTGTAGAGAAGCTTAACAGTTTTTGTGGAATATGAAAAAAAATGGCCAACAATGCAACTAGTTCTGGATCCTAGCTTTCAGAGGCTTAAATCAAAAGGAAGAAAATGCCACCTGAAACTGTAGATTTCTAGCTCAGCTGAAACTCTAATACTGGTTTCCTACTACACTTACATCACTAAACATTTAGTTAGCATTTCTAGAGCGTATGTGTTATTGCTCAGAGGACTGTCTCACAGAAATCCCTTTAAAATAGTACAAACTCTTTAGATTTTTATTTAGGGAAACATGAAAATTTCTTACCAACTGACAGTGACATACATGGTGATAACAATACAGGGAAACACAATGAAAGAGGGAGAAAGAAAGAGGAGGAGAAAAAAAAGAAGGAAGGAAGGATGAAAAAGAAAGAGGAGAGACAGGAAATTCAATCTGGGCACTTGAGAAAATGCTTAGTGTTTAAATAAATTTGTTCTTTTTCTTTCTTCTTTCTGTTCTAAAAAACTGAACTTTTTCATCAGTATTAATATTTTACCTAGTAGAACTACAGATGACACAGGTTAAATGAAAGGGTTTGAATACATTTCATGCCAGCTATACTTTATTTTGAGCTGAATGATGACAATGGCAAAGAGCTTTTTATCTTAGTTGAAGAATAAACATAAATTGTTTAGGTGGCTGCTAGCAACACACATTTATCAATTATGACAAATTATTAAGTTTCAAGGAAAATAATAAAGGAATGAAAATGCCCCTTGACTATAGCTGGGAATAAGAAATAGCTTGAAGGCATCTTGAGCTTTACATAGACTGACAGTAGATTGCAATTATCTTTTATTGTGAGACATTATTTGGATCTATCATTTTTAGATAGATAGGTAGATAGATTTTTATAACATCAGATGTAGTTATTCATAATAATACTGTGGGGAAATAAAGCTAACCTGGATCTTGATAACAGTTTTGGAAATGACATTGGAAAGATGGTCAGGATTATCTTGAACAGGTAGGAACACAACACTTATGTGAATCCTGCTTTTTCATCAAAACCAGTAAATAAAAGAAACAAAAAGACGGTAAAGGTCTGCAGCTACTCCCAAGTATACTTGTATTTTCTGTCAAAAGATTGAGTTTGGTTTTGTTCCCTCAGAATTATTGTGTGATGAATTTTTATCTAGCACAGCCCCATGCTACTTGGAAAAGCACTAACCAGAGTACAAGGAAGAAATGAGAAACCAACTACCAGGCTAAGGTTTTTCTAGTATTTAAAATGTGGCCGCATATCCTACATTGGAAGAAAGGTTAGAAGTAGGAACTGAACTAAAAAACAGTCTTGTGTGAATCAGTCTCCAAAGCAGAGAAAAAAGCTAGAACTTTTGATGTGATCCTGAAAGGACAAAGTTTCAAAGTTTCTTGCAGTCTTGTAGCGTGGGGTACAGAATTACAAAACAGCTGATTTCTAAGCCAAGTCTTTACCAGAACAATCACCTACAATACTAACCCAGCAGCTGTCTCTGTGGCTTTCCTTTTTGTTCTACAAAACATGTAGATCTCTCCATATATCATAGAAAGCTTTTTCAATATGCATATGCATTTTTTGAAGCAAAGAGGAAGAGTAGGTAGGGAGAGAAGAAACAGACATATGTGATTTGCAGGTTCTTCACTGTTCAATACAGTCTGGTTTTAGGGAGGAAAGGAAAAATCTGTTGGCTAAGAGAAGAGAAAAGAAAGCTTGAGAGAAGGAAAGCATTTTGGATCAGTTTGCAATTTTCTGTAAGTTTATTTTCTAATGTCAAATCTTGCCATGCTTTAATGTACACTGTCCTTTAATGAATCATGTGCTTCTTTTGGTTCATTACTGTCATGCCAGTTATCCAATGGAGCAGTAAGTTGACAGATATTCTAGCTCAGAAGTTTATACAGTACCCCTTCTGTATTCCTCTTCCTTGCAGAGCATGATATATCTGTCCATGTTCTCTGGAACACAGAAAGGTCATTGTTAGGATGTCACCAGTTTTTAACAGACCTTAAGGCAGTGAATTCATCCATCTTTCACCTAAAATAGTAGAATAGTTGCTGCTGTTTTAAGGTCATTCTGAACTATACCAGGTTTATGTCTCAGATCTGTAGCCAGTTTATTTTTACTCCCTCCATGACTGGCATATGTAGCTAAATGTTGGCACAAATTAACAAGGTCCAGAGAACTGAAACTTGATTCTGTTCCTTTAATACAGACAATCTAAGTTTCTCTACTTTTCCTTTCTGCATCTACCCAACCAAGAGGGACTGGATCTCAGTCACTGACATTTTTTGAAGTCCCATATTTTTAGACAGTTTAGATATCTTATGATGTCTCAAAAGGTAACTTAATTAGACCCAAAAAGTGAATATATTTTTGACAATATAAAGAAATATTATTCCAGAATATGAACTATTTGTAAGGGGGGAGGGAGGGTTTAATAACAGCAACAATAATAATAATGGAAAGTGCTGTGGGAACGTTTGTTTGTTTGTTTGTTCATTTTTTTGAATGAATGGCATGACTTCAGAAACAGATTCGTGGAGATTTTATGTACCATTCGCAAAAGCATCAGGGAAAGAGATTGTCCTAGTATGAACTACGACATGGTACTCAGGACTTTTGATGGAATATGTGAAATTGTAGAAGAAATCTTCTCTCGGATAGATTTAGAGCACTTCTCTGAAGTGGCACTTCATGCTGCAGCTTGTTCCAATCTCACTGAATCAAGGACACGTCTAGTGAAGGGTCCAGTTTATGACAGAGTGCCTTTTATTGTCAGTCTTCCTGTAGCTGCTCCATTTTATGCTCATAAACACTTAACAGAGGAAGAAGGCTATCCAGCCCCTAGACAAGTGTCCATACACTTACCTACATTAGTGCATTAGAGTTACTTTTATTTTCTCTGTGAGTAGTATAATAACAGAGACCTGAACAAAGTACTTTACCAAAACAACTTCCTGCTGATTCCCCTGGGTAACCTAGGAATATATTAGGAGTTGTATGTCATATATGACAGTTTATTACTTGGCTATTAGTTTGAAAATTACTGACCTTTTTTCTTACTCCCTGTCTCTTCTGAAAAAATACCTTAGTCTGTGATAGTGGATGTGATGTGGTAGGTATTGGCTCATCAGAAAGTAGACTGGAATTTCTTAAAAATACTCTTTCCTTGGATTCTTTTCAGAGTAAGAATTTTTATTTCCATATTTTATAGGCAAGTAACCTATGAATAAACCAGAAAAATACTATTTATGTTCTACATTAACAATTCTTTGGGCAAAACATTCCCCTCCTAAGTAATGGATATTCAATGAGTTTACATAAAACATAAATTTAAGGACAAAACCAACTTTTGGGTTTTTCGAACTATCAAGTGATCAAACAGCTATGCTTCTTAAATACTAAAAAGGGCTTGTAAAATTCTGGAAAAGATTAAACAGTTTTTTAAACAGAGCAGGGTTAATACTAATAATTTTACAAGGCATTCATTAAGACTTTGGTCAGAATACTACATACAATTCCGGTCACCTATTTTCAAGAAAGATGAACATAATAAGGGAACAGGTGTAGGAAACAGCTATTATGGTAATTAGGGGAATGCAATATTTATCTGAGCGAGAGAGATTTAGAGCTTGGTTTATTCAGCCTAAGCTAGGAAAGAATGGGAAGAAATTTAATGTTGACTAATGTATTCAGAATTAGATGTGAAGGAAGGAACAGAACTACTTAAACCTAAAAACAGTAAGGATACCTGAACAAATCAAAGTATATGAGGAACTCAGGTATATATCTAGAATTGGAAATGAGAAGATTTGTAATCAGCTGGAACTGAAAAGTCTTTCAAACTTAGCAGCAGAGAAAAGATGTTTTAAGATTTAAGTGCTTCTGGAGTAAATTTTATAATTAAATCTTTGGTAATTATAATTGAATATATGATATTAGCGGTTATCAGTTGTTATGGAGGTTCACGTTAATGACACAAAAGGAGACTGAGTCACTATTTTGTGTTTTGCTCTGTATTAATTGCAGCCAAATATATTTTTTGTTCTCTTTTAGTAAACTCTCAACTACTGTGGGCATGGGAATTATGACCTTGAGAAATTCTGCCATCTTTCTGTGGTACAGCATCACTACTATATTTGGTCTTTAATGTTGTTGGATTTACTTTAGCAAGCTTACTGGGAAATGTTAATTATGAATCTTAGGGAGATGCAGATATTCTTGGACAAGTTATAACCACTGAAAGACTGGCTACAATTATGGGAGGATTGAAGGAAAAATAAATAACTGAACCCATCTAATCCTTGTTCCCATCATCTTTCCTACTTCTTTGTAGCAGAAACTGATGCTGTGGTTAGGCTTACAATCCCTAAGTACTGATTTATTAAAATTTAACATCTTGGCCTGTACCTGATTCAAGAGTACCAAAAAGCTACCATTAAAAATGTTAAACACTTTCTTAACTTTCAGAATAACTATCCTCGACCTAACATCCATTCAGTTCTCTTTCTTTTGCCTTATTGACATTGATATACCTTTAAGCAGAGAATAATGTTAATTAGGGGGTTTTGACCCTGTAATATTATACCTTTTCTTAGAATTATGGGGCAGGAATGTGATGTTTGGAATTTTGACGGTTAATGATAGAGACTGACATGCAAAATATAATCAGAAAAACTCTTGGCTAAATCCAGCTAGGTCCTCCCTTGTGCAAATATTTAAACAATTGGTTTGTGGTGACTTCTTTGTTTCAGTGCCTCTAAGAACAGCAGCTTCTCAGCTGACCAGTTTTAATCACCTACCTTCAAAAATTTACAATGAAATACTGACACCAAAACCAGTAGCTAAATTGTTTCATAAGTCAGCCTGATGCCGTAAATGATGAAGAAAATACAACGCAGTATGATTTTTCTGAGATGAATGTCAGCAAGCACTTGTGATTACTAATGGTAACCACAGGGCAAAATTATGAAACCCAATCATGCACTGAGAGTAACATGAATAGGTGCTCTCTGTGTCTCTGAAGGTACCAGACATTATAACACATTACAGACATCTGCCTGCATGTGAGGTGTCATTAACAGCATGACCACAATGCAGTTGATCCCACAATAAGGGTGGATTAAGGCTGTGGTTTAAGAAAGGGATGGGGGCTTTTTGGGCCACATTTCCCTTGACTATATGGTGCGGTTTCCCTCTTCCTCCTACACACCTTACCACCACCACCAAGTATAGATCGCTGACTCTCTGTTGTAAGCGGTTTATGAGGCCCTGGAACTTGACAGTTGTGGTGTCTCTCTGTAAAAGAAGGGGCTCACACAGCTGTGAGATGCAAGTATGACATGGTGACTTAAAATATTTTTCCTTAATAGTGCTGAAGGGACCTGCACCCTGGTTTACACTAGCTGAGGACTGAGAGATGGCTTTTTAGCTACCCTGATAGCTTCTTCAAATTTTCTGTTTCTAAAGGGAAAATAGTGTTGATAAGAGAGCAATACCCTTCAACAACAGATCTGACAGTTAATACTTAAAAATAAAATCATTATCCAGCTTTTGACCCATTGATCTTGAACTGTATCCTACAGTGAAAACTGAAGTTGTATCTACTTTTAGTGTTAGGCATCTAAATAATAAAGTTAAAGGTTTCCCTGGTGGAATTTTTAGTTAAGAGTACCTATTCCAGCAAAAGAACAATAAAGTCATGTTGAATTAGACAATAGGTAGAATATCCTAAAAAAATCCCAATCTTATCAGGGAGTTCATGTGGAATACCTAGGTCTGGCCATCAAAATAAGGCACATCAGTCATGATAATAGATAAATGAAATTAGGCATTTAAAAATAAATTTAAAAAGTAAATAAAGCAACAACAACAATGACAAAAAAACCACCCAGCCATATACTGGGAATTACATCAACTGTGCTAGACTGCAGGTCTGAAAGAGAAGAGATTCCGGAGTATCTGCATATTTTGTCTCCGTTTTTTTTTTTTTTCTACTGTAGATTTTACTCACCTGTTTCCTTCCTCCATGCTATTTATTTTGATTCTTATATCTCATTTGTGCCTGTAATGGTCTAATCTCTAAGGCAGGGCTTCATTCCTTCTAGTTTGTGTTAGCACCATCAAGTCACGTGCAGCAATTTCAATTTCTTTATCTCCAGGGAGAGGAGGACTATTACACTACAGTCCTTAAAATTCAAAGCACAATAACCTGAAAAGTCCAGAAATAATAGTTACAAACGCTCACCCCTGACATTTTCAGCCACAATTTAGCAATCTTCAAGCAATCTTGAATCACAGACTACTATTTTTTTTTGGTCAGAGCAAGAAGAAATGAAAGGATGATATCCCTCAGAATGAGTTTCTTTCTGATGTTTATTGCTTTAGGAAGAGGACAGTATCATGCAAGTGTAAAAAGATGAGTGTTTTTTTCTTTCTTTTAAATTTCTTTTTGACATTTAAATTGTTTCCAATAAGCTAGTCAATCATTTAAATTTATGAAATATTTTCTAGTTTGGTGTCCTGTACAACTAAAGGTGCAGAACATCCCAATTAGTCTCACATTAAGATAATTTTTTTATTTGCATAATATAAAATTTCCAGCAAGAAAATTTTGCTTCATATATATATTTTTAGTCTTCCCTTCCTCCCTTCTATTCCCACTCTCTCTCTCAATCTCTCTCTCTCTCTTTCTCTCTTCCTTTCTTTCCCATGAAGAAGCCAACTGGGGAAGTTGTGACTCAGAATCTTTTAGAAATCCAATCTTTGACTCTGTTAAGGTTCCCTATTGAGTTTTTGTTGAATTCCTTAATTGTCTGGTTGCTTATGAAATCACTGACAATGTTTCTGTGAATAATGCATAAATAACTGAATTCTTCAAAGCCATACTTTCTTGGTGATTAAGCTCTTTTCTCCCCTTGAATCTCATTACAGAGGAGTTAACTTCAAGTGAGAATATGCACTTTTTTACTTAAACATACCTTCAGAGTGAAATAAAGATTAACTTTTTTAGCTGACTTCACAAAAATTATACCTATTCACTTCATAAACCCCAGCTTCATGATCAAAATGAAGTCAAGTCAGTCATTCCCTAGGAACACTTGACTATTTTACCCATTTCCTTTCTGCTATTATTAATCATAGTTAATTTGTATTATAAAGTACTAATCCAGAATCTTGCTCTGAGCTTCTACACAGTACTGTAATTAATAATAAAAACATTCTAGAAGCACAATACAAAAAAAACCCTTAAAAAACACTTTGTGTTTGACATCTGTGGGGAATTAGGAAGAACAGTAGGCAGCCACAATGGCAGGCAATTGCTTTGAAATGTATTAAGTTCCCTGCTCTTTGGAAACCTGGCCCGAGGAGTGATAGATATGAATGCTTTGAAATTCAACATATTTTCCTCTTTGTCTCCTTGCATAGCTGAGTCCAGTCCGAAATTTTTTCTTGTTTCTCTATCCAGTGAATTACATTATTGCTCTCTGTGCCACTCCATGAAATCAGTCATTCAACAGGAGCTCTGGGAGTCTAGGTAAGAGGCTAACTTACATTCAAGGAGCAGAAGGAGATGTGAACCAGGAAACATGGGAACTAAACAAAGAAAATGACATTTCCATGATATGTGCAAAAAGCAGCAGAATCAGTGGTGGACGATATGGAAAATAACAGATATCTGGGTTACAGTTACCATATCGCAAAAAAAATAAGGATTTTGGCTGAAAACATGTAAAAACTTTGGAGACATGCACAGTTACACAGTAGAGACTGAAACACATTTTGCTGAAAATATCCCAGATAGGCCATGGTTTATTGATGTCATATTTCCAGCTTGCTTTCTTGTTTTTCAAGCTATTTTTTCCCTCAGGAACTACTCATCTGTGCTTGTATAAGTGCACTGAGTTGACTGCAAAGGTGTGTTGCACTTAAAAGGAACCTGGGCTGACCTGAATTATCTGGAAGGACTGAGAGCTAACCAGGTCCATCATGTACAGTTATGGTAACTGAGAGCACTACATGTCTATAGAGTTATGTTTGCAGCACGAAAACACAAACCCCAGGAATTTAGCATCAGATTATGGGATAAATTGCTCTCATTTAAGACTTATTGATTATCAAAACATTTGGCAATTGTGGCTGGCAAATGGAAGCAACATGAAGAATGAAAACAAACTGCTTGAAATGCACAGCAAAGATAAATTTTTTTTTTAACACGTAAATTTGCCTAACCTTAGTAATGGAAAGCACTTTAATGATGCAGCTAGGAATCTCTGTACAAGACATGATTCACTGTCATTCCTGCTCTAATAAATTAGGAGGGTCTCCAGTGAAGTTTAGATCTTGTAATAAAATCTATGTCTAAACACCACTAAAGTGATCAAGTGTCTCCTGTGTCTGCTCATAGCTTGGCAAATAGGAGCCAAAATGCTGGCATTACATTACACAACCAGAGCAAAGAGGGAGAAGTGGCCAATCTCAGAACCAGAGTGTTGGCCCCAGTTTTCCCTGAGCTCTTGGGACTGACAGCAGCTTCCCTCTTGATCTATTTGTATCTCTTCTTCTCCTGAAACAGCAGCTTCTCTCATGAGGTTACTGGTGTGGAGTGGGAAGGCTGTGGATCCATGAATGTCCTGTGCTGTCAACGGTATCACGGTTTCAATGTTCCCATTCCTCTAAGTGTACGGAAATGCCAAAATTAGAATTTAGTTGCTCTCAGCTCTTCTGCATGAGGAATGTGGGAGGATCTTAATTTTGGGGCTCCATTACTCATAGAAAAGATTTCTGTACAAAGAGACGACCAATTCTCATGTATTTATGCTAAGTTGTACTGAAGACATTTTCTACAATTTGTAATGGAGTGTGGAGGTAAAAAAAAAGACACACAGGCAAGCCAAGCAAGCCAAAATAGATTTATTTGTCCCTACAAAGTAAATTACAGCTACCCTTTCAAGAAGTTATACTAGCATATAGTGGAGAAAGTGTATGTGTTGCAGAAAATAGGGATAACCTTTAAGGTAAAAAGGATGGAACTACTGCAAGAAAATCAAACTGCAGTGGTCAGTATTCCTACCATTCAGCAACGGGCATTGCTTAGATCCCAAGAGACTCTTTCTCAAACATAAGCAGAATCTGAGACATAATATAATACAGTTTAATTTGCAATACCATTGGAGCTTTTGTGAACAGTGTTTCACTTTTTGTGTTGTACTGTTGGGAAATCAATGTTACTAAAAGCACCTCCCTGATTATTAGGGAGACAATACAGATTTAGACAGACTGGAGAGACAACAGTGGCAGAAAATTGTGAATAAAAATTAAAATACTGGAAAATAAATTTCTTTCAGAAATGCGATGAAAGAACAGCTAGAAGATAAGATGGCTCAGTGCTTCATCCTGGAAAGGACACTGAAAATATATAGAAAATGTAGGAAGGGAAGAGAGTAGATTAAGTTTCCTTAATCTGCTATTCTGCCCCTAAAGCATTATTTCAAGTTATCCTCCAGCTCAGATACTCTTTGTTTCTATATGCATTCATGTAATTTCCTTAATTGCAAATACAGTTCTCACTACAAGCATTTCTTCTTTTTAAAGCTTTGTATGCTTTTTTTCTGCTTTCTAATGTGGGAAAAAATGAGACTCCACATAAGAGTGTTTCGTTGTGCCACTTAGTCTAGCTCCTATTGTAACAAGTCTCTAGAGTCTATAGTCATGTTCTTGCATGAATATCTGGACTGAGATTACACAAATTGTATCTCAGATTGAAGCTTTATTACAGAAGAGATGGCTGTTCTCCAAAAAAGTAGACATTGGAAAGTTCTGATTTTATAAATAATCCTTTAATTTACCCCAGTGTGCTAAGTGCCATGGAATGGTAGTTTCCATGAAGATTTTACTGGTAATACCACAAACCTTGAATGTATTTTTGCCCATAATTAGGATTTTACTACCACCAAAATTGATCACAGGTAAACTGTTTCAGTTTGGAGGGTTATTTGATTGTAATCAGGTTTCTTGCTGGGAAGTGATTTTATAGGCAATAAATTCAGGTTATAAAGCGGTTTATCCCCTTTTTTAAATTCTTTCTTTCAATAGTAAATACAATATTTTAAAGGTCAACCTCGTAAGTGTGATAAAACAGATCTCAGACTAGCAAATGTAAAACATTCTTTGGAATATACATCAATGTTTAAACTGGTTTAGTGGATGTTATGTTGGCTGCTTCAACAGTTTCCACCACTGATGCTGTTGTTGTAGTCAGCTATTACAGGCTGGGCGTAAGGGGAAAGAAATGTCTGAGGACACTTCACTTGTGATCAGGCTTTCACATCACATGGCAGTGTAGGGTTTCCTCTTTGCTCTTCAGGCAAAAAGGTGATTTTTGACTAATATTGCTTCCATCCCTTCTCACTAGAGAAAACAGTGAATTGCATCCAGCTGTCCCTTATACCCATTATTAGTTTGAGGCAGAGGTGCATGAGAAAAGCTCAATGCAGATGATGTTCCCATATAACCTGTAGATTTTTTTTTTAAATGTTTTGTCTCTTCGAACCCAAACTTAAGTACTCACAAAAAAGGAACAACAAACAAACTAAAATAAAATTGTCTCTGAATATCCAGAAGACAGTCTAGTATAGACTTAATTTGTGCACTACACTCTGTTCTACTTACAGCTTAACTGAGAACACATCAAAAAGCAGTTTCAAAATTATTAACTTACTATATTCATCTTAGTAAGAAATAAAGATGTTTTTCTCTTTGGTGTCAGGGGTATAGATGGAGGCAGACATGATTCATATTAAAATGAGAAAGTCCTTGTATAAGATCCTAAACAGTCCTGTTAACATTCAGCTCTTCCCTGATAAGGTGTCAAGTGTCATGGAAGCCCATCAAGTCTCTTAAATTGAAGAACCTTGATGTTCTAAAAGATATAATTTTCTTCAATATAGAGACAGTGCTTCAAATACCTCAATTCTTTTTGCCATCAAGGACAAAATCCGTTTGCTTTGATATGCTTGCTGTTTCGTTTTTCCTGATGCTTGCTGTTTAGTTTTTCCTGTATCACTTAAAAAGTTATGGGTTTAAACATTTTGAAGTCTTAATGTAGGATATAGTATACTACAGAGGCTCAAAATGATTTGTCACAGTCAAGTGTGAATTTCTCTTCATTCAGACTTCAAATTTGCTGGGGGAGCACATTTGGCTATTTTTTTTTTTTTAGTAGAGAACATTGTCCTTTAAATTAAATGAAAATAGAGAATCATAGATGAACATTTTTAAACAACTGTCTAATCACCAAAATCAAATAAATTTTGTAGGATTTTTCTCTCGGAATATGTCTCCACACATATGCTATCAAAACTTTGACAAATTTAGGAATAGGTTGAAGTAAACTTGTGCCATGAATTTGATGGAGATGGCTGAGGAAACTCTATGGGTTTGAGCTGGATCCCATGTACAGGATCTTTGTGAAAAAATTATGTCTCTGTCGTGTCAGCTTAAATCTTGGTCATGAAATGTAAGTGCTTCATGTAAACTTAGGTTGTGACGTGTCATGCCCTGTTCATCTGTACTGGCTGCCCATTGTAATAAACCACAACAACACAAAATATATGTGCCATAAATAAATTATGTACCATAAAATTATATTAGTACCACAGCTCCAGAATGCAGTGAAGATAATAAATCAAAACTTTTTATCATTGTTGTTTAAAAGTTAAACGACTGCATTCTGTCACGTTGTTTCTGCACGGAATGGGCTCAGGCAATATCACATAAACATAAGAAGTGCAATTGTCTGTGAAGACCTATCCTGATAAATGAAGAGATATATCTAGAATATATACAGAATTTCTTCTTATGTGGTCCTCAGTTGTTTTGGGGTTTATTTTCAGTTTGAGTATGGTTAGTTTCTTTACTGCTTCAAGTACTTTATAGAGTTTTGCAACAGTTTAAATTCTTCAAGTAAAATGCTGGGTAAATAGCCAATTACAATAAATAGTAAATTAAAATGAATTGTAATTCATTGTGTGATTTTTTTAGTTGTTCCTTTTTTGTTTTTTTTTTGAGTGGGAGCAGATAGCAATGTCAGGTACTAGTGATCTGTTTTACCATATTTCCCCAACTGCATGTCCACTATCATGAGTAATGAAGTATGCCCAGTGGTTCACTACCTTTGTGATCTCACTAAGATTTCCATAGTCCTTGACATCCTAATGCAAATGGTTAATTCTTTAAACTCATTCAATTCAACCCTGTGTTATTTTTTGAAACAATCAGTTTGTCATCTGTTTAGACAATGTGGAAATGCATTTTAATTGCCTCACATAAACTTATGACAGAGTACTTTGTCTTCTTTTTTTAGCTTTAACAACAGTGTTCAAGCTTACATTGCAAAGATTTTTCATTAAAATCTCTTTTAGACTAGAGTATATTGGGCTTGCTGGCTCCCCTCCAGTAAGTGGAAAGAGAAAGAAACAGGCACTTGTCAGTGCTTGATGGGCCTCATCTATTGATTATTTTTGTTTAATCTAGAGTAGTGTTTCTTTAAGAGTACTATATAATTGTCTGGTCTTCTTTATAACTTTCTGATAAAACTGGAAGTGTAGAAACCTTGATAATCCTGTTGTAACTCAGTTAGTGGGAGAGCTGAGGAGCTTTTTTTAGACTAGAGAGACCTTTTTTCCCCTCTCGTTTTCTGACTTTTTTTTGTTCTCACTCTCATGCCTTCAAATACAGCAGTGGAAATTGAATGCAGGAAATTATTCACAGTCTCAGAAGATGTAGGACAAGGATCAGTGACCTGAGGCTAAGGAAGGAAATGTTTAGGCTAGACATTAAGGAAAGATTTTGAACTGTATGGGCCAAACAGCTAAACTCCTGAGGGAGGCTGCGAAAGAGCCATCAGTGCAGCTATCAGAGGTCAGGTAGGACCCTAGTGGGTAGCAGGGGGATCAGTGTAATGAAAACAAAGTTTTCTCATAACTTAGTCCCCTGTTTTCACAACTCAGTTGTGCTGGTTTTTGACTCATATACAGACTGACAGGCACAGATGCCTACTTTTTTTTCAGGACTACTGCCATACAAGCATCTTGCCTTCTCACACAAAGCTGACTCCAGCTACAATATATGGAAAAGAATTACTTCAGCATGAAACTTCTACTCATGTTGAGTCTTACATTTCACTGTAAAAACACTTTTTGGCAATCACAATTCATATGTCAGGTTAATGCATATTTTTATTTCTGTGAAACATGATTTGAAGGTGGCAAACTTCTGGAGTGTTAATGAAGCTACGAATGCTGACTTGCTTTCTCACTCAAACCTATCTTTGAGTGCTTAAAATATCAGCTGGGAGCTCTAGGCTTTGCTAGTTTTTGAAGACTGCATAAATAATCAGAAAAAAAGTTTGCTCATGAGGACAAATCACAGCAAGAACCTAACTTGGGCACCATGAATATCTCATCTAAAAGCTGTTAAGATTGATTTTGGCATGTGATGTCAATGAGGAGTGTAAGTTAACCTTGTGATAGCTGTTTCAATATCTTTTGTGGTTTTAATACTTTAAAGATTCATATTTTGTTCTGTGAAGGTAAAGTTATAACAAAAAAAGAACCATAAAATCATATAATGATTTAGGTTGGAAGAGACCTTAAAGAGCATCTAGTTCCAACCTCCCTGCCATGGGCAGGGACACCTTTCACTAGACCAGGCTGCTCAGAGACCTATCCAACCTGGCTTATCTCAATTTTGAGAACAGTACTGAAGAAGAATAGAGCTTTAGACTCTTTAGATTTTTTTTCCTAGTATAGATCTCTCAATGTTTTCTAAAAATCATCAGATGCTGCATTATTTGAATCCTTTCTGGTGTTTTTTTTTTCTTCAAAAAGAATTCATTAACTGCCTTTTTTTTTTTTTTTTCAATATACTTTGTTCAAAAGCTTATGAAATTTGCTCCAGAATAAGTGCTGGAAACTGGAGTTATATGGTACACAGAGTATAGATTTAACTTGTTTTCCTCATGCTTCCTTGACTTTCAAGCGCACCTGCTACAATTTCCATTTGTGGAATGGAATACATCAATAATTCAGAATCTTTGCACCAGATTTGGTGGCTCATCTGCCATATGGAGAAATGTTAAATGAAGAGGTTAAGGAAGAAACATTTGTATAATTTTCATGTATTTCATAACTAAACCAACTAACATACTGTGAGGTTGATGTATTAATCATCTAGTACTGCGTCTACTTTAGAAACACTCTGAACCAAGTAAATTTCAGAGGGGGGAACAGATTTTGCATGTGCTGAATTTTAATTGGTATGGTGTCATTTCATGATATTGTAGTCTACCTATTTATAGAAGCATCTGATTACACACCACAGGAATATTTCATGTCAAACTGCTTTCACTGCGATGCCCACTGATTTTCTTTGTGATAGAGAAGAAGCAAACAAATATACTAGAACGTTGTTGCATACAGTGTTTAAACAAAAGGTAATAATGAACCCTGGGGCCAACAATTTGGACTTGGCAGTAATTAGAAGACAGAGTTTCAGTACCAAGACTTGGGCTGGCTTATTAAATTTGACTCTTTCTCTAGACATCCTATCTCCCACTGTGTCTTTGAATGTCAAAAAAACCCAACCCAAACCAAAACCAACAACAACAAAACAACTAAAAAGCCAAACCAAACAAACTTTTTGAGGAACAAAGTAAGGACATAAAATATGTCCAGGAGTTTGATGCCTCAGAGCTTTTTGGTTTTTTAATTTGTTTTAGATTTTAGAAGTAGATGTGTAGTGAATGTAGATATTAATGTAGCTATATTATATCTCTTACCCTGTAGCATAATGTTTACATATACTCAATCCTACTACCCCATTTCATGTCAATCCCTCAGAGTTTTGACTGGTCAGGTCTTGAAAACCTTCTAAGATTGGGACTGCACCACCTCTCTGAGCAATCTGCTCCATTGATTAGTAGTCCTCACAGTGAAGCTATTCTGAATAGCTCTTAAGTGTATAAATGTAAAAACTTACTTAGGATAGGACAAAATGCAGTTAAATGAGATTTGATTTTATAAGAGCATATTATTTAACTTTTAAAAACTCATAAAAGGCATGTTTTCCTTATCATTCATTTATTCAGTCTGAGATTCTGTCTTGAAAGATTTAAGTAATTAAAGGATCCATGCCCAATACTTGTGAAAACTTTTTTCTCCATAAAAGCTTAACTTACATTATTACACAGGGGAAACAATATCACAATCCTTTTTTTTTCTTTTTTTTTTTTTCTGGTAGCAACAGCTGGAAGATATGTTTATTATATGTATATTCTCACCAGTATGTGATCAACATTAGGAAAAAAGTCAGTTTAAACACATTGCTTTGGAATAGATTCAAAAGCTTTACACTGCATCCTTGACTTCCAAATAACAAACCTTCACAGTTACTCAGGTAAAAGTTTAAAATAGCTGGTCAACAGATCTTGAACCAAGAATGTGATTCAAGATTTTACAACATGAAATTGCTACAATTTCATCAGCATTCATATTTTCTTATTTTTCCTGAGTTAAAACCAGCTTTGAAATGCACAGCAAAAAGTGCAAATAGACGCCAAAGCATCCTACATATTTAAAAACCTCAGTAAAATGGTGTCAAGAGTAGCAATCATAGTGGATTTTACAAATTATCTTATTATTCAAAAGAAAGAGTAAGGTTTTACTGGGATATAAGACCTTTCTTTAATTATTATTTTGTTTTTTATTTTAAGTAAACTAGCTGTAAAATACCTGACCACCTATTTGCAGATGTTATGGTTTCCACTCATCTTTGATTAAAAAGCTAGTAGCTCACAGTTAATCAGAATTAATACCTTTATAAAGACAGTCTGGGGAAATAGGTTGAGAAGAACTCTGATAAGAATATAATTCAGTGTTTTCATACTGGGAAGATCTTTGATGCTATTAACTTTCTTGATCAGTTGTTGGGTAGAAGAATCTTTAGGCTGTATGTTGGAGAGCTGTTGAAGAGTGGACTGCACTAAGTTTGCAGTGCAACAGTTTCTTTGTGTGATCATTCATACTCCAGACTGAGTATGGGTATTCATACTGCAGTGCAGCACTGAAAGGCTACAAGTATGAACACTTGGAGTTACAGTTATGAGTGTGAAGGACACTGTAGGTTTGAACTTTTCTATACTAACACTCTGCACAAAATAGAAGAAAACGTCCTGGTGAGAGTTATGGGTTGAAGAGCAGCTTCCCCAAGAAAGACAGCAAGAACCATTGCTTGAAAAGAATCAAAAACTGAACAAAACTGAAGACTGAAAAAAACATCGGGAAACCTACCTTATGAGTTGGTCCTTCACTCTTGATAGTTGCTCTTTTTTACCTCTGTGTTTGTGGCTGATGTTAGTACACTAGTGTAGTAGTCCTATTTGTGATAATGTTGTTCTGGTTTGATATAAGTGAAGTTACAGAGCAGCTACAATTAGAATTAGCCTTTCAGTGCACAGCAGCACCACCAGTTTTGGGCAGTGAGAGGGTGCTCTCCTTTTATATATATTTCAGATAACTAGCAGGGTAAAAATTTAAGTGAGAAATAGAAGTCAAGTCTTCAGTGATTCCTGCACTTACATCTTAGTCAAAAGTCACCAAAATCATCAACTTTAAAGAAATCTGTCCTCAAGGGCCATGCCTTCTGGCCTCTCTTCTCAGGAACTAGGTTTTTGTCTTTTTAGAAATTAGAACCACTGAGTATTTTTTTTCACATTCAAAGTCATGGGCAATGCAAAGGTATCACTTTTTTCAAATAATGGCTGCAGCAAAAAATCCAAATTGGCTGCATCTCTATTTATTTTAAAATCCAGAATTCTCTTCCAAACCCTGGGATTCAAAATCTCTGCTAGTGCAAATTGGAGATACCTGCATCAAAGCCAACCACCACTGATTTATGCCAGGTAAAGGTTTTGGTCCCTTCATGGTTTTAGTATTAAAGGCAAATCAATAGTGTCAAATCAATTTATGACTCAATTTTGCTTTTTCCGATCTGTGATATTCTCCATAGGTTGTGTGTTGCTTTGTCAGTGTCTTGATATTTTTTTTTTCCTTTTTCCTGTAATTTCTGTGTCCTCTTCAGCTTTTATTCTCTGCATTATGTGTTGTTTGAGAAAGTTTTTTCTTCCTCCACAGCTCTCTGTCTCACACTTTGTATTCTTTATCCTTTCACATCTATATTTTTTAGTTTATTAGTGCAACCCTTCAGCATGATGTTCTATCTCAGCCATTTTTAAACCTCTTGAGCTCACTGGAGACGACTGTGATCTGATCCAAGCAAATCACAAAACATATGGAAAGGCATTTATGATTTCTTTTTTACTTTATAATACCATGCCTTCTGTCAGCATCCTCTGCCATTCAGCCTGATGGTGTTCTGGTTTCATTTGAACATCTGACTTCTTTCACAGCTAAATGTAGCATCAAATACTCTCCATCACTTAATACCTATAACAATGCAGTACACCTCCATTAAAAATACATTAGTGGAAAAGGAAAAAAAAATTGAATTATTTGCTTACAATGTAATGCGTTTCCCTTGGGCCATATAGAATATTTTTTATGTGAATTTATCCTTGTTTTTCTTTCCTTATCCCTGACGGGAATATCGTGTCATTTCAAGTATTTCTTGAAAACAATTAAGCAATACCTACACAGGTAATGCAGGTCTTTAAAGCAAGAGAAGCCACTGAAAGCCATCTAATATTACAATAGTTGATCATGGTTATGCTAATGTACAGTGAACTGTTAATTTATATATCTATTTCTATGATTCTATGATTCTATTCTCCCTTTCCGTTTTTTCACTCTCCAGCTGTTTTGCATTTTCTTCAGTTTGATCTGGTTTCTGCAATCTGATATATCTTAGGAGTTCCATGAATATAGTTATATTTGTGAAAATCTCAATCTGGCGTTATTTTACTTTTTATTTTATCGGTGGTGTTATACATCATACCTTAGATTAAAAATGGAACAATCAAACCCAGACATTGTAAGACTGTGTCGATGAGAGAAGCATTTATCCAAAAAGTGCTTAAACTGGCAGATCTCTCGTTTATTTTGAAACCA
The DNA here is from genome assembly GCF_001715985.3 of Manacus vitellinus. Lineage (NCBI taxonomy): Eukaryota > Metazoa > Chordata > Aves > Passeriformes > Pipridae > Manacus > Manacus vitellinus. The sequence goes on from NW_021940750.1 coordinate 23,660,488, forward strand.
GATAAAGAACTAGATTTGTTGATGTCACCTAAATTTACATTATGTCATGTTAATTTCAGTACCTGAACTATGAGTATTAGACTCCCTTTTCAGTTCAGAAGACATAAATAAAGACTTTCAGAGTGCGTGGCTCAGCGATTAGAACTGTTCTTTATGATGAGAGGAACTGCATCTAGATATAACAGGTTTTCTCAATTTATTATAAAGGAATAACTTTTTTATTTCATTTTTAATTAAATAATTTTGCCCTGAATAGCTGTGTAAAAATCTATGTTGTATGTTTCTGGAGGAGTAAAGGCTTAGAATTTGATTGCCTCCTCTAATACTTATAATCAAATACTTAGTAGTTAGTAATTTAGAATTTCCTTCTTGTAAAATAGTAGTACTTGTTTATGTTTTTCTCATTAGACTTTTTTCCTGACATCAATATGTGTGTTTAAATATTTACATGGAAAATAACTGTAATATAGAAACAAAGCTGAATCATATGTATGCAACATTTTCAGAAAATTTAACTAGAAAATGCTGTGAAATAGTTTTCAACCTCTACTCTGCATCATTCTGCTTGTTCTTCTACTAGGTATTTTTTTCCCCTGACAGTTAAATCACCTACCTCACTTTCTTAATGTTCAACAAAATATTTACCTAACAAAGGCATAATTCACTAGTTCAAGCAGAAATAAAAATCAGGTATTACTTCAGATAGCTGTTTATGCACTCACTTTCATTCTCTCTGAGACATATAAATATAACCAGGATTCCTCCCCCTCTACTTGTAATCAAGTAATTTAAATTTCCTTTCTGAAGACCTTGTACTGTTGATTTAAATGTATAAATACAGATGAGTTTGTATATATATTTATGAGACACTATATAACAAAAAAGAAGAAGGAGTAGAGAAAATATTGTCTCTGAACTGTGTCGCCCTTCGAGGCTGAAATCAGATGCTTAACAATTTTGGAACACAGCATTTCAAAGTGCAATGTACATTAGCACTTGAATCAACTCAAAAGAGCTCATCTGACTGCCCCACATTGACTGACAACTTAAGGGTTAGGATAGTCTTTCAAGAGACAACAGTGGTTTTGAGCTCTCCTTAGCACAAAAAAACCCATACTGATCAAAGTCTGTGATTTTCTGAAGTGTATTGTTTAAACAAAACTCTACTCTGCTAAGCAAGATATTCACAGACAGATCTGGCTCAAGTTCAAGAAACCAAGAACACTGAAGCTTGTTTTCCCTACCTGTAGAGAACTGTATCTCTCTCTAGATGAGATGTTGTCCTACCAAGTTAGAGAAGCTGGCTGTGGTCCAAATCAAACACCCCCTGAAGACCTTCGTTTTGGCATCTGCACTACACTATACAAAATCCAAGAACGAGACAGAAAAAAAATTAAGGAAGTCGTGATGCTTTAGAGATCTAACAAAGCTTGATAAAACCCATGACCTGACTGTTTTTCTGTATGGAATATTACAGAGAAAGTCCAACTGTGGAGAAATCTGAAGCATTGCTCTCAAAGGTGAATGAAGCTGGCTGGTTTCCCAGGTATATGTTGGAAATAACTGCACAGTGAAAGCCTGTTTAAGATTTTTCTTACTGGCATTTATATGATTATATATTTAGAACTCTATTAACACAGACACTAATTCACTGGGAATAAACTAATCCCATTTCACACTTTGAATTTATGGTTGGTGCCAGAGATTGTAAGCTTAGTTATAGGATTTTATGGAGCAGTCTGTCATTCATACATTTATTTCTGGTGGTGCTGATGGGGATTGGTAAAAAGCTTGTGAGGAGGTTAATCCCATATATTTAGCAATAAAACAGATTGTACTAATTTCTTACAAGTTCTACTTGCTTTCTCTATACGCCTTCATCGTCCAGACCCCAACAGGTCAGTAAGGACTGTTCTTTGAAGAAAGGATCCTATGAAAGAAAAGATAGAGGAAATAACATTATGAGGAAGACACAGGAATGATAATGAAAAAATAGTATGTGAGATGGTTTCTTGCTTTAGGCTTTGTTTTTTCTTCTAGGAGTAGAACTCTTGGTTTGCTGCAGGAATAGTCCTTTGTCTCTGCATAACAATACAGAAGACGTGCAGCACATTTAACAAACCTTTCCAAGTTTCTGGGAATAACTGGTCAGGGAGATATAGAAGATATTGTAGTGGAACCATGTTAAGCAGTATTCATATGTGTGCTTAAGAGCTGTGGTTGTTCAGACAGGAGCTTCGTGGAAGTGATCCAGCTGGTTTTGGTACTACTTACAATTAAGGGGTGATTTAAATCAGGAAACATGCAACAAAGTAAATCTGGGTTAAGTATATCTTTACCTGGAACACTTACAGCTGTCTGTGGTATCTTAAACAGAAAATAGAACATAAGCCAAAATTACTGACCTAAAGATGACACGTAAGATAATGAACAGAAATGGACATAGTTCTGTTAGATTATAAATTAGCAGTGTGAGGAGAGAGAGAAATACCCATCTTTTAGTGATACTATAAAGAAAGAAGGTCATGACTTGAGTGCAGTGCTCTAGCATTCCAACTTCATGGTCAGTCTTAGAAGGATCTACTGTTTAACCTTAGACATTGTTTTTCATAAAAGCTGAAAAGATGTCCAGTTTCTCAGGTCAAGTGTCTTCAAATTCATGGCCTTCTAATATTGTTCGACGGGACCTGTGAAGACTCTGCTATCATCCCAACTGATTCACAAACTGCACTCTCTAGTGTGGCAAACAATCAAGTAATGGTAATTAATCAATGGTAATTAATCAAGTAATCTAAAGTAGTACTAAGATTATGTACTAAACCAGTACAGATCTGAAGCACATCTGTAAATTAAAGACTGATGCAAATTTCCAATTCATGAAGTAATATATATGGCTTATGCATAAGTCTGCAGAAATGTTTTGTTCTTAGAATATCTCTTTGCATTAATGAACTGCTGGTGTTTTTGGTTTTTATTGGTTTTGTATTTTTTCCCTGCAGGACAAACTTTCCAGATAATTGAAAATTCTATAGTGACAGAATTAGAAATCATTTCTTTCAGGAAACAAATCCTGACTGTTGCACATATAATGATTTAAACTTAAATAAGTATTGTTATTATTCTCAGAACTGACAAAAAATATAGAGACAAAACTATGCAGTGTATTAAGTCATTAATATAGAAGTTGACTTCATATAAACCCATCAGGATATTAAGGAGCTGCATATGGATGGTGAAGAAACAGGGAAAAATAAAATCTCTGTTAGTTAACACTGAGCTCACTGGAGAGAATAATGATTTGGGTTGTATTTCACAGTGTGAGGTAGGAGTTGTTCTAGTCAGCACAAGAGTAGATTTTCTGGGAGTGAAAATTGAGATAGAATTTATCAAAGGAAAATATTAATTAAAATCAGGTGGATGGGTGCAGGAATGAGGGTTAGAGTTGCTTCCCTTCCTTTGATTATGAAACCTATGAAGCTGTGGCTCTGTCTCCGAAGGCATGCTCAGTTACTTGAACTTAGGAAAGCATCGAAGCAACTCCTTCAGAAAATGGTATAGAAAAAAAGTACTGCACTGGAAGGGCTAAACAAATGAGTGGGGTTTTTTACCTCTCATGGCCTTGAAAGTAAACTGTAAAGTAAAAATAAACCTATAAAATGACTAGCACAATGTGGGAATGAAGTGTGATCTTCCAGTGAACCAACCAGTTTTGTCCCTTGTCCATGATATTTTGCCAGAACCCCCTGCCTGCTCCATAGCTAAATGCATTTAACTATAATATCACAGTCTTCATTTTACCTGCACTGGACAGTAAGGTCCATTAATGAAGGTATGTTTTTAGGATATGCAACCCAAAACTGAAATCTAACTCTAACATTATCATTAGCATAATGAGTCATATTGTCCATAGGGTATACCTGAGCCCACAGTCTTCTTCCTATCTTTCGTTTTTGCATAGACAAATAATAAACACTTTTTTTTTTTTCATGGAAAATTGTCTTTGATCTCCACTTAAACTATTTCCAGCCACTTGCTATGCCTGCTGAAGTAAACATATTCCATATACCCCCTCTATTATACAAATCCTCACCTTACACTGTAGAGGTCAAACATTCTAGCAGTAAATCAAACACCTAGTTTCCAAGTTTCCTAACACGGCTTGCAATCAGATAATACATTAACTTGTAATTCTTGTTTTATCACATATCAATATTTTCTACCTCAGATGCCATTCATCTCCAGTAACCACAAAATCTAAGATCTATTAATGAATTTATCTTTATGATGTTTGAAATCCTGACCCAAAAAGAATCCTTCAAGAATGACTGTGATAGTTTAAACAATATAAAAATATTTTAAACTAGATGACTTTATGCAGAGGTATTTTAATTGCAATATACCTTTCATTTTTAAACTATCTAGTCATATAATATTTTTTCACAGGTGCCTTGAATCATTTAGTGCAAAATATAAACCCATTCTATAGTTTAATAAGGTTTGTGTAGTAAAAGAGAATGTTGTCTATCAGTTTACTCACTCATTCAGTTAAAAAGTAAAAAAACTGAGGAAAATGAAGCGTAAATTTTATTTTAGGAAAATGAAATTAGAAGCATCCAATTAACACATCTAATTTGAGCAATTGAAAAGAATCCTGGAAAACTGTATTCTATTTCTCTGGTTGGCATGGATAGCTGAAATGGAAATACTCCTTGGTGTTTAATCCCAGAATCGGGTTCCTCATTTCTGCAGTAGAGAACTTGGAGGTCTGATTTGCTGCAGTGGCAAGCTGCTGGTGCCACAACTGAAAAACACTGTGCTCTGAACACTTTGGATGAGGTAAACTGTTAAGTGCACAGGCAAGGAACATCTAAGCATCTCTGTCTAAACACTTTTTGGCAACAATCTCTCTGTGCATTGAATTCCTTTTTTTTAGAAAGAAGAAAACCAAACATTTTTTCTCAATTGTTTCACAGGAACAATAAATACATAAGATGAAAGACATATTGAAGAACTATAGGGAAGGAATATGAAGGAAATTGTAGCCTCATAGAGAACTTGATAAGGAAATCAATAGGGCTCTTATGCGTATAGGGCTGAGTAGTGTGCAGTAAATGAGTCATAAAGCAAATATCAAAAAACTGATGATTAAAAGAAAAACCAAAATGTCTTATCTTCAGGTACAGGTTGTGAATACCATGCAGATGACAAGTCTTACACACTTTGAATCAGAAATTGTGTTGTACTGTGTACTCCTAAGAGAAACAGACTAAGATTCTCTAATCAATCTTAATTATTGCTTCCCACTTCTGGGGTGCCTGAAATATGATATTTTTGGCACAGACTTTCTGATGTTGTAGTTCAAAAGTAATCTATGGTGGTCAATTGACTGTGTGTAATTCCTCTTACAAATACAAGAATCAAAGCCTACATCAAAGTCTTAATTCAGAAAGAAAAGGAATAAAAAAAAGCACTTTTATTCAGAAAATAGTGCCCACTGATTTGCAATCAAAGTTATTAAGTCTAAGCATGTCAGTACTTATGTTAAATGGCATATGGAAGTGACACTTGGAAAGTGCAGTATATAGTCACTAGGTATCTATGACTTTTGTCTAAAGATTACACTATTTTTTCAGTGCTCAGAATACTTTTGAATGTTTCTATTCATATTTCTGTGATACATTTAAAAGAATATATAGTAAGTAGTGTGGGACTTCTTTTTCCAAGTCCTAAAGTCTGACTATCTAAAATGCCAGTGCCAGAGTGGTTGACTTTCATTTTTGGTGTTCTTGCTCTCAGTTGTTTTAGAAGCAATAGACATATATTTTCATAAAATTTATTAATTTGAGCTGTAATAGATATCAGATTTGTCACCTCTCAAGAACAGGGACCCCTGGGTAACTCTCAAATTATAATATTATAGAATAAATATCATGTACAACTAAGACTTGATTGCAGTTTGTTTGGAACATTTTACTTTCTAACATCAGCACACGAGGGACACAATATTCAGACACTGGTGTGATAAATCACACAACAGAAAGAAAATTAAAGGTTTTATCCCTTATGAAGTCTTGTGTAAGAGTAGGAATAATTATGAACTTTAGAAAAAAAATATTTATTTTGGGATGGGGAAAACAAGTAACATATGATTAAGGTAGTGCAAACAGTCCATTTTATTTAAAACTTTGATGAATGATCTTTATTAAGAACAGGTTTTTATTGAGAGCAGAAAAGCTTTTAAACAGTTGAAAGGTTATTGGGAAAATACAACAGTATCCATTAGTCTGTAATGTAGAAGCTATAAAGAGTATCTGAATTACTATTGCTTTTTATGAAGAAAACAGTAAACATAAATTGTTTGCAGATTGAAATTTCCAGGCATTAAATAGTGTGCATTTGGATTAGTGGCACCTCAAGTCTATTGAGATATGTAAGGTTAGTTCTTGCCATGTGTCTGGCTTACGCATGGTCTTCACCTGCAGCTGTGGAGACCTTCAAATTTGTCGTTATGTTTTTCCTTTGTTAGATCAAGTAAGAGAAAAACAAAAGCTTTAAACTTGTAATATATTAGATGTTCCACCAGGTCTTGATAATATGGATTTATGAAACAATTGAAAACCAATAATCCCATTTATAAAAGGTCAGCTATGTCCAAATCAGTACATTACAATATTTCTAAGGAGCAACATGAACAGAACTAAGAATCTTTGATTCTCATTCTGAAGGTGATATGTGTTTACCCTTTTAGTATGCTGGGTAAATCCCTCTAAAGGTTGACATAAGCATGTATCTTTTTTTTTGTCTTAAGGTAAGTAGATTCTCTTAAATTTGAAGTGAAAAGTGGAAAAAGAGTCTCATGTCTCAGAAAAAGAATCTTTTTTTCCCCATGCATTTTCTACTTCTCTATCTTTTATCTTTCCTAAATAGAAGGCTGCCTTGTAGGAGGGCTTAGCCACAGCTCAGAATTAATCAACCTATGCAGGCAGCAGGAATACTTTGCAATGCATAGTGGGATATGATTTATATTTGTATTGAGGTAATTTTCATTATTCCTGTTCATGATACAACTGGGTTCGTGATACAACTGGGATGTACTTTAATTCTGGGAAATTCTGAAGTGCTTCAGGTGCAGGGACTACTTGAACAATATTGTTGGACTTTCTGAGAAGGCATAGTCAGGCTCTGTGGGTCTTTCTCTCTTTCTTTCTTTCTTTCTTTTCCTTTTCTTTCTTTCTTTCTTTCTTTCTTTCTTTCTTTCATTTTCTTCCCTCTCTTTTTCTCTCTTTTTCTCTCTTTCTTTTTGTCTTTTTGTCTTTCTTCATTCTATATGAACTGTTGAGATCTCTCTTGTTCTTCCCAAGTCTGTCTTTCCTTGTGAAATGTCTGAATTAATTCAGAAGAGATCGGGTGCTATTTAATATCATCAGCAACCAGTGAACTAGGGCATAGGAGAAAAGCAAGGTAAACCATTGTAGAGAAATTAATTGAAGGCCTTAAAGGATAATGCTTTTGCAGACTCCTGCTTCAGGACATGCAGGTATATGTCTCTGTCTTCATACAGGAACATATTTTACTTTCAAAGCACAAGAGTTTTCCTTAGCTATGTTGAAATCAAGGGTATTAAATCGTCAGAAGTTTATCCCTTACTAAAAAAGTCTCAGTTAATAAGAGTGGTTCACAAGTGAACTATTTAGGACTCCGAACTTCACTATATCAATCTCTATCTCCATTTTCATTTCTCCATGCCTCTAGTTATCTCTGCTGTACCACTGTTGGTGATGTTCTCTGGGTTTCACATCAGCAAACATTTAAGGTTCAAGAAGAGATAATGGCAAGTGCCAAGAAACCTTAATAGTACACTATGTTATTATTTTATATTGGAATTTAAGGTTACCAGTCTTCTTCACTTTGAAATACATATAATTTTTAAGTCTGAAATTTAGTTTTCAAGCTATGCCACTGTTACGCAGGTTGTATAGACCAATATAGAAGGTGTGTCTGGCCTATTCATAAACTGAAGGAAAGAGAAAAAATGTATTATAACTTCTCTGGTATAATGCAATATAAGCCTTTGGTTTGCTTGCAGCACATCACAAAACTTTTTGAAAAGCTCTCTTGATTCCCATACATTTTATAGTCTTTTTCTTGCCACACTTTCAGAATTTTTGATTTTGCCTCACTTACACACCTCCTTTATTCTACCAATCCCTTTGGTTTTACATTGCATTTCCCATTTCTAGAGTTGTATGCAGTGGTTATTTTTTTCTTAACATTTTCTTTGAACTATCTCTGTGATCAATATCGATGAGAGTTTATCAGTTCAATTAAAACCAGGATAAGACAGAGCTCAGTCCTCCCCAAAATTCTATTCCATATTCTTCAAACTTACTACTGGTAAAGTAATCACAAAAATTTCCTGAAAATTTCCAATGAAAAGTCAGGCCTTAATCATTCCTATACCGAAAATATAACTAAAGTTTAAAGTTCATATAAAGGATATTTCTTTAAAAACAAACAGTAATGTTTAAATAAAACCTTCATAATTGGGACTGTTACTGAACTTCCATCAGGAAGCCAGACTCAGCAACACTTTTGATATGTGGGCTTACTGCCATGTTTTAAACCACACTGCCAACTAAATACCACACAGCTTCTGTCACTCCTGTTCCCCCCTAGTGAGACGGGAAGGAGAACTGGAAAGAGGTAAAACCTAGAGGTTGAAATAAGAGCAGTTTAATAATTGAATAAAGCAAAATGTAATAATAATAAAATTAATAGTAATGAAAAAGGAGATAACAAAAAAGAAAGAGAAGAATAAACCTCAAAAAATCTGAAGTAATACACCATAGATTTATTCACTACCTGCTGACCAATGTCCAGAGCCTTCTCCAGCACCAATTGGCCCCTTCTGGCCAGGCCTCCAGTTTATATACAGAGTATGACATTCTATGGTATGGAATATCCCTTTGGCCTGTTTCAGTCAGCTGTCCTGGCTGTGCTCCCTCCTGGCTTCTTGTGCATCTCATCACTGGCAGAGCATGGGAAACTGAGAAGTCCCTGACTTAGGGTAAGCACTGCTTGGCCACAACTAAAACATCAATGTGTTATCAACATTGTTCTCATACTAAAACCAAAACACAGCTTTGTACCAGCTACTAGGGTGCAGATAAACTCTATCCCAGCTGAAAACAGGACAGTATTTGCCCCGTATTCTATAGCACTTATATCATGCCCAGTTAACTACCATCAAGTTTCCTATCTTTTGATATACCCACACAGATATCATTCCCTTAGTCTGTGGGCTAACCCTATAAAATGTCCTATGAATTCGTTTAGTCCCCAGCTTTGAGCTCTGTCGCTCATAACAGTCTTTCAGGGCAGGAAAGATGGTGTGTGGTGGTGGATTCTCGACTGCTGAAGCCAGTTGTAATTTCATCACAACTGTGCTTGTCTGGTTTAATCAGAGTTCATTTTTCATTATTCTGGGTGATTTTTACGATAATACCCTTGACATAGCAACTGAAAGAGAGTCAGTTCAGATCTCCAAATCCAGAGTGGCAGAGTCGGGTGCCACAAGGCACCCAGTGCAGGGATGGGCACACAACCACCATGGAAGTGATAATATATGGCCTTACATAGCAATTGACACCATACAATTTAATTCTTTGACTATCTTTGCCCAAAATCAAATTCCTTTGAGGTACACATTGTAATTCTCCATTCTTCTGTCTAACCCACCTAGTGCAACCATATTCTTGAGCAAAAGCAATTGCACAAATGAGTTCGCCTTTGCCTGAGGCTGGAATAACCCAGTCTGTTTTCCCCAGCATTTTTTTATGCTCTACCGGAAGTTTATTCCCTTCTACAAGTATTTAAAAGTTCTGATTGGGCAGAGCCAGCCCTACTAGCAGATCCTCTAGTGATTGCTAACCAGGTGGTTTTTCCTTACTGTGAATCCTGGTGTTTGAAGGTCCCACCAACCACAGCTCTTTGTGTGGTCTTTGCAGTCTATTGTACTGTGTAACTTTTCCAGAGGTGCATGATAGGGGATTGATATGCACACAAATAAGACAGGGATCTTTTTATGCACTTTGACTTTGGGATAGAAGAGAGTTGAGGCTTGTACCTTTACAGTACACTGAAATCATGTCAAGAACTAAGATTCTATCTCAAAAGGTAATTTAGCCTGTTTCTGATTTTGTATAAGCGTACAAAAGTGTTTGCTCTTAGCAGAATACTCTGACAACAACAATAAACTTTCTGTCTCTTCAGGGGATTTGCACAAGAACAGGAAATACTAGGATGGAAGAAAGAGTATGTGTTAAATATGTATCATGTATTCAGGAAAAGTTTATCTTTAAAATTGCTGCTAAGTACATGAAGGCTAAGTACAAATGTCCATGCTGAATTTCCCATTGACATGAAAAAAAAAGAAAGAGAAAAAAATAGTCAGCTTGTATATGTGTCCAGTTCTAGCCTAGTCTAGTTTGAAAATCTTCCAACCTTTTCAACACCTCTAATAGTCTTGTCCTTTATAAAGCCACCCTAAATCATGCTTTATTTAAGCTGAAATAAAACAGAACCACCTGAATGGCCAAACGGGAAAATTGTTGAACCGTTTATTTTAAAAATACTTCTATTATTAGCATTAGTGGTAGTATTAGATAGTGTGATCAATTCATGCCACTTGTCAAAATATACCTTAAGACTGTATAAATGGGTAAATCAGCAAGAGACAAGATTCAAAGGAGCCTGTTCAAATGGAGTGACCTAAATTAAACTTGTTGCATTCCAGGAGGACACAGAGCTCTTCATATATAGCTCCAATTAAAGAACTGGAATGTCTGAATTACATTGTTTTGTGCCAAGTTATTCAAGCCCATATAACTTCTTGACACTTAAAAAAAAATGTATATTTTAGTATGGTAGTATTTGGTAAGTGTGAAATATGTTTGCACCTAGCCTAAGGATCAACAGTGCCTGTATTTTGCATGAATATTTACAAAGTCAGTGCTGCATATGTGCATTTCCCTACTAACAACAAGAGTTTTCTGTATTCGTAAAGGTTTGTTCTGTGTGGATTTGAGGCTGTGATAGAAAATGCACTTTCAAGCTTTACGTTAGCTACAATTTTTGAAAGTCAAATATATTAGAATTTTGAGATTGATTTTTTCTAGATTAAAACTCAAATGCAGTTGTGATTTCTTAAAAGTAGCAATAAAAAGTTGAAAAATTTTCACACGTTCATAAACCAATTAAAAGATAGTAAAATTAGAATTTTTTAGTAGGAAGTTGAGAATATATAAAAAGTTTTGCTATACTTATCTATGAGATGACAAATGAGCTAACAAAAGAGATTTTTTTGTTTTCTCTGTCTAAAAAATGGCTTCTGACTGACAGTGATTGAGAACATTTCTCTGTGTGTTTTCTGATTTTTATTTCATACCTCATGTGTAAAGAGATTAGGACTGAAAGCAGGTTTTTATTTTATATGATAGCCTGGAGTAGGAGACCCCATAAGCATTTAACCTGTGCACTTTTGTCACATTCTGTAAGCAAATACTCACAATTCTTCATTACACCTTGAAAAAAATTAATAACCTTTTGTCTATATATTACTGCGTTGTCATATTTAGTTATCACCAATTGTATTATTTTTTGGCATTAGACTTTTTAAGTTTTTCTCTCCTTTTTTGAAACTTTCTTTCATTTTGCCTTTTCTATTTCTAATTCCTTCTCGCATTCTTTCCCGCCACCACTTACACTCCTTCCTATCATCTCCTGTCTCCTTGCTGCAATCGATAATCAATGTGTACTTCCATCTGTTCAGAAAGAACAGAGGCCAGACCAGATGTGACCTGTGATTTACCAAATGGGACACAAACACAAGGAATGTTGTCTGCCATCTGTTGATGCAGAAACCAGTAGAGCTGGACTAACGCTTCAGCAGAGCTCTCCCACTGAGAAACTGCAAAGAAAACTCATCTGTTTCATTTTTTTTCTCCTCTTCTGACCTGACAGTTCCTCTGCATGAAGAGTGTTTTTGCAATGAAGCTGTAAGAGTTTACATCTAAATGGCTGTGCTCTAGGGAAAATAAAAGAAGGCTTTTTACAGGCTTATGATTTATATTTCTGCCAGAAACAGAAGTACGGAGATGATACTTCTCTCTACAGCAAACTGATATTTGAAGCTGCTCTGTGAAATGGATACAGCAAACAAAACCCCTGTTTTTCCTCCTTGTTCTCTCCCCTTCTTTTCAGTGCACATGAAAGCATCCTGAGGGTGCTGAAGGAAATGAAGCAGGTGTTAGTAACAGTTACCAAAAAAGATCCTTGTCTCCTTGTCTCCACTTCATCCTACTTCCCAATTACCCCACAAAGGAACATCTGGTTTCTGTTCTAAAAGAGGAAACGCACAACACAGAGAGTGATCCTTATGTGTGATCTAAGAGGATCTTTGGTATATTCTCATGCACTGATGTAACTTCTAATGTACAAGCTGAAAACACAAGGATGGTTTTAAATGATAGTTCAAGGTCTGACAATTCAACTATAGCTGATGGCAAAATGGGATGCAAGGCCACTCATATATGGGAACATTTTTAAATTTAGCATACTCATTACTTCAGTTGCATAGAACCTGACTATATTTTAAAGGCCAGGATCACTTTCAGTGCTTTTCTGTGTTTTGTGTAAACTGAAGCACTATAAAACCAGAAGAGATTTCTATCCACTTCTTTTCACATAGCTTGAGCAGATGAGCAGTAGAATGAGTAATTCTTTTCCAGAAATCAGTTTTTCACCTCCAAGAATTGTATACAGGCAGTTTTATTATACTGGTATGGATTCCAAATAATATATTCTCTGTCTGTACTGCTACCTGCAATTTTTGGCTTAGTATTTATGGTTTTGAATATTGTAGCTAGAGAAATTTTAGATTTTAAGTTCCTTGAAGATAACTTTGTAATCCTACATGAAGACTAAATGTAGCATTCCACCCTGCTATGGGTATTCCTTTATCAGTATATTAGCGGTTTTATAGACAGTAACTCCTGAAAATTGTGTTTGTTTAAATTAATAAGAAAAAGCATATTCAGAAAAGACAGAAAAATCCAAGATCTGTAAATAATGTTTTCAGCAATAATGTTTTCAGCTTTTTTTTCTTTTTTTTTCTTTTTTTTTTTTCCCTGATGTTACTCCAATGTCCATAAATGATTAGGAGGTCTATAGCAAGTTCGGATTTGATACGCAATTCTTCATCTACCTTGCTCAGGAGACATACATCAAAATGATTGACTTCCTCTTTGTACAGTGTAGGAGAAGATGTCAGGTAGGTGTGAGAGGGAAGCTAAGCAGCTATCTTCAAACAGTGATGAGCCTATTTCTAACTATAATTTAAACTGCTCATCTGCACAGTCTCCAAGGTTCTATCTTGTGGCTTATTTTGAATCTCTGTGGTTTCTCTGTTTTTGTTTGGGGTTTGGGGTTTTTTGGGGTTTGGGGTTTTTTTTGTTGTTTTGTTTTGTTTGGATTTTTTTGTTTTGTTTGTTTGAGGTTTTTTTGTTATTTCTTTTTTCCTATCTGAAACTGAGAGCAGAATGCCTGAAATGCTGTGTCAGAGAGAGGTACTTTTACCAAAAGATAAATCTACTTGCTTCTACCCTATTTCTTTGTTGATAGGCAGTGATCAGTCTTTAGCAAGCAGACTGTCAAAGTAACTTTAGCAAAGACAAAATCCTTTCCAAATGGGAATTAATGGGGAAAAGAAAATGATCTTTTCATATTCTCAGCTATCATAATGTATGGCAATTTGTCTCTAGGAAGGGTTGGGAATCAATTAAGCATGAATGATGTATGGGAAAGTGGAATGTGACCTTAACAAGTTGTCTTGTCTTTTGTCTTGATGTTTCCATCTGTTTTGTGCAAAAAATGTTCTGATAATTTGGTAAGAGGGTAGATATGATTTCCAAGGGAACAGTCATTATGGCCCACTATCTTCCCAGACTTGATAAGTTTAATCCAAGTTGCCTGGAAGGTAAGAAGTCATAAAATATTTTATCTGAGGCAAGTGCAAAAATACTCATAAACTCAAAGGTTAATCACTGCACCAAAAGAACAGATGAAGGAGACAGGGCAGTTTTATGTGTCTCAGTGTGATGTCCTTATTAATCATGATGCCCATTTGCTTTAAGTATGCCTCATGTATTTTCTTTTGAAAGCCAAATGGATAGACAGAGAAAGAAATAGAACACTAGTACTATCACATGCTAAACAGTTCTTTCTCATCTCTTATATTCAGTGCATTGCATTGCAGCAAAGACATATTCTAGTTCATTCAGTGACTACCCAAATACTCCTTTTAGATAAAAACCCAAACTTCCTCCTCTGTGAGTTGTCATGGATAAGAGAAGAAATTTCAAAGATTACTGGTTAAGAGACACAGGTGTGCCCAAACTAAATTGATATGATCTGATGGTTAGACTATAAATTGGTGGGGGAGATATGTTTGGATGATTAGACTAAGGGTAGGGGTTAAGGACTCAAATTTGGACAAGTATCCAGTTACAAGGACATTTCTCCTGGTGACTATGGTGGCATCAATACTATTTAAAATCATCATTAGCAGCCTGGACAGTGGGATAGACTGCATCCTCAGCAGGTTCATGGGTGACATTAGGATGCCATTGAGGAAACAGCCTGAAGAAATGGGCTAACAGAAACCTCACAGAGCTCAGCAAAAACAAATGTCTTGTTGCACCAGAGGCAGAGTTACTCCATGCAACAATTACATGCTTGGGGCTGATTGGCAGGAAAGTAGCTTTGTATAAAGGATATAACAGTCTCAGTGGACAAAATTTGTGCATAGATCAGCAATGTACCCTTGCACCAGTGAAGGCTAACCTCAAGAGTGTAGTCAGTAGGTCAAGAGGAGTGGTGATTTTTCCTTCTTTGACTTTAAGACCAAATTTAGAGCATTGTATAAAATTTTAGGGTTGTCAGAACAAGTAAGACATTGACAGACTAGAAAAAGCCAGTGGAAGGTCATCAAGATGTTTAAAGGGTCAGAGCACCTGACATAAAAATGGAATTTTTTCAGGCTGAAGAAGAGATTAAACAGAGATCTAATGCCTGTCTTCACCTGAATAATTGGAGGATAAAGAAAAGACTATCCTTGTATATCAAAAACACTAGAAGCAATGATGCAATAAAGGAAATTCAGATTAGATTAAAAAAAACCAAAATATTTCTTCCTCACAAGACTGCTAAAGCACTGGCACAGGTTGCTCAGAGAGGTTGTGAAGTGTTCGTACTTGGAGATCTTCGCAACTTGACTTGGAAAGGCCCAACGCAACCTGAACAGATAGTAGACTGGATGATTTCCAAAGGTCCAGTCTAAACTGGACTAGTTTTCCATTATTCTAGGATTTTTTTCCATTCTTCCTGTAAGATGGTGTTCACAGCAGATGGTTATATCTCTTTTATACTGAAGTGTAAGATTTTCTTTTTTTTTGATGACGATAACTTTATTAAAACTAACATTTTAAACTATCAGACTAATAGTTAATAGATTGTGCAATATCAAAGACTGCCTGCAAAGCTAAGGTAAATGTAAATAAAATACGGGGGGGGGAAACAAAACAGAGGATGATTTTTTCCTACAGTGACTAATAGGCAGATAGCATTTTCAACAGAAGTAAAACAAGAAAAATTTTATTAAATATCATTCTTAAATGAAGATCTGAATGGCAAGACTATTTCTGAATTTGAGACTCCTCTGATTCACCTTCAAGTGAGGATGTTGTTTAGATATTTCATACCAATAGAATCTAACTAAAAAGTTATGTAATGATTCTGAATTTCTACTATTTGATGTATGGTTAAAAACAAGGTCCAATTACCTCTCTTTTTTTTCCTACATCTCAGTAGAAATCCTTCTGATAAAAATTTGATATCTACACTCTGTAGCATACATGATGTATCTAACATACGTTCAGGCTGTTTTCTCTGAGAGAGCAAAATTTGCTCTTTTGTGTCATGTAGTTACTGTAAACAGCCATAGGCTGTTTGAAAGGAAAGACATTCATTATGATTTTATAGTTTAATATAACTGTTACAAATAGTTCCATACTTTTTTATCCTTTTTTTTTCTTTTAAATTTAGTAATATTTTGTTGTGTGCTAGAAAACAATATTATTTATTTCCCCCAATATGAGGAAAACACAAGATTAGGTCTCATTTTCAGCCCTGGCCTGAAACAGGATTTGAGTTACAGCAGTTCATAAATGACTTCATTTATATTTTATGCTGCTACATTGAATGGATCCAGCAACCTCTTTGGGGAAAGACTAGAAAATAGTCTCAAATTCATTACCTAGCTTATTGTGTTATTGGCTTTGTGGTTCAGTGTCATAATAAGAAATTGAAAATACCCAATCAGAATGCTTTAACTTGCTTTAATTTTAAAGAAATAATTTGAATTGCTGATTTCAAGAGTCCAATAATTATTTTTGGAGCTAAGAATGCATAGAAAATTGTTCTCATAGAAACAGAAATTGGAAAAAGGGTTGATTGAAATGGAATTTGAGAGGTTTACTGAATATAACAGCCTCTTTCCATATTCTGTGGATAGAAAACATTGCTCAGTGTTTTTAACATCAAGTCTATGACAGTTCTGACAGTGTTAGAAATTACAGATCTTCTTTCCATATTAACAATAAATCTCAGAAAACACATTTAAATGATTTCACTTTTTTTTTTTACAAAACATAAAATTTTATTTTAACTTAAGGATAGAAACCTTAGAGAAATAAAGGTATTCTTTTTCAGATTTTGATAAAAAGGGAGAAAAAAAAGAAGAAATTTTATATATCCTTCTTTGGGAGAAAAACAAATTGAGAATTACGAAGCCAAGAGAGAGGGCAAATATACTTAGTAGTGTATTCCAAATCAATTATTTATAATGAAAACTAAAGTACAATTGGACAGAGTAGTAGTGGATTCTCATCAGAAATCCTCTAAAAGTGTATTTATGAAGGAAATCTTCAAATATGTTTCTGTTCTAAACTAAGCATATCAAGTAGCTTTCTAGTAATTACTCTGGTCTGTCTTGGAGTTAATTCAAGATAATCCTAACCCATATTTCAGGCTTGACTGAATTTCCCTTTTGAGGTCTGTTTCTGGTTTTCTATCCATTGACTATAAAAGCAGCCTGGGTGACTATCAGGCAAGACAGCCTAAATTAGGTGAATCAGAATATATCTCAAGTGCTGCTTAATCTGTTTTTCATTTACTTACATTTGTTTTCAAACTTCTCTGTGATCTAATCAGAAAACAATTTTGAGCTAGTATGATCTTTTCCATACACTGGGAAAATGTGGATATTTAATGTGTATTAATGGTTCTATCAACAATTTTTGAACTGTTCTAGCCCTTAAGAGGAAGATGTTCTTAAGTTTAAGACACTGAATTCAAATTCAGATCTCACTGTAAATTGTCAGCTATACAATATTTTTTTTATATGACCTTCAAAAGTGTGCTTGCCTTCAATTCAAGGATATAACCTTTGAGATAGGAATATTACCCATTCACCTCCTTAAAATTTAATCTTTGAGTTCAGTTGTGGATGAAGCAAAGATTTTATGAGTATCCAGATACAAATAATAAAATCATTATGAGATCAAAAATGCAAATACTGTAACAACATTTTAATACTTAAAATTAACATAAAGTGAATATCACTATTTAACTACTAATTTTGGCTATAAAAAAAATTACTGCACAGTTAATAAACATATTAGTAGATAAGTGTAAATTTTTCAGAATCAGGGATGTTTTCTAGAGGGTTTTATTCTTCTTGTCAAAGATATTTCCTTTTTTCTAAAATGTCACTTTGTACTCATTATCCTCAAGCAAAGAAAGGTGGAGTTGGAAGTTCCTGTCTGAAAACCTTGACCTGCAAATGTCAAAAATGTTTATCTATGGAATGAAAAAATGATAAGGTAGTCATATTTTGTTTAGCCCCAACACACAGACCATTAACACAGCCTCGTAGCTAGAATTCAGTTCAATAAAATGTTTTCTTTTAGTAATGATATTGTTCATTTTTCAGTTAATTGATCATAATTTCCCTCATTTTTTATTTGTTTTTTACTCTCTTGGAATATACTTATCTGTTAGTGCAAACTAATCTATTTCTGCTATCTACTCACAAAGATTATTGAATTATTACCTTGCTGCCTGTCACAGATGTCTGTCCCATGCATGCCATCAATCCTGTATAAACCAGTCTCTAAGATTCCTCTTTGAGAAGTAAAAAATGGTAGAGGAAACCTGGGCCTGCACTGGCAGTGTGGGGTGTTACTGGCTTCATTTCTTTTGACTTTTATTTAATATTAACTCTTAAATTACAGACTAAATCAAAGAATCATTGAATAGTTTGTATTGGAAGGGACATTTAATGGTCATACAGTCCAACCTTCCTGCAATGAGCAGGAACATCTTCAACTAGACCAGGTTGCTCAGACCCCGTCCAGCTTGACCTTGAATGTTCCCAGGGATGGGGCATCTACCACCTCTGTAGGCAACCTGTACCAGTGTTTCACCACCCTCATAATAAAAAATGTCTTCCTTATATATAGTCTGAATCTAAACATTTTTAGTTTAAAGTTACTACCCCTTGACACTGCAGGCCTTGGTAAAAGTCTCTCTTAGAAGTCTAATGAATCCCTTTTATATAGAGAAAGGCTGCAATGAAATCTCCCTGGAGACTTCTCCAGGCTGAACAAACCCAACTCTCTGATTCTGTTTTCATAGGAGAGGTGGTCCAGCCTTGTGATAATTTCTGTGACCCTGCTCTGGACTTGAGCCAATAGGTCCATGTCTTTGATGTATCTGGATCCCAGAGCTGGATCCAATACTGCAGGTAAGGCCTCAATATTTATGGCAACCATCTTATGGACATATGGAGAGACACATACCAGCAGTAATATATGCCATTATTCAAGCTCTAACAACAGCAGTCCAGTGAGAAACCAAGTTATAGCCGTGTCATGGTTTAACCCTGGCCAGCAACTAAGTACTACACAGCCACTTGCTTAGTCCTTCCCCTGGTGGAAAGGGGAAGGGAGTCGGAAGAAAAAAGGTAAAACACTTGGGTTGAGATATGAACAGTTCAATAACTGAAATAATGTTAAAAAAGTAATAATAGAAAAAAGAGAGGAATAAACTGCAAGAAAGACAGGTGAAGCACAATATCATTGCTTGCCACCCACTGACTGATGCCCAGCCCATCCTCCTCCTGCAGTGATTAGACAATCCTGGCCAAGTCTCTCAGTTTATATACTGAGCATGATCTTCTGTGGTATGAAATGTCCCTTTGGAAAGTTTGAGTCAGCTGTCCTGACTGTGCTCCCTGCTGGCTTCTTGTGCACCTGCTCACTGGCAGAGCTCGGGAAACTGAAAAGTCCTTGATGTAGGATAAGCGCTGCACAGTAACCACTAAAACATAAGTTTTTTATCAACATTATTCTCATACTAAAATTAAAACACAACACTGCACCAGCTACTAGGAAGAAGATTAATTCTATCGCAATCAAAACCAGGACAGGTTGACTGTATCTATGGAGAGGTGATATTCCTCCTCCTGTACCCATTATAAACATGATTCTCACAATGCTAGCCCTGTCTGAAGGTGATAGAAAGCAGAGTACTTGCCAGAACTGTCATCTTAAATTTGAAAAATTCTCAAGTAAGTCATTGAGGCAGCTGTCATTGCTCTACCATAGATAGCTCTCCTATATTTCAAATAGGAATTCTGTATGTCTTGATAAATGGCCAGTGTACTTTGGGGGTCCATTCCAATGAATATACGTATCTCATGTACCACTTTATTTCACCTCTTTTCAACACCCTCTACTCTTCCCTTCCTGGTTGTTTCATTTTCAGCCTTCATACAGTCCAGATTTTACACCTTCTATCATGACACAGATGATATTTGGAATGATTGTTGAGTTAATTTCCATAAAACTCCAGCTTTTTTTATCATTTCAGACTCTCCAGAAGAGCCATCTCCTCAATGAAATATTCAGCCATCGAGTGGATTTTCTGGAGGTTTATTCTGTCTTACATCATTTTTTAATTTTTTTTTTTTTAATCTGTGATAATCAAATCTACAATATTAAATTCTTTAAGATCTGTTGCTTTTATTAAGTAGAAACATTGAGTTGTTGATAATGGGACAGAATTTCAGATGCTGGTGATTATGCAATCTCAAATTATAGGGAGCAGAAGTCATAATTGCAATTTACGAGATTGGTGTTTGTTCCCATTTAAGCAACAAAATGAGTTATGGACACATGAAACATCAGTTATGTCTGAAATTCTTTTGAAGTGTAATTTCTAATACTCAGGACTCAAAATTCATAGTCTAAACAAGTTTCATTTAGAATTAGAATATAGTAATCGGATATAAAATATTTCAAACTTCAGCTGAATTAATAAGTCCCACTTTTAGTAATGAGAAATCAAATAAAGGTCTTTTATTAGTTGCCTTTCAAGTTTTGAAGCAATGTACACGTAACACCTGGGCTTAATTCACAAATACTGGGATGCCAAGTGATGCTTTCTACATCTTTCAAGCCTAGTCACACCACTTGCCATATCCCAAGATCTTGTTACTATGTTTCTCCTAATATAGAACTGATCAAGACTTGAGATGTTAAACGGATGTTATTTTTGAACTACGCCCAGAAATACAAAACTTTCTGCAAGGAGTTAAAACAATTTATTTCCCCACAATGGTTTCCAGGATTTAGGTATTTGAAAGACTTGTTAGCAACAAAATCACCCCCAATGCTACATCTCATTTCATAAGAAATAATATTTTCAAAATGCCTGCAAGCTGAAGATCTAAGTGCTCATTCATATGTATTAGGTGGGAAATTCTTTTAGTATATTTTGTTGCCCTGGTCTTGAAAGTGCATTTGCCTGCTAGTAAAGAATGAAAACTTGTTATTAAGCTATACAGGTGTGAATTTTGACCATGAGTGTAAACGATGTCAAGTGCTACAGATATTATTTTTTCAATGAATTAAAATCTGCCAGTTTTTGTGAACCTACTGCATAATTTTCAAGCAGGTCAAGCAAAGGCAGATGCTGAAGAAATATGGATTTAAGGGTTATCTGTACCCTACTTTCAGTGTGTTACTGTACCTCTTTCTTTAGGCTATGCTTTGCCATTAAAAGAAATGCCTTGTTGGTCAAGCAGCTATGAGCAGCTATGGCTCTTCCATTCTCACTAGCTCTTGGCATGTAGATACATGTACCTACACTATATAAGATTGAAGTATATTTAAAAACTACAGAATAGTTTTCCTCATGTAGTCGTGTCTTCATTTAGAAGAATTACTTGTGTTTCATGTCTTTCAAGTACTCTTTCTTCTCCATTTCTTCTACACTTTTTTTTCCCCATTTTACTTTCCTACCTGGACAGTACTGTCGTGTTCCAATCTTAGAGATGAATTATCAGCAATGAACTGAATCAAGGTGTTTTGGTTCCTGGGATAGAGAATCAAATTTTTCCTCTTACTACATGGGAAATGTTGCTACAGAGTGCAATCCAAAGAGCACAGCTTACTTGGAAGTTTGAGACAGATCTAGTCAGTGGTTTGGTTTAAGGGTGTGGAACTCTTATTTGGCATATCCCTTTATTTTTCCCTTCTCAGTTCAGTTTAATGTGCAAACATTAATTTATGGTATACTCTAGGTATCAAATAAGGAATGTTATTTTCCTGCATTGCTCAGAATAAACCACATCTCTTTCACATTTTTAAACCCACTAGTTCAGGCTTTATGGCATTTCTATACAACATGCACCAGTCCTGATATTTTCCATACTAAAATTTTCCAAGTAAGATATCTCAAAATATCTTTAATAACATGAAATATAATATAAATACATGGATGCACACTGACACATATAAGATTTGTTTTCATGTGTATATTTCATGTTTTATAGGAATTTTTTTTTTAATTAACCAATCCCTGTTGTCTGGAGCGGCAAAATCCTGTCTATCACCATTTCATAAATATTTATGACTGCAGTCTGGAGTAGCTTTAAGACAAAGTTATTTTGTCAGAATAGAATGTAGGTCAAATCATAACTTCTGCTTTAAGTTTTGGCTTTTACCTTCCAGAGAAGACAGCAGCTAAATCATTGAAATACAAACACCTCTGTAACATCTTTCACAAGTGTTTTCCTCTCCCATGTGATGAAAGTATTTCCTTGCAGCTGAAACAAATGACAGTAAAGTCTCCTAAAAAATCCTTCACAGAGAGAATCCCAGGATAAGCCCCTAGATGGACAGAAAAGAAAGCAGTAACAAAAAGGACAGAAGGATTCAGGTAGGATTTTTTGCTTCAGTATTCACATATTGGGCAAGCAATCAATAATCTGAAATAGCAGGACAACAAATTCCAACATGCAGTCTTAGTTTCAGCAGTCTGAGGCAGGTGAATAAAGCCAGAAAATAAACTAACTGTGAAAGAGTAAAATTTTATGCAGCATAGAGTTCTTATAAAGGCAGATGCTTGTGAAAAAAAAAAAAAAAGATATAACTTGATTATTTTGTGTTTTGGCTTTGTTTCTTTTAGTTTGGGGATCTTTTCTAGGATGAAATTCAAATTGGAAGTGCTTTTAAACCACAAAATCAATTGGATTTAGATATTTAGTTTTTCAAGGAAGCTCTGGTTAAGGCATGTTTCATCCAAGAAAGCTGTTCAAGACAGGAATAAACCAGTACTGGAAACAACCAGAATATCTGCCTTGGTAGTGAAATTCTTCTGACTTGTGCACATATCACTGTCAATACCCACTTAAATAAAATGTCACTAGCGATTTCCTATTATCCGTACAAGCATTCGTGACCATTCTGTCAATGTGTAAAAACACTTGATACACTTGCAAATACCACCATATCCTTGCTCATACTGTACTATTCATCTTGTCCACAGTACATTGGCCATTGCTGCAAAACATGTAAGGAGTGGAAAGCATGTACCTTCCAGCAAGCACTGCCCTACTGTCCCAGAACTTCAAATTACACCTTGGGAAATATGGATAAGGTATTCTTGTGCTCATTAAACACCCACAGGTTTCTGATCTATAACTGGTAACATGAGATTCCCAACTCATGAGGGCATATAAGGCTGTCAGTTTAACTGTTGTGGCTATTTTATAAACATTGGAAAGGGGCTAATTTGTACCTTTCCTATCAGCCTTACCAAGGAAGCCAAGGGAAGGGAATTCACCAGTCCTATGGTTCCCAGACATCCACTTTTCTATTATTTAGATGTCATGATCTTCATATGTGTTGAGCATTGAATCATTTCATCAAAAGGAATCACAAATTGTCTGCTACTTTAAAATTTAGTTATTAATTCAGCATTACCACTAATAATTAGGGAGCCAAAATTATTTTTTTTCTACTACCTATAAGAGAGATAATGTTGATAAGAGGTAGAACTAACAACAGAATAAATATTGAAAAGATTTGGTTTATACCATATTGAAAGCAGCAGTTAAGTGTTCTATGGAAAGTTGTTCCGGGAGTCCCCTGAGCAGTAGGGAAGAGTATGATAATACACAGAACTAAATACATGCAAGCTCTATCCTTGCCTATAAAGTTGGAGACAGATATTCTAATACACTTTTTTTCCTTTTCAGTCAAATTACCCTGAATCATCATAATCCAATTGGCAGTTTTACTGTAAAATCCTTTTTTAGTAGACATTTCTGTATTAATTAGCTTCAGCATAGTTTGACTGTGAACCAATTTTTTCTTTTATTTCATCAAAACAAAGCCACTAATAGTACATTCAGATCTCTTTTCCACTCAGTTGTTTGCTTTGAAAATATAAATATTGACTACCACTAATAATTTTTCCTTTTTTTTTTATTTTAGAATAGCTTTTTTCCTTTTTAATAGTGAGCCTTTCTTATCTAAAGAGAATATAAAGTCTTCTTCTAGTGCTCAAAACTTAAACTGATTTCCTAGAGAAATTTATAACAAACATTGTTGAAGATTTCTGATGTTTTACGGTCTTCACATCTAGCTTAGGTTCTGGGAGTGGGAAGCTTCAGCTTTTGCTTGAAGTTATACAGTTAAAAATCTCCAGTTCATCTGAGATCTAGGGACTGTTTCTTTTTCTGCTAAGATTTCCTTATTAAAACCACTTTACATAAATGCCTACCATTAGGTCCTAAAGCAATTTTGAAAACATCATATATACTTAATTAGACAAAAGGAGAATATTTCTTTTCTTTATTTAAATGGCTCAAACATTGTTTACTTCTGATATATTTTTTTAAAGAGAGTGCAAAAGCAGTTAAATTATATTAGTAAAGCATTCCAAAGCACTACAGGGATACATAAATGTTAAGTATTTTTAGACAGCATTCAAGTGCTAAACTAGTCACGTGTACAACACTGTATGGGTTGTCCTGCTATTTCCAGTCTGATAAATTATAGAGGAGAAACAATTGCTACCCACAGCTCTGGTGCAAAATGACATTGGACAGAACAGTAAGAACTGCAGTCAAACAGAAGTAGCTGTGCAGCCTGTTTGGCAGTACACTGCAACAAGCAGGTTTCATCTGAAAACTTGTTCAGAAAGGAAATGTGTTAAACTACCCAATAGTGATGTAGGAAAAAAAAAGTATCAATTTTCCTTTTGATTAAAGTAAAACTTACTAATGTAAAGATCAATATTCTGTAATGCCAACACATGGTCCTTCCATTTCCTATTTTAAGTGAGCTGGAGACTCTGATGGATGGATACTTGTTGCACTAAGAAACTTTTTTTAATTTTTAAAAAGGATTAAATTCCTGTGTATTTATAGTCACTGATGCACAGATACCTCCATTCATACTAAACTTTAGCTACAAAGAGCTTATAGACAGACATTGTCAAATATTCACTAGTTCCTGACATCATCTATTGTGTCAGTCTTGGATAGCTCATTTACTCTTTGTGCCATGCTAGGAAACTTTTGAAGCAGCAATAGAACCAAGCTTTTGTCTCAGATGAATACCTTGATTCTTCAAAGGATTGGGTTCATTTTTTTCCAAGTAACAGCTTTCCTTGTTTCAGTTACTTATTGACAAATATTAATTATATTGATCTTGCTATATTCCTTATCTGGTCAAGGACTGATAAATACCACACATCTCACAAGAAAGAATTATGAATTTTCAGACAGGAAATTAATGTAAGAAATAAAAGTTTCTTTTACTCAAAACTAAATTTGAAATTTTTTTCTTATAGCTGTGTAAGTCTGGCAAAGGAGCCTTGTAATCACTGAGAAGAAGCTTGGCTTCAAAAATATTTGGCATAGAAACTGAGATAAATGTAGCCTGCCAGTTTTGATGTATTTTCCAGGCTCTGAGTAACTTAGCACTAGCACTTATAAAATATGGTTTCAGGCTTCTAATTGCTTTTTAAAGGATGATTGGAATCAGCTTAACTTGTGTAGAAACTATGGCTAGAGGGAGAATTTTATTATTGTTATTATTATTGTTATTATTATTACTCGTGAAACTAATGTTCTACAACCATAATCGTTCTCTCTGTCTGCTTTCTTTGATTCATTGTCACTTGATTATTTCAGGAGCTGAAGTATTTTAAATATCAGATATATTGATATGTACTTATAAAATATAATTAATCTTCTGCTAGCTTGAAGATTGAAAAATGTGTAACTTAGTTGTCTGTTATAATTACATAGTTAAAAGCATAAAAACCTTTTCCTTTCTCCAAAAAACATGGAGAGTGAGCATGGAAGCCTTTAACTGTAACAATATGAGGCCTGTGAGAGGTTGCACAATGCTTTATCTTGTACTAAAGTCACATCATATGAAGGGAAAACATACTGTTCAAAGGCATTTTTATTCAAAACACTGTTGGATTTCATTGCTTTATGACCTTTAAATAAGTTTTCTTCCAGTTAGGTTTTCCTTCAAGGAATGCTACCAGATCAATATTTTACTGTTTCATGATGGAGCTTGTGTTGCATTGGTCCAAACTGAACACTCTGTGCAGGTATGCAGCTCTCCTGAACCACCTTTTCAGACTAAACCACTGGAGCCTCACTAATCCTAGCTCAGCTATATAGCACCCAAAAATTCCCATATGAATTGACAGTCTTTCCAAGCAAGAAAAATTGAAAACTATTGTCTTGGGAAGTGTAAAAAGCATATGTTTACAGTATTCTTGCCCATTTACTCAAATTAAGAGAGCCAAATGTCACAGAAAGTTGAAATTGAACAAAAATTGTTTTAGCTATGCATGGTTAGAAGCTGAGTAACTGAGAAGAGCATGCAAAATTCATTTCAGTCATACCTTTAGTGCCAGGAGAAGTCTGTATCATTTGTGTTTTGCTTCATTTACTGATGTAATGATTTTGTTAATCTGCCCTATGTAAAGGAAGTTTATTTAATAATTTGTTTTGGCTCCTGAATGTGGATTTTACAGGTTAAGAAAATTTGTACTGGATGATGATGACAGTGACTTTTATAAGAAAAATAAATTCTGTTAAAAGTTGCTGGATCTAGTGGACTCTGGGTCACAGGAAATATTTCCTCCCCAGCTTGCCCTCATTTTGGTGGACTCTTAGAGTGTCATGCCTCCTCAGTCTCACAGAAGGAAAACTGCTTCAGTTCTGTGTCCCCAGATCCACCCAGTAGCAGTGTGGGAAGCTACTCTCCATAATGCACACTGACATATACATTTGTGCCCATGTACTCACACACACACATATACACACTCATACACACACAGTACTTACAGACAGCCACAAAAATGCACCCAGATGGAGATTAGTGCCTGTCCCACATGAGCACAAACAGCATTGACATAAATATGCACAACACAGATGTCCCAGTCCTGCTCTTAATCTCCTGCTGGTCAAGATCAGGAATAAATGGAATAAGTGTAATATACACACAGTAAGAACACTGGTATTTTCTGTATTTCCCTAGTCCTTGGTTTCCTTCAGTTGCAGGTCCACAGAAATTCATGTGTTTCATGATAATTGTCCCACTCTAACAGCTGGCATGTAGACCACTTGTTGCACAAAGGATGTTGAGACAAGTTCATATTCATGTAGATTTAGTAGAAGAATTTGTGTAGCTTGTGACATGCATGAATTCTAACAGAGAAATTCATGTTTGTGAAAGAAGAAAAAAAATTATTCTAGCAGAGAGAAATAAAGACAGCAATAAAGAGGGAAAAGGAAAATTCTTCCAGTGATTAGAGAGCAGTCTTAGATGTGTTTTCCTCTGGGAGTGGTTCTCTACGGTATTTCAGGAGATGGTGGCAAAGATGATGATCATCACTTTCCATGATTTTCCAACAGTACTGTGCAGTTGTCTTTGGAACCTGATCAAATTTCTTACTGGTTGATCCTGCTTCTGACACTAGCTGAAACATATTAATTGTGTTGCACATTGATTGGCAAGTTACGTGTCTGTACATATGTATTATTGGATGTTACTTATCACACATTTAAATTATTATGATCTACTTTGTTGGGCAGCAGGCTTGATCCTCTCCACTGTAAAACTAAATGTGCTAGGACAAGAAATAAAGAAAAGATAGAAGGAGATGTGATTCAGATGCAAGTACTAGTCATGAAACTGTGAGAACCTTCCAGTCACAGTTTCAGCTGCAAGACCCCAAACTAGCCCTAGTTTCTCTAACGGATCATTAAACACATACTTACGTGAAGCAGAGAGGGCAGTCGTATGGAAATTCATCAGTAATAGAGTTTAAAAAGTAGAAAGAACAAATTGAGGTGATTAGGATCAGGGGTCAGTCAGAGAAGCAACCTGCTTACACACCACTGGCCCTTTTTATTCCCTTTTACTTCTTTTTTCTGACACATGTTCCTCCCTGATCCACCTTGATCATCCCCCTCCACCCTGCAATTAGCCCTTCCCTAAATACCCTGTGTTTTATACAATCCTAAAATTCTCTTCCTCCTGAATCTCATAATAAATCCTATATACATTTAGGCAATAATCTCTCTTTGATTTGTGTGGCCTTCTGACTGCAGTTTATCTCACTGATGCATCTTGGTGGGTTTTACACTAGGGACAATTGATCTCCTTTGATGACCATCTTTGAGTATCTGGTTCTGCTTGCTCTGTTTCACTGACTCTCACCAGGCTCTGTGAGTTTAATGTCAATCAGATAACCTATCAGTAGCTAAGAAAGCTTTGATCAAAAGTCAGTCAGAGAAGTTCACATATGCAATAATAAATTATGTGGAAATGCTATATCTGTGGAATAGAAAAAATAAAATAACAAAACTACAAAAAAACCACAAAACAAAACAACAAAAAAACAAACAAAACCAAACCAAACAAAAAACAACCAAACAAAAACCAGAAAGGTATATTTGGTGAACACAGAGTTTGTAGAAATGCTAGTGTTTATATATTTATATTCAGGAGCAGTCTTACTGAAAAAACTTGCTGACCATACAAATTACTGATCTACCATATGTGTGATAATCCATCTTGGTGAAACAGTTGTTGGAAGTTTGAGAACTAAAGCAGACTTGAAAAAAACCATCCATGGAGATTGAAAGGGCCCTGGCTCTTTGTTCTTAGACTGGATGCTTTCTTGTATGTCATCTCCTGTTCGCTTTTCCGTACCTGCCATGCACTTCATATTGGAAAGAAAACCACCCAGAATAATCCTTAAAAGTTCATCCTGTGCATAATTTCAATGCCACTTATCAGTGACAGCCTGTTTAATGCACCACTGCAATCCCATCACTTTCCTATATTGTTTTTCCAATAACATTGTATAAGTAGCAACAGAATAGCAGAAATGTCTTAGAAAATTGACAGGTACACATTTGTGCAGAACTAAAATGTAGAAAAGCACGTGTGGGCTTCAGCAAACACTAAACTTGACAACTGCTCTGGTAAATATAAATTCAAAGCATTAAAAGTGACAATATTATCTTAAAGTCTTAGGATTTTAAAGCAGACTTTGATTTTACTTTTGTTTCCCCATAAATTAAGATTAAAATTATCAGCTTTTTTTCTCTGAAGACATTTTTCTTTTGATAGTAAATGAATCTGGGAACAAATGAAATATGAGATTTTCACATAATAATCTGAAATTTCAGTTGCAGTGTTAGAATGGATATTAATGTATTGCAAATTGACTCATACTGATTGGAAATATCAAGGAGAAATAACTTAAATATTTAATGTCATCCCTTTTAGAAACAGTTGGCTTCATGAACACTGTTGAAATACACAGGAAACTCATAAACAACACTGGTTTTGGATTTGGTTTTGATCTTCAGAAATCAACAGAGTGGGCCCACCTGATACTGAAAAAGTTGTAATTCCTTTTTTTTTTCCCTAGGAAACCATACATAGCACAGTATTTTCATCACATGCACTTATAAATAGGATTTGACCAACATGAAAAAACTTAAACACAGTGTTTGAAAGTTCCACACCTTACAACATACCCTTGAAAATGGTCCAGGTAGGACAGAGAGAGTTGATGAAGACTTGCGTGAGAAAGATACGGGGTCTTGAGACCACCAACTTAATTCTGGGAAGCATGCCTGTGGGAGGACCTGGGGGACAGACAGTTTTCGAGCTGGGTGTATCCCCATGAGGTAATAGTTTGATATAATTAGATGGTACTATCAGTTTGTAAAACCTATGTGTGTGGGCATGCATATGCCACCTTTGTGTACCTAAAGATGTCTTATTAAAAATCTGAGGTCTTTTACCTTTCTATACCAATATTGTCCAGAGAATTATTTATTTGATTTTAGGGAACACTTTTGCAACATATTTCAGTAGCAAAAGTGTTACTGCAGATGTTCAGTCACTGAGTACTTCATTTCATCTCACAGTTGAGAGGGGACTCTTAAATATTTAACCATATTATATTTTCCTCCTCTCTGAAATAGTTTATTAACTCATAAACATATAATAAAGGTTACAGGAGTTCTTTCTGATGTACTGGATTTCATCTATTCATTCTGGTGTATTATTAGATATAATAAGAATAACTGAGAAAAGGGTTCAGATAAAAAATATCAGAAAGTAACTTCTGTTAGGTTTTATTTTTTTAAAATCTCATCAAACATCCCAGAAAAATCTATGACTTGACAGTTTCTTTTCTGTGTCTTCTTATCTGGAATCAAATGACAGAACTCAATAGCTCACAGAAATATGTCCAAATAAAGATTTCAGCTTTGTAGTTCAGAGTTAGGTTTTGTTAAGCACAAAGTGTAGACTTTTTAACATTTATAATTTCAGTTTTTTTATTTTAATCCATTGACCTACTTTTTCATTATCTATTATCTATTAATGTGAGTCTGGAGGGCCATGGAAGGTAGTCGTGATTTTCGGCAGATATATGAGGATCAGGTTTACTGATTGAGGACGTTAGATTATCATTATGTTTTATCATCTGGTAGTCTGGGACTACTGATATTTACCACTTTGGGTTTTTTATCTGGTTAGTCACAAATTGTCTTTTGCTTGGCTTAACTGATGCATTGATATTCACATATTTCCGCACCGAAACCGAATGAACTTGCAAATGCACCTCATCTCTCAGAGATGAGAAGGACTTCAAAGACCTGAAGTGGATTTGTATAAATCAGATATAGGCAAATGTTCACTAATTTAGAAGATTTAATTCCTCAGCTGTTCTGTCACTTTGGATTCAGCTTTAAATTTCTCGTGGTCTTGTATAAGGAAATCTGCTTGGTGACAGCTCAAGGTGAAGGGAGCAGGTCTTCTCCCACAGGACTTGACACTGCATTTAGCATGGAAACAATGGGAATTATAGAAGTCAAAGCACTTCAGTGATTTTCCACATGGTTAACTGCACTTGCTCTACAAATCTTTAGGGAAGTCCTTGTTAGTCTTAAACCACACATTAGTGGCTCTTAAATGTCCCAGAAAATGTTACCTTTTGAATCCCAGAAGAGTACTAAGGCTCTACAGTAGTTCATCCATCTCTGCTGCTGAACTCTGTTGAGTCTCAAGTTTTTCCAAGACTGTATATATATGTTGTTTAAAACTGGATGGGGGGTGGGAGGTCAAGAACTAGCTCTAGAGATTTGGGGGCTTTTTCTGGTTTGGGCACAGTCATATGAAGCTGTTCTTCTTTGTTAAGACTGCCATGCCATTGCATTGAAATTTAACTTTCAGTAGAACCCAAAGTATTGTCTGAAGAATGATATCCCATGCAGAGCAAAACTAAAAATCTGCTTTACTTGACCCCCTCCACTCAACACTGTTGAGGCTGCACCTTGAATACTGTGTCCAGTTCTGGGCCCCTCACTGCAAGAAAGACGTTGAGGTGCTGGAACGTGTCCAGAGAAGAGCAATGAAGATGTGAAGGGTCTGGAGCACAAGTCTTATGAGGAACAACTGAGGGAGCCAGGGTTGTTCAGCCTGGAGAAAAGGAGGCTCAGGAGCAACCTTAACTCTCTCAAAAACTACCTGAAAGGAGGCTGTGGCAAGATGGGGGTTGGTCTCTTCTCCCAGGGAACTAGAGACTGGAGAAAAGGAAATGGCTTCAAGCGGCACCAGGGGAAGTTCAGGCTGGACATTAGGATGAATTTCTTCACTGACAGGGAGGTTAAGTAATGGAATGGG
The DNA here is from genome assembly GCF_001715985.3 of Manacus vitellinus. Lineage (NCBI taxonomy): Eukaryota > Metazoa > Chordata > Aves > Passeriformes > Pipridae > Manacus > Manacus vitellinus. The sequence continues at coordinate 23,692,197 of NW_021940750.1, forward strand.
TTGTTTGGGGAAGTGTTGGAGTCACCACTTCTGGAAGTGTTCAAGAAACGACTGGATGTGACACTTAGTGCTGTGCTTTACTGACGTGGTAGTGTTTAGTCAAAGGTTGGACTCAAAAATCTCGGAAGTGTTTTCCAGCTTTAATGATTCTATGATTCTATACTTGTGGAAGTGTCACAGTAAAAAACTAGAGAAATGATCACTGGCAAGATATGTACATATAATTACATATATATGTACATAAAATATATTTTAAAGGGTCATATTTATGTTATGATATTAAATGTTTAGTGGCAGCAGATTCATATTTTTTACTTGTACCTTTTAGTGTTGAGCTTATTAGATGTCTCAGATTATACTGAGTTTCAGATTTTACTACAGAGCAAATAATAATGATAATGCTGATAGCAACAAAACTGACCAAAATCTAGAATTTTAATTTCTAGTCTGTAGGACAAGCCTACTGGTTCAAAACTTCTTTCATTAAATTGAGAGGAAAATGTCAGAATTTTAGGTCTGAAAGTGAATTTTCAAGTTTCAAAACGTTTTGAAAAAACACCATGGTCAAGATCAAAATGAATTAACATTATACAAGCTGAAACTGCAACAGTAGGAAATATGTCTACCAAAAATGTTTTGGCAATCCATATATTCCCATTAGATATTTCAGTTTTGTTCAAGTAATATAAAAAAGAATAATAAAAAATAATATATATTATTATATAATTTATATTTAATAATATAATATATTATTATATAAAATATATAGCATATCATATAATAAATATATAATAATATATTCATTAGATAATAATAATAAAAAAGGAAATAATAGTTTTATCTCTCTTGTTAATTCACTCCAATTTCTCTCCTAGCTTGTCTTCAGGACCAAATCCTTATCATGCTTTCCATGCCACTCTGCTAATCCATGCCTTGAAAAACCTTGGATGAGGTGGATAATGAAGTAATGTGATTTTTCCTATTAGTGGTACATTAAATAACAATGCATACATAGCCCCTGCTGGAGTGTCTCTGTATGTAAAAAAGCTCAAACATGATTTAGTTAGAAAAGGAGTAATGTTATATTACATTGAACCAGGCATATACCGTGTTATATTTTCTACCAGAGGCAGAGTACATAAAGATGACACTTTAACTCATAATTGTAATGGGACTGACAGACCTTGAGTATATACTTGAGTGCACTTTTATTACTGTCTTAACTTTCTGTGTACTGTCCTTTGAAATCTCTTATGAATCTGCACAGATTAGAATTAAATTCACTGCAGATATTTTCATGGGGAAGGTTCTATTTTGTGCAGTTTTATAGAGCTGCTATTTTTGTACTCAAAATATTGCTAGCTTTCCTGACCTAAAACCACTGAGATTGGATTTCCACTTGGAGGGAAAATGTGAAATCTACGTCATAGGACTCCTTTATACAGAATGTGTGGAAACAGGTAACCAACACACAAATGCAAATAAACTCTACTCTGACTGGTCTACAGAGTATATTTTTTGTTGCAGGCCATAACTACAACCTTGGAATAATGCCTGATTAATAATCTCTCTAGAAACTATTCAGCAACTGTTATGAATAAGAGTTTGAGAACACAGGGTTTGTGAAACCACTTTGGAAAGTCCCTTAAATGAGTGGCTCTGCTGAATATGTTAAGAAATTACTAAAATGCACCTGACATTCCCACAGTACTGTGAGCTATGCATATTTTGGTACTTTCTATTCATGATGGAAAATATTTTTATTCCAGCTTTTCTGTTCTGCTTACAGTTGCATAAAACCAACATCCTATATAGTTAATTTCAAATTTAGAGGTCTTTGGATCTGACCTGCTTGTTTTTTACTAAAACTTTCCTTTTTTTTTTCTTCCTAAATCCAGAAGGGTCATGTTTTTGTTCTGATTCTCGTGATTTTCTACCAAAAATGTAGTAGGTACTTCAAGACACATTATACCTCTCCAGCAAGAGATTGAGAGAAAAAAAATTGTTGTAAAGGTATTTCTGTTCTATTCACCCAGTTGTTGAACAATAATTTAGTGTCCAGCTCTATCCAGTAAAGAAATGGTATTAAAAGAGGATAATATGTAGTACCTACTTCTTTAAAGACTGTTAAATGACTTTTAAAAATGTAGTATTAATAAACTGGCGTATATTCAAGGTGATATAGTCCACAGAAGCAGAGAACAACATTGCTCACAGCTGTGATGATTTGTGTTCTGACATTCACCATGGCACTTCACATTTAAAATCTTTTTTATGGTAATACAAATAAAATTTACTTATATGTTTTTATTCTTATGCTGGACTGATAAACATTGTGTTATTCCTTTTTTTTATTTAAAAGAAAACAAGGAAGCCAAAACAAAATCTGGTGAATACTGATGTCCTTTTTATTGAAGGTCTAGCAATGGCGATAACACTAAGTTAGTGTTATCAGATGTTGACCAGCACAAGAATAAATGAATTAGTCAGGAGTGAACTAACTATATTATATATTATAAAATGAAGAATCATTGCACTCAAAATAAATGCTGAATGGATAGGTATATTTGCACAAGAAGTGATAGATATATCTGCACAATCTTCTGAAAAAATTTTTCAGATTGTCATGCTTTTAAGCCCATCTGGAGATGGAAACATCATGCAGCTACTCATTCACCCCCCTCTTCCCCTCCCCACCCTGGTGGAATGGGGAAGAGAATCAAAGTAAAACTTGTACATCAAGATAAGAAAGGTTCAGTAAACGAAAACAGAGTAAAATACAATAATAATGGTAAATAATAATAATAATAATGATAATAAAAAAGGAAAAAACGATGCATAATGCAATTAATCACCACCCGCTGACTGATGCCAGACGCTCCTTCCTGAACCCAGATCATTCGCCCTTCTGGGTAACTCTCCCCAGTTTATATACTGGGCATGATGTTCTATGGTGTGGAACAGTTCAGGTTAACTGTCCTGTCTGTGCTCCCTCACAGCTTCTTTTGCGAACCTCCTCAATGGCAGAGCATGAGACAAGGGGAAAAAAAACTCCTTAAGATAAAAACTGCTTGGGAAAAAACAAAAACATCAGAATATCATCAACACCATTCTCATTTTGAATCCAAAACACAGCACTGTAACAACTACTGAGAAGAAATTAACTCTACCCTAGCTGAAACCAAGACAATATCTATCTCTTATTCAAATACCTTATTTTCTAGCTTTCTTAAATTTGGGTTAAGATTTTTGCATATGCAGTATACTTGGTGCAATATTACTTAAGTATAATCGGTAGTCTCATTTCCTGAGCTGTAACTATTTTAAAAACAGTTTTTAATCCTGATGCCTAATTGTGATATGGAGTCTTCTGAAATTAACTGATAGTGCAGGCACTCAGAAAACTGACTCCGAAGGCATAAATTAATATTTAATCACTTAAATGAGATCTGTTTTAAATTAGTATGATTTGCCCATTCCATAGCTAATGTTTTAGCTCTTCTGGCATTTGTGAAAACTGCACATGATTCAGTGTTCAAAAACCTCCATCAGTGGTCATGGGTTAGTTAAAGGAATGCTAGCACAGATACATCATATCCATTACACAAAAAGATATTGAAACCCAGCAAACTTTTTAGGAAACTTTTATTTAAATGTTTCACTGAATGCAATACAAGTTGCTTTATGTTGATACATATGTTGATATGTTGAGCTTCTGAAAGAAAACTCTTTTTTGCCTCACAATTGACTTGAGGCAATTGGAAGCTAAATATCTCAGTATTTACCAGAAATTCCTCCCTTTGTCTAAACCTCCCCATTTCATCATTTTCCTTTAGGAGAAGATACTGCTTTTGAAGTAGTTACCTCCACTTTGCATTCAAATGAACAGCTGTCTGGGGAATAGTTGTAACTTTTTCCAAGTTGTAATGGAATGAAGCATGCTGTTAAACCTTATGATTTCTAGATTAAATACCTAATTTTATTACATTAAGCTTGTTTCCTAAATTAGCCCAACTTCTAGGCAGAGTCTAGAATTTCAAAACAAACTATTAAGTGTATATATAAAAAATTTCTACCAACTGCAAAGAAGTGATCTGTGTCAGATGAGAGAGTTAGGAACAAAATTCTGTTTAACTATGACTTCAAAAGCATGTTTTAAAAAAAGCTAAGTTACATGTACTGTCACTATATTACTATTATTATGTCCCATATTATTTCAGTTTAAGTGATGTCTTAAAAGAAAAAGCTTTTCATCATTCCTAATAAATTTTCTTCTGAGGTCTCAAATTAAAGGACCATGGGTTTTAGAGTTCTATGCAATTTGTCGATAGCCATCTTTCCCAACACAAGAACAATGCTGACCTGTTGGAATGAGTCCAGAGGAGAGCCATGAAGTTGATGACAGGGCTGGAGCACTACTATGAAGATATGTGGAATGGATTGGGACTGTTCAGCCTGGAGAAGAAAAGGCTCTGGGGAAACCTTACAGCAACTGCAAATATGGTAAGGGGGACTTACAAGAAAGATAGAAGAGGGGTTTTTCACAAGGGCGTTTAGGACAAAGGGGAATGACTTTAAGCTGAAGGAGGTTTAGATTAGATATTAGGAAGAAATACTTTACTGTAAGGATGATGAGTCACTACCCAAAGAGGAGTTCCCACCCCTAGAAGTGTTCATGGCCAGGCTTCATTAGACTCTGAATAACCTGGTCCAGTGAAAGGTGTTTCTGCCCACTGTAAGGGTGTTGGAATGATTCTTTGTTTCCCCTGCAGCCTGTGGTGAAGGCCATGGCGAAGCAGGTTGGCCCCCTGCAGCCCATGGAGGACCTTCAAGCAGCTTCTCACAGGAGCCACTCCTGTAGCCTACTCCACTACCAAAACCTGGCCACACAAACCCAATACATTTCTAAAAACAGGCTTGTATCTAGAATAAAAACTTGTTATTGCCTTTGTTATTTGCATTGAGGGGGCTTGAGAGGTGTTTGGAAAAAAAGAAAAAAAAACAACCAAACAAAAAAACCCCCAAACCAAACCAAACCAACCAACCAACCAAAAAAAAAACAAACCCAAAACCAACACCACAATCAAAAAAAACCCCAAAAAACCAAACAGGAAAAAAACCCACAAAAACATCAAAACCACAAACCACACATAGTTCTTCAGAGAGAAGTAGTTTCTAAGAAGTTTGGGGTTTACTTGTTGTTTTATTGTTGTTTTGTTTTTTTTAAACTGGTGTTCTGAATTTTGGAAAAAAAGGCACTAAAGTTTACTTGGGGTAATTTTCCAATAAAGTAATGCCTTTATTACAATAACTCAGCAATACTTTTGTGAGTTATCTTCCAGTGATAATAGAGAAGATAGCATAGAGGGAATTGACTGAGTAACCAAATATTACTTTTAACTAGACAGCTGGATGATTAAAACCATCTTAATATACATAATCTCTCCAGGTTACACTCACCTGAATCTATGTGAAAAATGATAGTATAGTGGAATATTGAACAAAATAGTCCTGGAGCATAGAAGCACTTAATTTCTGCTACCCTAAAGTAAAAATGGGACCAGTTTACCTTTGATTTGTTTTGGGGTTTTCGTATGTGTGGTTTGTTTGTTTTTTTTTTTAAATTCGGCTATATCTGAATATCTCAGAAAATATTTTTGTCATTTAGAGGAATTATTTAGAGAGTGGAATCAGCTGAATATTGTCCGTTGACAGTATGCAGGAGACAGCTAGAGATGCTGTTCTGCATTTAACAACACCTTGCATACAGCTGTGAATAATTGTACCCGTGCCAAGCAGGCTGTGGATTACTGTTAGACAAAGAAAATATTAGCCAACTTGTATTTAGTATCGTAATCTTGAAAATAGCTACAAGAATAATGCAAAAGGCTGTTCTATGTTCTTATGTGACAGACTTGATCTTTCTGTTTTACTCATCATGGTCCCAGAAGCTAGGGAAAAAATACCATAAAAAGACTATTGCGTTTTCTCAAAAAACAAACAATCAATCAAACAAACAAACAAAACCACCCAAAAAATAGGGAAAAAAAGGAGAATGCTTTCCCTAATACATTAACTCCCTTCCATCCCTACACCATCTGTTTTAATTGACACAATGCAGTTAGTGAACATTTGCATGAGACTGAAACTGTCCCCTGTCGTTAAGAGGGTGGAGTACCTATTATTCATACTGCATGCAAATTTTTCATCAACAGTAACTTGAATGCCTTCTATTCACACATAAGCTATAACCATTTCCACTTTAAGTATTCTGTCTGCCACTTATATATATATATATCAACTGGTGATGTGCAGAACCTGTATAAATTTCCTTCTTGCAGTAAAATGTTAATGTTTACTCATGTAGAACTAGTCACTCACCCACCTGTCATGAAGGATCCCTAATATACTACCCCTACTGGTACAAAATCAGACCACTTATTTTTCTGGAAATTTGGCAGACGTGACCATGTTCTTGTAGACCAGTGTGTATAATTGAAGCAGCACTTTTTCCAAAAGCGGCTACCTTGGAAAGACTACCAAACTCTCCTAGAAGAAATACTGCAACATATTGTTTAAGGGCCTCCATTCCTTTCAGTGATGAATATTTTGTTTATCTTACATGACCATTTTGTATCAATATAAAATTATTAGTAATTATAGAAAAATATAAAAGTAAATACAAGAAATAGAAACAGTCCAGAAGCTTGAAAAGATATATGTCAAGGTTCAAGTTCTTGGTGCTATAAAAAGGCTATTTCTGCCAAAAATCATTATTGCACATGCTTGGGAAAATGTTTTATATCATCCCTTAGCAAAAAAAATCTTTTTTAATTGATGTAAGAGGAGTTTCCCCATAAGTCCCCAATTTATAGATTCCCTAGACAAGATAAAAAATCCATGAAAATTGCCTCCAAGCACTCTTGTGCATTGTGCTACTTAACAGCAGCTTTTTTCTTAGTATTTCAAACACCAGCACATCCACTGTTAAGATACACATCATGCTGATATTTCTTGCTAAACAATCTCAGAAAAAGTCAAAACAGATTTGGAAAACAAAAACTTATAAACCTAATTAGAGCTGGGTGAAGTTGCTTCTGACTTTACTTGTAAGAAGTCTGCTTAAGTCCTTGGTATCTACTTTTCTTAAAAAAAAAAAAGGTGAAAGAATAATAATCCTACCTGTGGTTCAAAGCTAATTTTCAGAATTCAGCTTGGGAGAACAACTGAGATATCTCATTTCCCAGGGGTAAATGGCATCTTTTATTAAGTTGATTAAGGAATAAAAAAAATTTATTTTAGTTTTCATGTTTATTTGTTTTAAGAGTTCATTATGTTAGATCACTGATGACTCCATCAGGAATATATTGTGGTTTTTTCCTAAGGCAGCAGTCTTTTCCAACTGTGAGATATGTCATTATTGCTTATGTATACAGAAGCTCTAGTTACTAGGTTATTATTTATCTACCATAGAACATTTTAAGGATTTTCAAGGCTTCTTACACTGTTCTCGCTGAGTACATTTTTTTTCCTTCCATGAAAGAAATATAAACACATTCATGTAATTAAGTGTTTGCTAATTCTAGCATTGATTAATTTCTATGTAGTGTAGTAACAAAAATATTGTCTGTGATTTATTTTACCTAATTTTAAGTGCCTACTGGGTCATAGAATCATAGAATGATAGAATGGGTTGGATTGAAAGGGATCTTAAAGATCATTTAGTTCCAATCTCCCTGCTATGGGCAGGGACACCTTTCACCAGACCACATTGCTCAGAGTCCCATCCAACCTGGCCTTGAACACTTCCAGGAATGGGGCATCCACAATTTCTCTGGACAACATGTTCCAGTGCATCACCAACCTCACAGTAAAGAATTTCTTCCTAATATCTGATCTAAACCTACTGCCTTTCAGTTTGAAACCATTCCCTATTGTCCTGCTGTCTTATCACTACATAGTCTTGTAAAAAGTTTCTGTCCATCTTTCTTGTAGGTTCGCTTCAAGTGTTGAAAAACCACAATTTGGTCACCCTAAAGCCTTCTCTACTCCAAGCTGAAAAATCCCAATTCTTTCAGCCCTTCCTTATAGGAAAGATGTTCCATCCCTCTAATCATCTAGATGGCCCCCTCTGGACTTGCTTCAACACATCGTCATCATTTTTGTGTTGGGAACCCCAGAGATGGATGCAGCATTCCAGGTGGAATGCTCCACTACTCACCAGAGTGGAGTAGTGGGGGAGAATCACCTCCCTCAACCTGCTGGCCACACTGCTTTTAATGCAGCCCAGGATACATTTGGCTTTCTGGGCTGCAAGTGCATGGCCAGCTCATGTCCAGCCTCTCATCCACCAGCACTCCCAAGTCCTTCTCAACAAGGCTGCCCTTGATCTGCTCATCCCACAACCTGTATTGATATCAGGGGTTGCCCTGACCCAGGTGCAGCACCTCGCACTTGGTTTGGTTAAATCTCATGAGATTCCCATAGGCCCAGTTCTTGAGCTTGTCCAGGTCCCTCTGGATGGCATCCCATCCTTCAGGTGTGTCAACTGCACCACTCAGCTTGGTGTTGTCTGCAAAGCTGGTGAGGGTGCACTCAATCCCTTGGTCCATGTCATGAATGAAGATATTAAGTAATTGGTCTCAATACAGACCCCAGATGGACACCACTTGTTACTGATGTCCATTGGGACTCTGAACCATTGACCACTACCCTCTGGATGTGACTGTCCAACCAATTTCTTATCTGTCTAACAGTCCACAGGGATCTAAAGCTAAAACTGATCATGCTACTCAAAGTTCTTTTTATAATCATTGTAGAGGCATTTCCAACACAGTATAGCTGCCAGCATTTTTTTTCAATGCGTATTGTTGAACTACTAGATTATTTTGTGCTGTAAAAGAGCCAGTGCTCGATTTTAGGAGCTGCTTATAAGGGAGTTCTGTTGTACGTTGGATAGAATGATGATAGAGGATGATATGGACATCCCATCACTCTTCTTGTGCCTCCATCTGTGGCAACTCAGAGAAATTTTGGCAGGAAACCCTAGAGTACTGCGTATTGGAGAGGAAAAATAATTCAGTATTTGAAATTTCAACATCATAGCTCATACAAAAGTACATCCAATGATTACCGTTATACTGGATACAAGCTAATATATCATCTGTATGCAGAAATTTTCTGCTCTGCACCATTGCTTTTTCATTCAAACAGAGACAATAAGATTGTTTAATGATGATCTTCATGCCACAGAAACAATAATCTACAGGGCACAAAAAATGAAACAAAACCCAAAGAACACACTCTCTGTCATCACTTAAGGGAGAATGGACAATTTTTCTCAAATACAAAAAAATGAGTATTTGCAGCACAAATATGCCTATTAAATATGTCACAGAGGCTATTGACCATTATATTATAAGGAGTTTAAGTTTAATATTCTTACTAGAATCTGCCAAACTCTTTGTTTTATAAAATACAAAATAATCTAATTTGCATGACTCATCCATAAAATGAATTGTGACTGTCTTACTTTATTAAAAGGATCATAGCTGAATTGGGCAGTTCTGGAGAGAATTGGTCTTGTCAAATGGAATTCACCAGGCCTGTGAATTTACCATAGCTAGCTGGAGAGACACAATCTGAAATCTGGAGTGTCTATTTACTTTGAGGCTTAAATGCATCAATAACCTAAAATGTTTAATTCTGCTTTTCATCAGTTTGGAGCCTAAGATATTAAAAAAACCTATTCTTTTTATCACGTTTAATTGAGATTCATAAATAAAAGTCCTAGAAATAAGTTGGCTCAAATAAATATAAATCGATGTGGACTTTTGTTTGAACACCATTAAATAATGAGAACTTAAATAAATAAATAATGAGAACTGAAATTAAAGAACAATTTGATTGGATTCATCTGATCTTTCATTCAGACCTTAGGAAAATCATTCCCTGAACTATTCTCATCTTTTAGTTTCTGGTCATGAGTACTTTTTTCCATTTAAAATGGCAATTCAGGGCATTCATGAAAACTTCTCATAATAGCTTGGAAATCCAAAAAATCAGTCAGGCCTACTAGCAGGTCTGCTAGACACATTCCAGAACCTGGAAATCCTGAACAATTGTTGAGAGTGGGCAGATTAACAGCATGTTATATGTAGAGAATGTACTATACCGTGGAATCAGTGATTAATAAACTTCAGCTGCATAGTTGCCATGTGCCTGTACAATATGCCTGACAGCTGGAGAAGTACCAGGTATATTTTTTTTGCATGTGTGACTCTCTGGTACATCACATACCCAATAAATTCAGTGTGTTGTGAAGAGAGTGGTTTTATGGCACAGGCACACACCAGCTGTGATGTATGTGTACAGCATGTCTGGTGCTTTCAGGCATCACGGAATGTGCTGCACATCAGTAACTCCGTACAATCATCTTAGTTTTTAGGAAATCCCAGACAGCCCTCATTCCTCCTCAAAAGGATAGTCTGTAAGGAAGTTAATATTGCCACTGTCTGTGTTTGACTCATCCAGAACAGTCCTGACAAAAACATCTATTTCAAACTCATCATTTGTAAATAGATTTCACTATCTGGCTGACACATATCACTATTTGTCATAAATAAGTTAGAAACCAAGACAGTGAATTCTTCATAGTCCTGTCTTCTCATTTTATTCTTCAATTAGAGGACTTATGAAAATTAAAAGGAGGGGGTTTTTTTAATTTTAATTTTGTACAAGAAATCATTTCTCTCTTTTCTTCAACTCTGATGTCTTGTGGACTTGTCTTTTCCTTCAAGTCAAGAATGATGGCAAAGACAAAGGTCATTTACTGTTAAGCTTAATGTCAATAACTAATCTGTCTTGAATGGATACTTATACAATTGTTTCTCTCAGTAATAAGTGAATACATTCAGAAACTCTACTGCTTAAATATTCACATTAAGAAAGGCAATTTAACTAGCTTGATACCATTTGGGATTTTTATATTTTTGCATCCATGCAGCAAGTGAAACTTGGGAAAAAGATGCCTTATTTGAATTCCACACCCATTTTATTCATTATTTGTGTGTCTCAGCACAAAAGGGAATGCATTTTTTTGCTATTTTTATTTGTCCAAGATTAATTTTTCCAACGATTTTCAAAACAATGCATTAAGAGCTGAACTATGACACTACATTTCTGATATCTTAATTTAGCTTTTTCAGTATGAGTAACTATCCTTCAAATTAAGATACAAATAGTAAAACTCCAATATCAGTTATATTTACTTTAATGAAATTAAAGACAAAACTGTTTATTAAGAACCACAGCACAACAAATTAGTTGTATTCTCCAGCATAAATCTGGACATTTTTTCATATATTATTTCAGAACTGTTGCAGATTATGATCACAGAAGACAAAATCCTAAAAATATTTACAGAATGACTATTTATCTTCTTTTAGAGGGATGAAAAAAGAGAGTAAATATATCCAGAAGTGTCAGGATTTTTAGACATAAATGGGTTTCTAGCATAAATTAAGAAATAATTAAAGAAATGTTTAATTCAGAAATGCAGAATTGGACTCTCTAGTTTTATAGTTTGTGTACAGATATATTTGTACACACTTTTGAATTTCTTTAATGCATTGTCTACTTTGCATTTTAGTTTGACATGTTCTGTAATACTTTCATCATCATTAATACTTTTTACCTACTCTTTTTTGATGTTCAGTTTGAAATACAAGTGTCTTTTCTCCTGGTTCTCTTACTTTGCTGTGGGATTTATACTTCTGAAAGAAATATCATTGACCAAAGCATGTTCCCCAGCTAGTGCATGAAACTATAGAACATCCATTTATTTTTTTAACAGGCTGTGAAAGTAAATGATACAGTTTGAGGTTTGACAATGGAGTTTGCCTTATGTTTTTGGGAATCATTGGCCTAGAAGCTGGCATTTCTAAAGTTCTAAAGAATTTAGCACTTGAAGAAAGGATAGTCAAATTAAAAATAAGACACTTCTTTGGGCAGCTTTGTGTTAGTCTCCAGGCTGGTCTTGTAATTAAGGGGTAAATTAAATTGGATTAGCTTTGAATTTGTCTTCACAATGCAATGATGATCAAGCAAAAGCAGTGGAGCATGGGGTGGTCAGTCAGACTTTAAGTGAAAACAGAATTTACACATTTGATATATGTTATGTTCTTATTGGTTGCCATTAACCTGTATCAGTTAATTAGCAGATCTGTGCATTTAAATTTTGACTGGAGTGAACCTGAGAATGTCAAATAGAATGCCAAATAAAGAAATTTATTGCTCTTGAAATACAAAAATAACAGGGTATTCCAAAGTAATAGCTCAAAATATAACATCATCACCCCTTTGAACACTCATGTTATTTACAGTCTTTGTAAGACAACGAGGAGGACATTTGCATTTTTTAATTAGTATTATGAATATTTGAAAATGCAGTATTGTATTGGCTAATGAAGAGGTCCAGGAAGTTCTAGCCATGTATGCACTATTTTACTTTGTTAAAACCAAAAGTAATTAGAGATTACATACTTGGTCACAGTTGAAATATGAAAGCTTAGTCACAACTACAGTTTCCACTGTTTCTGAACACAGTGAGCAAAATATTGTAAAAGCCGCTTTAAAGGCAACCCGAGTACTCAGCCAAGACTCTAACAGCAACCTATTTTGTGTAATAATAAAGGTTCTTAATTTAAACTTTTCTTTGTGTTTTATTTGTTTAGATACATATTGATAGAATTTTTTCTGTTTGATGGCCAGGAATGAGGGAAGGCCATTTAATCCCAGGACATTGCCACTCTTGCATTCACAGGACAGATGGTGTACTAACCCTGTTGAGTTAGTCTGTCTACAAGTGTTGTTCTAGTAACATGTCACTGGTACTACTAGACAGTTAAAATATTACAGACAGAAAGCATTTACTCAAAGGAGTAGGAGGGAAAATTTCACTTATGTGCATTTAATCTCTCCTGGTTACAATCAAGGCAGGAACAAGATATTTTTTCTCTAAACTGGACACTGAAAATTATAGCCCACAGCTTCACAGCAGCAAGATAGACCCAGCCAAAAATTATTCTCCTTTCTTTCTTTTTTTCTACATTCAATGGCAAAGTGATTCTCTTTGAGCAATTAAACTGCATATTCAATAGAGAAACTGAAATAGAATAATCACTGCTTAATTTGACTAGGAATCATGCCATGGGAGGAAAAGCTATTGTGGTACCCCTGGAACTAAATGTGCTGGAAAATTCATTTTTCTTTTATTCTGAAACATTTTCTTGGGTCTAGTGAGTTGATGAGTGCCCTCCTTTCTGTTTGAAGTTAATAAGAAATGGAGGTGCTCAATATCTCTCATGTGGTGCTTCTTTTTGTATGGTTTTAAAGCTTTAAATAGAAAGAATGTTCTTGCACTGTGTAGTGGAAGTTCTTATCAAAGGAATTTGGAGCCCCTTTAAAAACATATTTCATGTTGGAAGTCTGGAGCCTGATGAGAGGGACTGTTTTCATTCAGTTGATTATGAATGGCTAAAAAATTACATATATAATCCTGAAGAATGGAGAACTGTTCTAAGAGAACAGACTTATTTAAGAAATAGCATTCATTTCAAATTTTTTTTTAACCCTTTGACTCTGGTTTACCTGTGAGGAGCTGTACTCATATTCAATAACTTAGATAGCTTTTCTTTAGCTACTCTGAACTTCACTATTTACTGAGAATAAATTTTTGACTGATTCCTGGTTTCCTGAAGGTCACTTCTTCATTTCACCATGTTGTTTGTGCTGGGTGTTTTCTGTGAACTAAATTTAAATGTCACAGTACAAAAATACCATGTAAGGTTTTGAAAATAAATGTAAAACTGTTTCTGTGCCACTTCTACCTGAACTGAACTTTTACTCAGTGACAGTGCAGAGCCAGTAGACGTCAAAGTAGCAATTCCTTAGAATTAGTATTCTTAGAAGTATAATTGTATTAACTGTCTATGCCAAACTCAAAAAAATGAATGAAATGTTACTGGCAAGTAGTTTGGAGAACTCAAGACTAGAATGACATGCAATGAAAGGGAGGTACTTTGGCTCTTCTTCCCCTAAGGAAGAAAAGAATAACATATCTAAGATGAGATGATGAAGCGGGACAAAATTCTACCTGAAATTTATTTCAGTAGTTCAGAGATTACCACTTATTCTTAGTCAGATAGTTGTGAACTTTGCATGAAAATATTTAAAACATTTTTTAATGCTTTGTTTACATGTAGGTAGTTCCAGCAAGGCAATGGCTTATGGAGATACTTTACTTGAGTAGGTGGGATTTGGTAAATATATGTGCATGTATTCAAAATAAAGATCATCAAGCCATCAATTTATTCAACTTCAACTTTCAGATGCTTTAGATCCCTGAGGAAACAGTTCTGGTAATATCTTCTACTACTATGACATAATCATATTTCATACTCCTGCCTCAGAAATAATCCAAAGGAAATGATCTCTGCATTATTAAGTAATTTTTCTCTCTCCCCTTCTTGACAATATCTTCAGTGTCTCATGAACTTTACCCACTTCACTTTTACTGGGAACTTGACTAGTCATCACTCAGTTTTTCTGAAGGTGTTTTTTTTTATTCTGCAATGTTTTTATCCACTCTCACTGTTCCTGTGGATGGAAGAACAGGGAAGACATACAGCTAGACAACATAAACACTCGCTACTCTGTTTGCTAGTCAAAAACAAAAAAAGTTGTTTCTAATTGTAATTTCTTCACCTTTTAAACAAAACTGTGCTTTTGTTACTTTTTTTCTCTTCAGTATAAATGAGGTGAATTAATGCCCAACGTCTGTCACAGACTTTAGGACAAAGAACAGCTACATCTTTTAAGAACTACACCTTTTGAAATTTCACAAATCAAAAATTAAAATTATTGCTCCATAGTGGAAGATTAGAAGAAAAAAAAAAAAAAAAAGAAACAACTAGAGAAATCCCCAACAAACCACATCACTGAACAAAATTCTCTCTGATGCCAAAGCAAAAATGATGAAATGACAACCTCAAAAGAAAGCATTTTTTCAGGAAAGTACATTCTTATTATACTTCTCATTATCTGGGCATTCAAAGTGAGTCAGGATCAGATGCTTCCTTCTCATGCAAGTGATGTGACAAACATGAAAGATTATCAATCACTATACAGTATTTTATCATGTACTTGCTATTTGCCAGTGGTTTCAGTGGAGAATAATGGTAATCATTATATTTAGCAGTGAGTATTTTGTATAGTTCCTTGAAAGGACAATGTTGTTGAATCGCCTATTCCACTGGTTGGCATAGAATTAATATTTAAGATATATTCATTGTCTTGGTTTTGCATAGGACATTTACAGTGAAGGTTGTAATGAACTGGATAATTGCTGAGTATTTCAGTTCCTTGCGTGGTGAAGTTGAGATGAACCTGAGTATGTGATGTTCTAGGATAGACACTGAAATTACTTTTACATTGGGGAACCTCTCGATATCTATGATTGAGTACATAATATAGTCTATATTTACAAACTCTTTTATCAGTGGTAAAATAAAGTTGTACTCACCCTTCACAGGAAGAGGAAATATCAATCACATTAAATTTAAGTCTTTATAAGGTTAAAAATTAGACTTTGTCTCATGATGTCAAGATACCTCAACTATTAAAGGAAGCAATTCACTGTTCATATATTTTATGCGGAGACTGGGAAGATGAGAGGCACCAACTCATTCTTGTGGCATTTTATCTGAGATAGTAGCAAATATGAGTTCACCTAACTTTAACATCACCAATTTATTTCTAGTAATATTTGGTTGTGCATATTTTAGGCTTA